>NC_137193.1:1250746-1355746 GCF_960531495.2 Zeus faber | reverse complement strand
TATTATATTATGTTATATTATATTATATTATATTATATTATATTATATTATATTATATTATATTATATTATATTATATTATATTATATTATATTATATTATATGTACGTATTCTCCACGAGTTCTTGTTCTATAAAATAGAAAACAACTCGCGACGGCGGAACCACGTGGTCACTGTAGTTTCCGGTGGGAACGTTTTCAGCGACGCACCGGAAGTCCGGAAGCGCGCCAGAGGAGTTGAGTTAGTTGGGGTTTCCTCCCGCCCCGTGGTAAGATGTGGAGGTTAGAAGCCCTGAGAGCAGGTATCCGCCGTCCTCTGGCCGCGGCCGTGGAGGAGATTTTAGGATTGTTTGAGAAAACCATCTCAGAATACGAGGAGAAAGTTTCTCGTTTACAAGAAGAAAACAACGGTCAACGCCAGTTACTGGACGCGGCGCAGAGTCCCCGAGTTGTGCTGCACAGAGCAGGTGTGGACACGGTGCTTGGAACAAACGGTGCTTGGAACTAACGGTGCTTGGAATGATTTGCTTTAGTTTCATCCCTCCAGTCATTTTGCAAGGCGAATATTTCCAACTCCTCTGATTCCAGCTTGTTAAATGCGGATGCCTTGTGACCTCTTTAGTCTTTCAACTGAATATCTTTGGGTTGTGGACTAAACAGGACATTCAAGGACGTCACCTTGTGTTTTGGGGAAACAGCGAATGACATTTTTCAGCTTTTTCTGAGATTTTATCGAGAAAAGGATCGACAGATTAATCAAGAATGAAAATGGTCGTTAGTTGCAGCTCTGATAGACACCGCACAGGTTTAGTTTGGGTTACATTACAACTGTGACAGACGGGGCAGCAGAGCGGATTTGGGCGTGGTGGCACTGACAGTCCGGCGGTTAAGTTGCGATTATTATGCAGAGCTCACTGTTTGACCATGAGAGTCACGCATATCGACCAATTCAAGCGCCGCACCTCGTATTCCTCACGCTGAGAATCTCCAAATAAATCAAATTCTCCACAAACATTTCCTCACTCGCGCTCGCTTGGTGACTGTTGGCGCGTTAAAGGGGAGATCCTTTCTGCACGCACGTTACGTGAAGGCCCGCTGAAGGAGTGACACGAAACGATGGCTTCTTTCCGCCATTTAAGGTTCACCATTTCTCCAAAGAAAACAAATGGTGTTTTTAAAAGAAGCACCATGTGCAACTGTGCGTAATGCAAACACTTTCTCCGTCAATCTCTTACCCTCTTACTCCCCAAAAAAACCCAACAACAATAATTTTGTGTATCGCGATATTTGGGCGGGACTGAATCGTGATATCAACTTTTTATATAAACTCCCGAAGTGAAGGTCAATGTGTCATGATGTCCAGTTAAATGTGTGACATCACAGATTCCTCTAAAGCTCAGCTTGGTCTCACTGTCCTGTGTTTGTTTGTCAGCGTTGCCTCCAGAGCTCCAGCGGCTTCCCCCTGAGCCGCAGGAGGAGGAGGAGCCGGGGCCCCCGCACATTAAAGAGGAAGAGGAGGAGTTCCCCGTGAAGACTGAACATGATGAAGAGTGCGCTCAGTGGTCCCAGCTTCATCAGCGCCAAACTGAGGAGGAGAGAGAGGCAGAAGCTGTAGCCAGCACCTCAACTCAACAGATGGAAACACAAGCTGATGGAGAGGACTGGGGAGTGTCAGAAGCAGCCAGTAGCTCAGATCCAGCTGCTGCTTTACAACCAGCTGGTGCTGAGCAGCTCTTCTCTTCACACTCCTCTCAAACTGACACTGAGGACAGTGACGGAGGTCGAGAGGAGGCCGCGGAACCTCCGTCAGGTAACTGTTCATCACTTGTCGTTTTGTCGCTGGTTCACTAGATCAATGTCAGCAGATAGTGATGTCATCAGGCTTTGGTACCAGCATGATGGCGGTCCACCAGTCAGTGCTGGACTCCTCTATCAACCCCCACGTCCAGCATGGCCCCAATCTCTGCCGGAGCCTCTTTTCTCTTGTGTTGGGATGAGCGAAAGGGGAGAGGGCCCCGCCACGCCTTCTCCGGTCTCGATGGCCCCGTTTACACCTGGCGTCAACGTGCGTCTCTGTTGGTCCGACGCCAAGCGGACGGCTCTCACGGCAATTTCAAACCTCTAATTCGCTAGATTTGTTCCGGTTCAAGAGCAAGCTGCTACTGCGTCTTTAATGGGGTCCGGCGAGCGTTCACCTGGCCCCGTGTGGAGCAAACCGACATTTGCAAACAAATGACACGCGGTCACACGAGACGTTCATCTATCTGATAGAACCTTTCCAAGGGAAAATAATCCGACCGGCTCAACGTCACCGTGTGGGCTTTGCTGTGCGCACTCACCGCCATCTTCCGTTGTAACAAGGGGAATCTCCAAGCAAGGCTCCCACGCGTCCTTAAAATGTCTAAAATACAATCATCGGAATTTTAGGCCTTAAAATGTCTCAGATCCAACATTTTGACAGGTCTAAAAATGGATTGGATTTGAAGTTAACGGACTCAAACGACTTGTTTTTCACATCAATTTGGGTAAATAATCCAGATCAGAAGAGTTTTTTTTTTTTTTTTTTTGGGTGCGGTGACCTATTATAGCATTTTTTATTTCACTACCCGTCCGAGGAAGGGATGTCATCCACAATCGATGAACTCATGGATCGTTCTCAGGTATGACGTTAGAAGACGCGAAGATCCATCCTTTGCTCAGTTTCCCGGAGTGTCTTACTTGTATGGGAAATGAAAAACGTAAACCTACTTCAGAGAACTGGAGGGGAGTTTGTTTTTCTCCTCCAGACGGCGCTGGGCCTGCTGTGCATGTGGGTTTCCTGTGTTTTTTAGATTAGTTTGTTTTTGTTCGTTTCTATTTGTATGAAACAAACATTTAAAACCAACTAAGGCACCGTCCCGTTCTGCCTCGGATCACAACAGTGGACTGTGTGATGGATGGAGAATGGAGGACGGTCTCCGGTCCACTGCGCTTCCTGTCTCTCCGAAAAAAACCATAAAAACCGTGTGTTTTTATTTGAGATGTATTTATTTTCCTATTTTAACTAAACAAAAAACAAAAAATGGAAGTTTGTTTTGCGTACGTGCGCAGTAGGCGGTCCTTCAATGTGGCCCAGGACACTCAAAGACCAGACCACCTCCCAATGTAGTCCGAGGGATCTGATCTCAATGCGTCTCCTGGATTAAGAGGATCACCGTTTCCCAAAGCCAGACGCGATCGAGCGTCCAGCCAAGATATTCAGTTGACTGTCATAAAGGACTAAAAGAAGAAAACATTCACATTTAACAAGCTACAACCAGAGGAGTTGGAAACTTTAATTTAGTAACCCAACTTTAATAGTTGTAGCTTCATTTAATAGTTGTAGCTTCATTTAACAGTTGTAGTTTCATTTAACAGTTGTAATTTCATTTAATAGTTGTAGTTTCATTTAATAGTTGTAGTTTTATTTAATAGTTGTAGCTTCATTTAATAGTTGTAGTTTCATTTAATAGTTGTAGCTTCATTTAACAGTTGTAGCTTCATTTAACAGTTGTAGTTTCATTTAATAGTTGTAGTACCTTTTAATAGTTGTAGTTTTATTTAATAGTTGTAGTTTCATTTAACAGTTGTAGTTTCATTTAATAGTTGTAGTATCTTTTAATAGTTGTAGTTTCTGTTAATAGTTGTAGTTTCATTTAACAGTTGTAGTTTCATTTTACAGTTGTAGCTTCATTTAACAGTTGTAGCTTCATTTAATAGTTGTAGCTTCATTTAATAGTTGTAGTTTCATTTCATAGTTGTAGCTTCATTTCGTAGTTGTAGCTTCATTTCGTAGTTGTAGCTTCATTTAACAGTTGTAGTTTCATTTAACAGTTGTAGCTTCATTTAACAGTTGTAGCTTCATTTAAAAGTTGTAGCTTCATTTAACAGTTGTAGTTTCATTTAACAGTTGTAGTTTCATTTAATAGTTGTAGTTTCATTTAACAGTTGTAGCTTCACTTAACAGTTGTAGCTTCACTTAACAGTTGTAGCTTCATTTAATAGTTGTAGCTTCATTTAATAGTTGTAGCTTCATTTAACAGTTGTAGTTTCATTTCATAGTTGTAGCTTCATTTCATAGTTGTAGCTTCATTTAACAGTTGTATTTTCATGTAATAGTTGTAGCGTCATTTCATAGTTGTAGTTACATTAAATAGTTGTAGTTTGATTTCATCATAAATTAAAACAATTAAAAAAATACAATTTCATAGTTGGAGCTTAATTCAATATTTGCCAACTAATCGATCAATCTCCTCCTCCTTCTGGATCGACTGACATCTTTGGTTGCCCTGAACTTCGAGTTCTTGGAACGCCGCTGAGCTCCACCTGTTCCACAAAATTATAACAGCTGAAAGCAACAATTGAGGAATCGGGAGCTGCTTTACTTCTCGGCGGGCATTTGGTTTTGTATTAATGTGAGTTATAGAGGGAGCGTTAAACATACCCAAAGAAAGGAGCTGACTGCCTGTTTGGAGAGCATGACATCTGATACATTATGGACATTTTACATGACAAACAAGTAAAACACTACAGATCACTCCCTCAAATGTTCTCAATTCTTGGTGCCAATTCTTGGTGCCCTCTGCCTTGGTAAACCACCCTCTTTTCGTTCTCTCTGTTCTTCCAGCTGTGAAGACTCATGGCTTTTCCTGCCCTGGGTGTCGCTTCTCCTTCTCATCTCAGCTCTTGCTCCACAAACACATCAAGAGGAGTCACAGCGAGCTTTACGTCGAACAGCTGAGAAGTGGAGTGATCCGAGCGGAGAGTCTCCTCCCCTCCGCAGCCTCTCAGCCAATAGGAAGCTCCGGAACCGCCCGGAGACGGAAAGGTGCGCAGAGAAACCACAGTTGTGACCGGTGTGACAAACGTTTCCTTTACTCGTGCGATCTGAAAAGACACAGACGAATCCACACGGGAGAGAAGCCGTACCGCTGTGAACAGTGCGGGAAGGGATTTAGCAACAGTAGTTATCTCAAAATACATCAGCGTATTCACACCGGGGAGAAACCGTACCGCTGTGACCAGTGCGGGAGGAGGTTCAACCGGCTAGAAACTCTTAAGACGCACCAACGTATCCACACGGGTGATAGACCGTACCACTGTGACCAGTGCGGGAAGAGGTACGGTTGCAGTCGTGAGTTAGTAGAGCATCGGCGTCAACACACAGGAGAGAAACCGTACTGCTGTCAACAGTGTGGGAAGCGGTTCACTCGTTCATCTCAAATGAAGGGACATTCTTGCGTCCAAACAGCTCATTAAAATAATAATAATAATAATAATAACGAAAATTGATGTAGCGCCTTTGAAAACCCCCCCCCCCAAAAAAAACCCAGGGTCGCTTCTGTAAAGGCCATGAATGGTTGTATTTTCTTCAGTCTTGTACTCTGCAGAGACAATCTCAGGTCTTTTTTATAATAAAGGATCTTGAATTAAAGGACCCCTTCTCCAGCGTGATTTATTTTCCTTCCCACCGATGTCACAAAGCGGCCAGCTCCTGAAATGAATCAATTCTCCTCAACGTTCTTCTACTTCCGGTAAAATAAGGACAAATGCAAATTGGATTATTGCATTTTCATTTGAATTCTATTTGAATATAGTCCCCGATAGGCTTCCATACAATGTTCTGCTTGCAAACAGGAAGTGATTACTGAGGATTCAATCCATCTGGGAAAAAAGGATGAAGGGCCCTGGGCATAATTCATATTGAATGTGTCTCATTCCTCCTAAATAAATAACTTTGACGTAAATGAAATGACCCCGTGAGGATTCCATTCCCGACTCGGAGTCGACGCGGGCGAATGAAACCAAAGAAGCGTCGGGAAATCGATCTAATCTCGGTGCCGAGTAACAAACTCGTCATCGCCGAGGCCCCGCCCCCAGATCAGATGCGCACGTGACCAACGCCTCCTGTGGAAACGTGCGGTCGGTTTGTTTGGCTTTGGTGGCTGCGGATCAGGAGGTGCAGCTTGTTTTGTTTTTTCTAAATAGACAAGGTCCCTATTTGTCATGTGCTCATGCAAGTACCATGTGAAGGGAAGTGGTTGGTGGAAAAGAAGGGAATAAAGCGGAAATCCATAAAATACGCAGCAATCTCAAAAAATATTGCCTGATTTGTGTGGGCCTGTCGACTGCCCTGTGCGCTCTCTCTAAGCTTCTGCGGGTTTGGGGTTCTTCTGCAGTTGTGGTGCTTTGGGCTCTGAGTGTTCTTGCAGCCGTGGGGTGTCTGTGTGGGGCTGCAGAAGGCGTCCTGCTGCTGAGGACACAATAAGTTTCTGACCTTTTACACCAGCAGTAGTTGGGACCGATCCTGGGCACTCGCAAAGATTGCTGCAACCAACTACGGAGCAGCATATACACACACATATATGTATGTATGTATGTGTATGTATAATAAATAAATGTGTATATATAATGTATTTAATAAATGTAAAAACGCTACAGTGATATGATAAGATGAAAGTAGGGCATTTAAGTAGAAGATACAATGGAGAATTCCTCATCTCAAACAATGTATTTAAGCAAAAGCCAACAACAGTGGTGGGTTTACCACAACAACAAATGTCAATTTCTCAATAACTTGTCATGTGCCCTTGAGCATCAGTTACAGCTTGACAACCACGTCTCATTTTGTTCACAAGTCGACTTATTGTCTGCTGAGGCCTGGCCCCCCACTCTTCTTGAAGGAGGCCCTCAGGTCATTGAGGTTCTGGGGTACAGAGTTAGGAGCCTCTACACGGCCACTCAGCTGATCCCATAGGTTTTCTATGGGATTCAGGTCTGGAGAAAGTGCAGGCCACTCCATTTGAGGTGCCCCAGTCTTCAGCAGCCGTTCCCTAATGATGACACCTCCATGAGCTGGAGCGTTGTCGTCCATGAAGATGAAATGCGGCCTGTGTTGTTCATGCAGGGGCACAATGACTGGATGAATGATGTCATTCAGGTAGTATGGGCTTGTCACTGTACCATTCACAAAGTGTAGGGCAGTTCTGTATTGACCAGACACACCTGCCCACACTGTAACACCACCACCACCAAAGGCTCGTCTGGTGACAACAGTGGCTGATGCGTAGCGCTCTCCTTGACGTCTCAATCATTTCTGCTCAACGTGAATGGACTTTCATCAGAAATCAGCACTGAGGCCCCTGGTCCCTCGTCCAGCGTCAATGCTCCCTGGCCCCTGCAAGACCATGATGGCTGTGCCTGGTGGTGTGGTCGGGTGCCCTTGCAGGTGGTCTAGCACGCAGACCACGCTGATGTAAATGGTTTTGAATGGTCTGACGTGACACTTGGTGCCTCTCACCTCCCTTAAATGTGCCTGGAGTTGAATTGCATCATCATGCGGTTCCTCAGGGCACTGTTCACAATGAAGCGCTCATCAGTGTGGGATGTGGCCAAAGGACGTCCACTTCTATGCCTTTCTGTGACTCTTCCAGTCTCTGTATCTCTGTTGCAACCTGCTGATGACACTCTGTGACACTCTAAGCTCAGTGGCCACTTCCCTCTGACAACATCCTGTTTGAAGCCTCGCAAGGCGAGGTGCTGTTGATCGGTTGTTAGGTGTGGTCTTGGTCTCATGATGTCAACATGTCAACAGCATGATGAAGGGGACTTTAAATACCAACTCTAATTGAACCAGGAAATGTATTGGTCCATTCATGGATCAAACACCTGTTGTGAATTTTGCCGTTTAGCTCCTTGTTAGAGAACAGCAAGTTGTGCAAAAAGTACTGAAACATCGAACAGTTGGACATGTGCATTCAAAAGTTAAGAGAAGGTCAAATTAAGTTCATGTGTATATATGTATGTATGTATGTATGTATGTATGTATGTATGTACAGTGGGGCAAAAAAGTATTTGGTCAGCCACCAATTGTGCAAGTTCTCCCACCTAAAAAGATGAGAGGCCTGTTATTTTCATCATAGGTTCACTTCAACTATGAGAGACAAAAAGAGAAAAAAAAATCCAGAAAATCACATTGTCTGATTTTTAAAGAATTTATTTGCAAATTATGGTGGAAAATAAGTATTTGGTCAATAACAAAAGTTCATCTCAATACTTTGTTATATACCCTTTGTTTGCAATGACAGTAGTCAAACGTTTTCTGTAAGTCTTCACAAGGTTTTCACACACTGTTGCTGGTATTTTGGCCCATTCCTCCATGCAGATCTCCTCTAAAGCAGTGATGTTTTGGGGCTGTAGCTGGGCAACACGGACTTTCAACTCCCTCCAAAGATTTTCTATGGGGTTGAGATCTGGAGACTGGCTAGGCCACTCCAGGACCTTGAAATGCTTCTTACGAAGCCACTCCTTCGTTGCCCGGGCGGTGTGTTTGGGATCATTGTCATGCTGAAAGACCCAGCCACGTTTCATCCTCAATGCCCTTGCTGATGGAAGGAGGTTTTTCACTCAAAATCTCACGATACATGGCCCCATTCATTCTTTCCTTTACACGGATCAGTCGTCCTGGTCCTTTTGCAGAAAAACAGCCCCAAAGCATGATGTTTCCACCCCCATGCTTCACAGTAGGTATGGTGTTCTTTGGATGCAACTCAGCTTTCTTTCTCCTCCAAACACGACAAGTTGAGTTTTTACCAAAAAGTTCTATTTTGGTTTCTTCTGACCATATGACATTCTCCCAATCCTCTTCTGGATCATCCAAATGCTCTCTAGCAAACTTCAGATGGGCCTGGACATGTACTGGCTTAAGCAGGGGGACACGTCTGGCACTGCAGGGTTTGAGTCCCTGGCGGCGTAGTGTGTTACTGATGGTAGCCTTTGTTACTTTGGTCCCAGCTCTCTGCAGGTCATTCACTAGGTCCCCCCGTGTGGTTCTGGGATGTTTGCTCACCGTTCTTGTGATCATTTTGACCCCACGGGGTGAGCTCTTGCGTGGAGCCCCAGATGGAGGGAGATTATCAGTGGTCTTGTATGTCTTCCATTTTCTAATAATTGCTCCCACAGTTGATTTCTTCACAACAAGCTGCTTACCTATTGCAGATTCAGTCTTCCCAGCCTGGTGCAGGTCTACAATTTTGTTTCTGGTGTCAGCCCTCTGACAGCTCTTTGGTCTTGGCCATAGTGGAGTTTGGAGTGTGACTGTTTGAGGTTGTGGACAGGTGTCTTTTATACTGATAACGAGTTCATACAGGTGCCATTAATACAGGTAACGAGTGGAGGACAGAGGAGCCTCTTAAAGAAAAAGTTACAGGTCTGTGAAAGCCAGAAATCTTGCTTGTTTGTAAGTGACCAAATACTTATTTGACCGAGGAATTTACCAATTAATTCATTAAAAATCCTACAATGTGATTTCCTGGATTCTTTCCCCTCATTCTGTCTCTCATAGTTGAAGTGAACCTATGATGAAAATAACAGGCCTCTCTCATCTTTTTAAGTGGGAGAACTTGCACAATTGGTGGCTGACTAAATACTTTTTTGCCCAACTGTATATAGCTTCTGATGATGATGTCATAGGTGCTCCTCTCATCAACTAATCGAGATACGGCAATTTCCTTCTACTTCCTGTGAATTGGCAACGGTTTTTCACTAATTTCTGCTCTAAATGTGAATAGATATCGACCAAACTTGAACCATAACATGTTGCAAATACCCCGGTTCTAACGAGGCCTCAACCGTGTCTTTGCGTACTGTGGTTGCCCTGTTTGAGATACTTTTAGCCCGGAAAATGCAAAAAAAGAAGATTCAAAATAATAAAAATCCAGAGCTGAAAAACAGTGGATTGGTGCATCTCAAATTTTTATTTCTTCTCCTCCAAACCTGTTCTGTCCCCAAATGTCCTTTGAAATCTTTACCTTTTTATCTTCACCTTAAATGCGAGACAAATACAATCAGTGGTGAACAAAGTACACAACGCAACGTTAAAATGTAAATGTAAATGTAAATGTTAAAAATACTTTGAGACTGAAAATAGGCTCTGGTAAAAGTCCTACATTCTGGATCCGATTCCCAACCTACAAGGGTATTGCAAGACACAGGAATAAAGTGAATGTTGATCCAGATCTTCTCTTCAGAGCGTCGTCCCTTAAAGCCAGACATCAAGCATTTGGTGTCTGCCATGCAGCATCAGCTTCTCATGAGGTGACTTCATATTCATGTGCTCCTGTTATGGTTAGTTTTACCTTACCAACGTGAGGCAAAGGTTCCATAGATATAAGGTTATTTTGAACCCAGCTCTTTTTTTTGTACCGTATATGAGAATGCATATGATTGTTAAAATATACGTCTTCTGACAACGCACTGTTTGGCTCCTGTATTACTTCTGGTCGGACGTGGGCCACCAACACCTTTGAGATTTTTAAGTGGGCCGCAAGTCGGAAAAGGTTGGGAACCACTGTTCTAGATGATACTTAAAGGTGCACTTTGTAGTGTTTGATAGCAAATTTTAAGTCACTGTGTATGTTCCCCGAGTTCTGAGCTGTTTCAGTACAGTACTTGGGTACTATCCATCATTATTTAATACATGAAGAAAGGGATACTATATGTACTACAACGGTCAGCCTTTTCAATACTTTGAAGCAGTTAAGCCTTGGTGACCTAAAAACTTTATCAAAGTGGTTAAGTCCAATTATAATGGAAAGTGCATCATTTTCATCAACTTACCTAAATTTGTATGTGTGGAAAAATGATCTTCAAAGAGACTAAATGGTTCAGATGTAATGTCATGTGCTTTGTGATATATGTTGTAATAATGAAAAGTACTTTGGTACTGTCCACCGCTAAAGGCCAGGCATTAAGAGATATTAAAGGGATATTGCCCTTTGATTACATAAAAATATAAAAAAGAAGAAAAAATCAATTAAACGGTCCTTGTGTGAACACTTATTGATAAACAGTAGAGCCTGGCAGGTATATTGGTTTGGCGGATATATCAGTCATTATTCGATTTTTTTTACCACATGGGGATCGGCAGTTATGCAGCCGATGTGTCCAAATTTTTAAACTCACTACTATTAAGTTATTCACCAAAATAAGCGCAAAAGTTTGACTAGGCGTTTTAACTCCATCCATGTTGTTTACGCTCACATTTAGACACAGACACAGCTCTCCAAGCAGGAAGCCATGCTACGTTCATGGGAAACTTGGAAAACTTATTTGTGTTGGGAGTGATGATGTGTTCACTGGAACTCGGGGAAAAAAATTATATAATCTTTGACATTTTTTTTATCTATTGAAAAAGTTATTTGTGTTTATTTTTATTTATTTATTTGTTTGTTTCAAATATAGAAGCTTAAATAAATTATAGGTTTTCTGTATTTTTTGATAAACTATCAAAAAATCGGTAATTGGTGGGCTTTGACTCTCCAAACTCGGGATGTTAAATGTATTGCGATAAAGAAGGAAAGTTATAGCCCACATACCTTTGCTGTCCTTCCACAATGAAGTAAGAATTGCAAATGATATTATGAATAGTCAGCAAAAGAAGAGATCGTTAGCCTTTAATAATGACCCCTCCATGAGATTTTGTTGTTGTTTGTTTGAATCATTTTAGCGCAGTCCTAGTACCTTTCCTACTCTCTGATGATAGTTGTATAATTGTCTAGAATCGCTTACAATAATTCGGTCCTTTGGATGACCTGTGGAATGAGAGTAGCACAGCATTTCTCATATGCATTTGTCGCTGCCATCAACCCCCCCACCCTCTTCAGTGGACTGTCAAACCATGTTTTGGGCAACTGAACAACTAATCATCATTGCGTCTCCAAGAGGGGGATAATCACCACAAGTGAAACGAACAAGTATTTGACAAAAAAATGGTCACTTTACAAAAATGATGTATGACACCCTAAGACCACAAGAACATCCTGAGCCCAAAGCACCAACCACAGCCACAGAAGAACCCCAAACCCACAGAGAAGCCATGACCCACAGTCACAATTGCGAGTTATCAAACAGGGGCCCTGGAAGGCACTCAGCAGCGCTCTCGGCAGCCCCGAGGGAAAGCCATCAGGACTCGAGCACGGCTGGCAGGGGCCCCGCCTGGCTGCCCCTCAGCCCACCACACACCCACGTCGCACTCACCCCCGGAACCCCAGTGCTTAATGTGCACTAATTTTGTCCGTGGGGTAAAAATTGCATCCCTTGGGGCATGAGTCTCTTTTCACTCTACATCGTAAGTTACTGGAGCCCTTTCAGATTTGTTTTAATCTGTTGTTTTTTCTCCCACTTCTTTTTCAAGGAGTGAAATCCCAATCGGCCTAGACTCTGGGATTTTCCTGCCCTGCGTGTCGGTGCTGCTTCACATCCCAGATCTTCCACCACAAACACATTAAGAAGAGTCACAGCGAGCTTTACGTCGAACAGCGGAGATGTGGAGAAATCAGAGAAGAGTCTCCTCCCCTTTGCAGCACCTCAGTCAATAGGAACTTCTGGAACCACCCAAACACAGAAAGACACCAGGAAATCACAGTTGTAACCAGTGTGAGGAAACCTTTAGGTGGTGATGTCGTCTCAAAGCACATCAGACTGTCCCCACTGGTGAGAAATCATTCCACTGTGACCTGTGTGAAAAGACTAGTAATCGAAAAAGTCAGATCAAAGTTGTAGTGGAAAGTTACAAGTTACTAAATTAATATGCTCAAAGGTGATTGTGCAACAGATTGTTATTGATCTAGTGGACTGAGCGTAGCTTTTCTTCCTCAGCGCTACTCCTGTGAGATAAGTCAGTCTGGTAAACAGTACTATTAATCAGACGAATTGTTGGAACACTCTGCTTAAGTAAAAAAAACACACTCCACAACTAGACAAAAGGCCATGAAACCCTGTATTTTTTTCAGTCTTGTCCTCTGCAGAGACAACCGAAGGTCTTTAGTACAATAAAGGGTCTTGAATTAAAGGACCCCTTCTCTAGGGTGATTTTTTTCCACCACATATTTGGTATCACGAACAGGATTGAAAAAAGTAAATAGGAGGACATTTCTGCACCTCCTGGGCACGGTGTCTTCGAGGCAGCGATCCTTCCCGCAGATCGAAAAATTGGCCAAGGTAACTGTTTTGCTTATTTAATTTCCATTATGAGGAATCTGCTGTTTTTCCCTGACGATACGGGTAAGACCAGAATAAATTTGTCCCTCCAAACAAGTGGAGAGTACTAATAAATATACCAAATTAAAAAAAAAAAAAGAGCGACAAAGAAAAAATATATTTTGAAGGAGGGAGACAACTCTGCTTCCAACTCTTCAGAGCAGATCGGGACACACAACTCTCTGACAGCAAAACAAAAGGTGGAGGTTTGTGTTTTTACACTAACATACCACCGCAGGCCAATGTGTAGGACGCACAGCGCATGCTCGCCCACCAGATACGCTGTTTGGAACGGACAAACCCGGACTCCCTAGTTCTTGTCCTAGGCGACTTTGACAAAGGAATCCTCAGCCATGAACTCCCCAAATACAGACAAGTTATTCAATGCCCCACCAGAGAGGTAAATACTTTGGAGCACTGCTACACCACAGTAAGCAGTGCCTATCACGCCGTCCCCCGAGCTGCACTCTGACCACGTCATGCTCCACCTGGTTCCTGCAAACAGGCAGTAATGAAAGCTGTGTAGACCTGTGGTGAGGACATCTAAGAAGTGGACCAGTGAAGCTGTGGAGGATCTTCAGGCTGCTTGGCCTGCACCGACTGGGACGTTTTCAGGACCGCTACCAACAGTCTGGATGAGTTCACAGAGGCTGTGACATCATACATCAGCTTCTGCGAGGACAGCTGTGTACCATCATGCACCAGGGTGAGTTATAACAACAACAAGCCCTGGTTCACAGCTAAACTCAGACAGCTAGAGGTGTTTAGGAGTGGAGACAGAGACATGTTTAAAGTGGCTCATTACAGGTTTAGCAAAGAGGTGCGAGTTGCTAAAGGACTGAACTCAAAGAGACTCCAACACCAGTTTTCAGCCAATGACTCTGCCTCCGTCTGGGAATGGTTCCGACAAATCACCAACCTCAAACCAAAAACACCTCACTCCTGTTCAACCACCTGAACAACTTCTACTGTCGCTTTGAAAGGCAATGGGACAGTCCTGACACCATCCCCCATGACACCTTCCACCAGCCCCAACCTTCCAGCTGCACCTCCCCCACCACAGCAGGAGACTGGTCCTCTTCACAGCTACTCAACTCAGAGCCCCCCCGCTCCTCCCCCACCTCAGTGACGACTCTTTCCATCCCAGAGAGGGACGTTAACAGGCTTTTCAAGAGGCAAAACCCCCGCAAAGCAGCCGGCCCAGACTCTGTCTCTCCATCCACCCTGAAGCACTGTGCTGATCAGCTGTCTCCGGTGTTCAGACATTTTCAACACCTCACTGGAGACATGTACCAGTGAGGTATCCTCCACCATCCACCATCATCCCAGTCCCAAAGAAGTCATTAAGACCACAGGACTTAATGATTACAGACCCGTCCCCCTGATCTCTGTGGTGAAGTCATTTGAACACCTTGTGCTTTCCCACCTCAATCCCACCTCAAATCCATCACAGACCCTCTCCTGGACCCCCTGCAGTTCACCTACAGAGCCAACAAGACTGTAGACGATGCAGTAATCTTATCCCTCCACTTCATCCTCCAGCACCTGGACTCCTCAGGAACCTACAGCAGGATCCTGTTTGTGGATTTCAGCAGGACAAGCTCCCGCTTAGCGTGCCTGACTCGACCTGCAGGTGGATCACGGACTTCCTGTCTGACAGGAAGCAGCACGTGAAGCTGGGAAAACACGTCTCTGACTCCTAGACCATCAACAGCCCCCAGCCACCAGTCTGTCAAGCTCCTGAAATTTGGGGACGACACCACCCTCATTGGGCTCATCTCTGGTGGGGATGAGTCCGCCTACAGGTTCGAGCTTGACCATCGGGTGACTTGGTGCAGCCAGAACAACCTGGAGCTCAACGCTGTAAAGACAGTGGAGATGGTTGTGGACTTCAGGAAGAACGCTGCCCCACTCACCCACATCACCTTCAGTCTACTCTGTGGAGTCCTGCAACTTCCTGGGAACCATCATCTCCCAGGACCTCAAGTGGGAGCTGAACATCAGCTCCATCGTCAACAAAGCCCAGCAGGGGACATACTTCCTGCGGCAGCTGCTGAAGTTCAACCTGCCAGAGATGATGATGGTCTACACGTCTACACCTCCATCATTGAGTCCGTTCTTACCTCCTCCATCACCATCTGGTACGCTGATGCAACCACCAAGGACAGGGGCAGACTGCAGCGTGTCATTCCGTCTGCCGAGAAGGTGATTGGCTGCAATCTGCCATCTCTCCAGGACCTGTACACCTCCAGGACCTGTACACCTCCAGGACCCTGAGGCGTGCAGGTAAGATTTGATAGATTTGAAACTCTCTCCAACAAAGCCAAAACCTCTCACCACAAGAACAGTTTCTTCCCGTCTGCAACCGTCCTCATCAACAAGGACCAGGACCCCCCCACTGAAATGGACCCCCCCGCCCCATAGATACTACACGGTCCTGTACGCCTCCAGTACCTGGACTACTACTGGACCCTATTCCTGAACATTGCACAAACTGTACAGCTTTATTTTAAAAAACAGCTGTATTTTACATATTCTTATTTATTTTACTTAGTGTTTTCCTGTTGCTCTACTTTACATTTATGTTTCATGTTCGCACCGAACACTAAGACAAATTCCTTGTGCATGTAAACTTTCTTGGCAATGAAGACTATTCTGATTATTGTTTTTTTTTTTACATTAAAAATGGATAAAAATCTTGTATCATTGTAGAGCTGCGCACACCTCTTACTCACTCTCTCACCTAATGGCACTGGTTCCTATACAATGGGTATCTACTTGGACCGAATCGCAACGCAGATTTGGCTGCCTCATTTTGGTGCCATGCCCAGGCTGCTGATTGAAATATCAAACCTCCAGTGCTCCAAAACTGCCCCACGTGCCTTCACAAAACATTATGGTTTGGAATCCTCTGTTTGCGCCTACCCTGGACTGTCACCAATTTGCTTGTCAACAAAACAGATCCACAGACGATGCTACAGCCACAACACTTCACACTGCCCCCACCCACCTTGGGAAGAGGAACTCTTACGTGAGGATCCTGTTCGTAGACTACAGTTCAGCTCCGGCACCGCGATCCCCTCCGGCCTGTGCACCAACGGCAGGTGGTGAGGATGGGCTCCAACACCTTTGCCCCTCTCACCCCAACACAGGAACCCCCCAGGGCTGTGTCCTGAGCCCCCTCCTCTACTCCCTGTACGTTGAAGACTGCGTGGCCACACACAGCTCCAACTTGGTAATTAAGTTTGCCAACAACACAACAGTGATAGTCCCAAACAACGACAAGGGCCTTCTACAGAGACTAAAAGACCCCAGCCACATACTGTTTCAGCTGCTGCCGTCTGGCAAGCGCTAGCGCAGCCTCAAGGCCTGGCCGGGACAGTTTTTTTCCACCGGGCAACCAGGCTTAAGAACCATGGACACTAACGGCCTGCTGCCTGTGACATACACTCACTCACACACACACACACACACACACACACACACACACTTTTATTAAGGCAGGACCTACATGCACACAGCACCTTGCACACACTATATATAATTTGTATAACCTATATTGTTATTGTATTTGATTTTATTTAGGTGTTTTTACTGCTTTTTCTTTTGTTATTTAAATTGCTACTGTTGCCCCCGATGTCGAGGAGCCGAGCCCAAGAATTTTACTCCCTTAAACTTGTATAAAGGGACTTAACAATAAAAATCTTGAATCTTGTTGTCTGAATACAGCTGAACTAAGGAAACATGCAGCCGGGCTTCTTTCCTCCTTCGCAGGCGGTGTCCAAGCGCAAATACAGAGATGAATATGAGGAGTGTTGGAAAATGTCAGAACGTTAAAGAACACCCTTCTGATTACATACGTCTTCCTTTCTCTCCTTTACTGCCGTAGCTATCACAGGGAGAGGCCACGAGCCGTAATTGCTGTTCCAATTTCCGTTGCCTTGATAATCATGTTTTGTCAAACACATGTCTGATGTTTCTGTGTTTACATTTTGTCACGTACATTTACATACATTACTGTTGTTTGTCTCTATGTTTATCTGTCTCACCCATAGTGATTCCCCCTCCCCCTCTTGGAGCTGTAATAATTATTAGTTATTTATTGATCAAAACATGGTAAGATGGTTCTCCAAAGAGGGGGAGAGAACTCAGAACCTCCTTGATGTGCAACAACATGCACTAAACCACCATGGTTGATGAGCAGCACTGAGCTGTTGACCCCTCTTCCCCTTTACTGTCTAATGTGCTTAAATTCCCAAATAGCTCTGTGAAACTCTACTAGTACTAACTCTACAGGTGCTGCTTGTTTATACACAATGTTCAGCTGTGACATCGTTTGATACTGTCATAAATCTACTTATTCTACTTTGGACAAAAGCATCTGATCAAGGAAGTAATGAGAAAAATATCAGTAACCTGGAAACAGCATCATTATATTAGTATAATCATCTTCTTTGTGCTGCTCCCATTAGGGGCGGCCACAGCGGATCATCTGCCTCCAACACCTTCTGTTCTGCGCATCTTCCTCCCTGACACCAGCTGCCTGCATGTCCTCCCTCAGCACCTCTATCAAGATTCTCTTTGGCTTCCTCTTTTCCTCTTGCCTGGCAGCTCCACCCTCAGCCTCCTTCACCCAATGTAACTCTCATCTCTCCTCCACACGTGTCCAAACCATCTCAATCTGGCCTCTCTCACTTTTCCACCAAACTGTCCAACCTGAGCTGTCCCTCTAATGTCCTCATTCTTAATCCTGTCCATCCTTGTCCCTCCCAATGAAAACCTCCACATCCTCAACTCTGCCACCTCCACCTCATCCACCTGCCTTTTAGTCAGTGCCACCGCCTCTAAACCGTACAACATGGCTGCTCTCACTACCGTCCTGTACACCTTCCCTTCACTCTTGCTGGAACCCTTCTGTCACAGATAACTCTGGGCACTCTTCTCCACCCACTCCACCCTGCCTGCTCTCTCTTCTTCACCCACTCCACCCTGCCTGTACTCTCTTCTTCACCTCTCTCCCGTACTCTCCGCTGCCTTGGATGGTCGACTCCAAGTACTTGAACTCATCCACCTTCTCCACCTCCACTTCTTGCATTCTAAGCTTTTCTCCGCCCTCCCTCCCATTCAGGCACATGTATTGTGTCTTACTCCTGCTGACTTTCATTCCTCTTCTCTCTAATGCTGCCTCCACTTCTCCAGGCTCTCCTCCACCTGCTCCCTGCTCTCGCTACAGATCACAATGTCATTCGTGAACATCATAGTCCACAGAGACTCCTGCCTGATTTCATCTGTTAACCTGTCCATCACCACTGCAACAAGAAAGGGCTCAGAGCTGATCCTTGATGCAGTCCCACCTCCACTTTGATGCCTTGGTCACGCCTACTACACACCTTACTACTGTCTGACTGCCCTCATACATATCCTGTACCACTCTTAAGTACATCTCTGCCACCCCCGACTTCCTCATGCAATACCACACTTCCTCTCTCGGCAGCCTATCATACGCTTTCCCTAAATCCACAAAGACGCAGTGCAACTCCCTCTGGCCTTCCCTGTGCTTTTCCATCAGCATTCTTAAAGCAAACATGGCATCTGTAGTACTCTTTCCTGGCATGAAACCATACTGCTGCCCGCTGATCCCCACCGCTCCTCTTAACCTGGCCTCCACTACCCTTTCCCATAGCTTCATGCTGTGGCTGATCAACTTTATTCCCCTGTAGTTACTACAGCTCTGTACGTCTCCCTTATTCTTGAAGATGGTACCAGTACAATTCTTCTCCACTCCTCTGGCATCCTCTCCCTTTCCAGGGTGGTGTTAAACAGTCTCGTTAGGAACGTCACTGCCATCTCACCTAAACATTTCCATGCTTTCCCAGGTTTGTCATCTGGGCCAACTGCCTTTCCACTCTTCATCTTCTTTAATGCTGTTCTCACCTCATTCTTGCTCATTTGCTGCACTTCTTGATCCACTATCCCACCATCATCCACTCTTCTCTCCCTCTCATTTTCTTCCTTCATCAACTCCTCAAAGTACTCCTTCCACCTTCTCAACACACTCTCCTCACTAGTCAGCACATTCCCATCATTATCCTTCATCACCCTTAACCTGCTGTACATCCTTCCCAGCTTGGTCCCTTTGTCTTGCCAATCGGTACAACTCCTTCCTTACTGTCCAACCTCTCATACAACTCGTTCAATGCCTTTTCCTTTTCCTTTGCCACTTCTCTCTTCGTCTTGCGCCGCATCAGCTTGTACTCCTGTCTACTTTCTTCATCTCTCTGACTTTCCCATTTCTTCTTCATTAACCTCTTCTGCTCTATGCTCTCCTGTTCTTCCTCATTCCACCACCAAGAGTCCTTGTCTTCCTTCCTCTTCCCGCATGATACACCGAGTCCCTTCTTGCCGTCTCTCTCACCACTTCTGCAGTTGTTTCCCAGTCATCAGGTACCCATCATTCCAACCTATTGCCTGCCTTACCTCTTCCCTAAATTGCATGCAACACTCCTCCTTTTTCAACTTCCACCATTTTATCTTTGCTCTACTTGACTTGAACTTGATGTTATTCTGAATGAATGCTGAGCTTTAGAAGCTCTGAAAATAGCCTAGGGGTCCGTATCGTTCCAGGTTTACTTGGCCTCCACGGTCCCGGGCAGCAGAATAGCCTGGATGTTTGGCAGGACGCCGCCCTGAGCTCCTCGTCACTGTGGAAGGCCAGCTGCATGGGGGATGATCCGGGTGTTCCTGTTGTCGCAAGAAGCGTTTCCGGCCGACTCCGGGATCTCAGAGGTCAGATACTCCAGCGTGGCCGCCATGTAGACGGAAGCGCCAGCGCCAACACTCCGGGCGTAGTTTCCTTTCCTCTGCAGCCTGTGGACATGACCCACTGGGAAACCGGAGCCTGGTCCGGTAGGAGCGAGTCTTCGCCTTAGCTCTGGCTTTACCGCCCTGTTTGTCTTATCCTGACACAGTTCAAGCTCCTTCAGTAGAATGGTCTCATGGTGCACCGTGATGTGACCCCCTGTTATATCCTGCAGGGGAAGCTGCTATTGGTCGTATCTGAAAACAGATCTAAGCCAATAAAGTCATGGCAGAAAAAGCTAGAGTGTTTCGCCAATGATCATAGAACTTGGGTTCGACCAAGCTCATCATTTTGTTTCACATAAGCTCCACCCTCTGGCTTTGTCCTTATTGGCATAAGGACGAAGCCAGTTAATTTGACGCCCTGCTGTCAAGAGATAAGGCGATAGCTCTGCTGGTACAACCGGCCAACCGACAGACAGAATAACTTCCAAGGTATAACAGAGCAGTGGGAACAGGGTTATATTCATTTGCGGTATCCCGCTTTTTAAAAATAGCATCAGGACTCACGTCAACAGGGAAGATCTGCGATGTATCCGGACCAGCGGTTAAACCAATCACCAGCTGGGACTGTCCATCCTCATTTGCATATCTGGATAAGCAGTTCCCACGGACTTATCAGCATAATGCAGTCCTTGTAGGAGCTAAACTAGGGGAGCCTTGCAAAGCACCGAGGAGAAGGGCCATGGTGATGCCCCTCCACCCCGCGAGTCGAGTGAGTCCTGACGCCAGGTGACAAAACTTGTTGTACATTTGGTGCAGAAATTTGTGAAAAACAGTTGCAAATTTACCATAAGTTGAATAACGGTGGCGCGACTTGATTCGTT
The DNA here is from genome assembly GCF_960531495.2 of Zeus faber. Taxonomy (NCBI): domain Eukaryota; kingdom Metazoa; phylum Chordata; class Actinopteri; order Zeiformes; family Zeidae; genus Zeus; species Zeus faber. The sequence goes on along the minus strand of NC_137193.1, from coordinate 1,335,006 downwards.
TGAGTAGTGTCGTTTCTGGATGATTTTGATGTGTTGATGAAGAAGGAGTCTCCGCTGATGCTGACTTGATTAAAATAATAGTTTTATTACACAAATCAGCATCAAACCGGACTTGCCATGGACCGCCCAGGAGAGAACAAAGCCGGAAGTATTCTCTGCCGAGCGGCACTCGGCACTCGCTTTAATAGCTGTATAGAGATAACATAGCACATCTGGTTCCAATCCATAGGTGTCAGCTCAGCCTCTGTCTGACATATATCTAAACATTTTCGCTTCTCTCCTCGCTAGGCCTCCAATGTACACTCTAAAGTTGAATTTCTCAGTGTAACTTTCGAAGTAACATACGTTAATATTATTACCGCACTATATAAAATTTTTGGTAGCCCAGTGACCTATTCACCTCAAACCTTCCAGACACCTCAGTAGCCAGGCGCTTTGTGACATCATCATCCAAATTTAAGTCCAAGCTTCGTCTCTTGGAAGTCATTCGCATCCAGCGTCTTGCACCCTATGAACTGCTTAGCGTTTGCTACGCGCAGACCGACAACCCGAGCCTACAAGCCAGGGACTATAATACGTACCTAACACGACTAAACTGGACCCTGTGTATTGCTGCCTATAGCTAGATTTATTATTATTACTATTATTATTATTATTATTATTATTATTATAATTATTATTATCATCATTATTATAATAATTACTGTCACGGCATCCGAAGGTAGTGATGCTTGAACATTCCATGGTGGTTTTCAAAATGCATTCCAAAACAATTTGTTGAAACGTTGAATAATTTATTCTACAAAAAAGGGTGTTGTTTAAGTAATTTCCCCCTGAGATTATTAAAGTATTTCTGATTTCTGATTTCTGGTTAGACGTTGACAAAAACTGTTCCATAATTCCTGTTTAACCCAAAAGATATTGCAGAAACAGGCATCGAACCTCAGCAGCATGGACAGCATTCATGAAAAATGTTATTATATACCTGAGAGCATAAAAAATGTAAAATACCCATGTTTCGAGAATAAAGTCAGAATTCCAATGCGGGGGGGGGGGGGGGGGATTCAGTGAGAACTAGAATTTCTTAAGTAAAAATTGTAATAAACATACATTTTATTAATGTATTAAATTAACTGTGTGGGAAGAGTGAGTAATATTATCGATGTACTCATATTATTTTAATGTTTTATAGTCTGCACATATAGTCTGCAGTGACTGCACATGAACTTAAAGATACAAAATAGATTTGAATCCAAAAGTACAGCGTGTTTGAATCTGTATCCGTATCTCAGAATCCGCAATCAGGCACGAAACAAGGGCAACTTGCACTCAGCAGCAAAACCTTTTGGCCATGTTTGCGCAATATCTTTTGTGAGTCGGATGCTGAGACAATGCAGATAGGGGGGCCCCATTGATGCGCAATTCATGGAGCTATTAGTGACCGCGGACCATTCTTTGTGAATTCGCCCCTCAATGTGCTTCACGACTGTCCTACCCCACCCACTCTTAGAAAGTGTGGTGGAGGAAAGCCCACTGTCAGGTTCTTTCAACAAATAGGCAGCGCCTGAGGTAAGTTGGATACACAGATCAGACTCTTTATTAATTATTGTTATATATTGTTGTATATTCTTCTCGAAGCATTGACTCCTCCTTGTCTCCTATTTTTCTGAGCTTAGACACCATGTGGAGATAATTACTCAGTACCCCTCTCTACCTTGGAGAGAGGTCACAGGTCACTCAAAGAAAGCCCCCATCCTCTGGCTTTACAGAGGCCTCTCTGTCAAGACGTTCACTCTTATTTATATTGTCCGAATACATTGTTCATATGATGTCTGAATAAGTCATATCTGTTAAAGTTTAATTGTTATAAACTTTGTTTGTGGACGGACTAACCGTTACATTGAAAATCAGCGACAAATACTTTAGGTTAATAAAGTATTTAATCTTGTACAAGAGGAGCAGTTTCAGTGTAAAAACACACCAGAATTTCACAGAGGCAGTGCTCAGTTCTCATTGGAGAGCTCAACTTTCTATACAGTCTTCTTGGAGTGGCAAAGCTGACGAGTCGTTGGGATATCAGCAGATGTCGCGACGCCTCCGCATGGGTCATGCTGATAACACAGTTTCGCTGATGGGGCAGTATCTTTGAGACAGAACATCTGTTGAGGTTCCCGCATCTGATGGTCGAGACATGTTGCCTTTCTCCTCTTTACATTAAGGCACAGAAAGTGACTAGTTCATGTCTTTTTTAAGACATGAACTCTATTTAGCCTTTAGAAGAAACACAGAGTACACATACCTTGTACAAAAGTTAATGTGAAAAGTACAACAAAACATAGACATAAAATTCTTATAACAATATCCTACTCATATTATATCTGAACATGTTATATCTTGTCTTCATTCAAACATGTATTTCATGAGGTTGATTTGATTCCCCAAACCTCTGCATTCCTTGTCCATGGGTGATGGAAGGAGCCCCTTCCTGCCTTCCACATCTGCTTCTAGTTGTGTCATACTCCACACAAAGACATGTTTACTTACTCACTGATTCCCTGAGAAATAAGCTTCAAATTATACTACAATATCAGCTAAGAACACACTCACACATAAATCCTACTCCGAACGACACTCCACCAGACCAGGGTCTGCGTGGAAGGAGGGGTGGGACTGATTTGGATTTGACATTCTTTGAGGACTCGCACCCCCACGCCCCGCAATTTAACTGTTCTTCAATAAAATATTGTAATAATTATAATAATGTAATATTGGTTTCTGGTTTTCACCCAAAACACAGCAATAAACATGTACAGTATAAGCATAAACATGGTTAAAAAGAGAATCATTTGAAATCTAACATTTGGTTCCTAATCCACACTCCGATAAACTAAAGTTGAAACTAATCAATGTCTGCTTGAAGATTGTGGACCCGGCCACCATCCGCCTTCATGAATATTCATAAAAACCCACTATTTGTGATTGGCAGAATACTGTACTTGGACTCGGCTCCACTCCTACTGAGCACCCTCCTTGTTCCATTCCTCCTTTTCTCCTCATTTACTCCCATAACTATGACAGGAAGTGGCCACATGACCAATTGATGTTCCAGTTTTGCTGGACCTAATAAACTGTTTTTCAATACATGTTGTCGTCTGATGTTTCTATGATTACGTTTTTCCATGTACATGTTTGGTTTTACGTTTGTTTTTCCATGTACATGTCATTTGTTTCTATGTTTGTTTTTCCATGTACATGTTTGTTTCTATGTTTGTTTTTCCATGTACATGTTTGTTTCTATGTTTGTTTTTCCATGTACATGTTTGTTTCTGTTTTTTCCATGTACATGTTGTTTGTTTCTATTTTTGTTTTTCCATGTACATGTTTGTTTCTATGTTTGTTTTTCCATATACATGTTTGTTTCTATTTTTGTTTTTCCATGTACATGTTTGTTTCTATGTTTGTTTTTCCATGTACATATTGTGGTTCTATGTTTATGTTTTCCCATGTACATGTTTGCTTCTATGTTTATTTGTTTCACCCGTGGTGATTCTCCCTCTTGGAGTAGTAATGATGATAAGTTATTTAAAGACCAACACATGGTAAGATGGTTCTCCATAGAGGGGGTTGGTGGTGGTTCTTGTCATCCCACAGCTCGTCACAGGACAGAGTTATTGCAGCAGTTGATGATTTAAGAAAGAATAAAGAGTTTCATTTCAAGTTGAGTTGTTAAACTCCTCTTGCAGACTAACTCTGTCCTAGATGCAATGGAACAAATACCAAATATCTTGGATGCCCAGCATGCTGACAGCACTGGTTAATAATAAAAAAATAAAAACACTTGTGAAGTAACGCAAAACAAAATACACATTATTGTAATTCAGTGGTTTTGTTGGTTTCATAGATGGCAGCACATTAAGTTACATAAATACTTACAGAGTATCAGAATACATTCAGAAATTCCTCAGAGAGATTCTCAGATGTTTGTGTACAGGCCCTGATTGACTGTGGAGACCCAAGCACTTAAGAGTTTGAAGAGGACCTATTTTACTCCTTTTCAACAAGTTTATATTGGTCTCTGAGGTCCACAAAACATGCTGTCATTTTTTTGCTGAAAATACCGCTATGATTATGCATTCAAGCCATTCTAACAAACCTCTGAACCATCCTGTTCCTGATGCTCCATTTCAGTGTGTCGCCTCCCTCCTGAGGCGCCTAGTTCTGTGAGCCAATGGGGTTTGAGCTTGAGTAGTAGTGTTCCGTTGTATGAAGAACGTAAACATTCACTGATTTCACCTTATCAGTCCACCTAAATCTGTTTCGAACAAATTTGAGGCAAGAAATCAACAATCCAGCTTCTCTCCGATCAAGGCATCATTGAAAAGTCTGTACCCACTTTGCGTGATGCACGCGGCGAAGCCAACCGTCAACGTTCCCTACAATACACACATTTTTCTGCAGTTTTGTCACGGATAGTTGGTATCGATTCCTCCTCCTTTTAAAAGATTTGTGCTGGTCTCTGCTGCCAACAACAGGAGCACTTGCCATGCTTAGTTCGTAGCTTAGATGCTAGATGGTCCAGCGGTGGGTGGAGTTACTCAGATAGAGGGGGGTTACTAATTCTGCTCTCAATCCAAGTCTCTTCTAGTTCAAGTCTCAATGTGACGTAGGACTGAGACACAAATCTGAACGGCTCGTTGAAACATGTTTTCTGATATAGGGACGCGATAAAAATCGGACTAGGTTGGCTTATTTCACAGTTTGTTAGTAGGACCATCTGAGACCCAAATGTATGTGCAAACCCTGAAAAAGTGAGTTCTGTATAATAGGTCCCCTTTAATGAGCTGTTTGGACACAAGAATGTCTCTTCATGTGAGATGAGCGAGTGAACCGCTTCCCACACTGTTGACAGCAGTACGGTTTCTCTCCGGTGTGTTGACGCCGATGCTCTACTAACTCCCCACTGCAACAGTACCTCTTCCCGCACTTGTCACAGTGGTACGGTCTATCACCCGTGTGGATACGTTGGTGCGTCTTAAGAGTTTCTGATCGATTGAACCTCCTCCCGCACTGGTCACAGCGGTACGGTTTCTCCCCGGTGTGAATACGCTGATGTATTTTGAGATAACTACTGTTGCTAAATCCCTTTCCACACTGTTCACAGCAGTACGGCTTCTCTCCCGTGTGAATTCGCCGATGTTGTTTTAGATTACCCGAGGTGAGGAAACGTTTGTCACACTGGTCGCAACTGTGATTTTTTGGTGTGTCTTTCTGTTTCCCGGCGGTTCCAGAACTTCCTATTGGCTGAGAGGCTCCGGAGGGGAGGAGACTCTCTGGTCTGATCTCTCCACTTCTCAGCTGTTCGACGTAAAGCTCGCTGTGACTCCTCTTGATGTGTTTGTGGAGGAAGAGCTGAGATGAGAAGGAGAAGCGACACCCAGGGCAGGAAAAGCCATGAGTCTTCACAGCTGGAAGAACAGAGAGAAAGAAAAGAGAGCGGTTTACAAAGAAGGTGGGCCATGGCAGACTACTCTTGTCGTGTCGTACCACCATGCTGTCCTGGGACCCGTGAACCTGCTTTGTTTTGCTTTGTTTCTCCTCTGCCAACATGCAGCAGGAAACTGAGTAAATTAAACACATCTAGAGAGAGCCAGCTAGCAAGCCTTCCAGAACAGGCGCCACGCTACCAAGCCAAGCTTCAACCACGTTTGCCAAAACACTACACAAAGCCAACCCAACGAACTCAAAGGAGAATGTCGCTACAGCCTACAGGGGAAAACTACACACCACATCGCAAAAACAACGCACGGGGCAACACAGGAGTGTCATCTGGACCAGCTGATACCAGCATAAACAACGGGCAAAGAAACTAGAATTGTCTTCCACAAAATCCAGGTAAGAAACAACTCTACAAAACCTTTTACAAAACTAAAACCATGCACAAAATGTTCAATTTACTCAGCAAAGCCATCCCAAATCCAAATGATCCTTTCCATCAAACAGACTGGTCGCTTGCAGAATGGACACAAGGGATGGCAGTAAATTAAAGACCAATGAAGGCAAAAGCCTGCCTGGGATGAGTAAGGGGGGGGGAGAAAGACCGAACAATGCTCAGGGTGGCCTTTTATCTGATTGGGAGCACCAGTCCCCAGGTGTTCTGAATCTGGCTGATTGCCACGCCTGCATTCCTCTGGTACCTTTATGGATACATAGGAAAACAGTCACTCATAACCACACCCGCAACAGTACAGTAGGGTAGGCAGGGGACATCACAGGGGTGGAGGCTGTGTGTGGTAGAGGGTGTGGGTTTTAATCTGCTGCAGGTGGGGGAGGGAACGCTGGCTCAGCTGAGCATAGTCTTTAGCCCCTATCACACATGCAATCTATCCCTGCAATGCTCAGGAACATTTTCTGCATGGGCGAACCAATCACAAGACTCCTCGTCCTTGTCTCAGTCCAGCATCCAACGCTCTTAATATTTTGAACGTGTGTTTCTGATTGAAGTAGATCACGAAAAAAACATTACTTGTCTCGCAAATACGCAACCACCCCCCGCCAACATGTGAATAAGGGGAGTATCGGCCAGTGGGTCACTAGGGGGTGGCGGACCGCACTGGGAGACTTCTGCTCGACTGTCCCTCGCTCCAAATGTTCCGGCATTGGCACGGCATGTGTGAGAAGATGCAGGCGGAAATGTTTCTACATAAAGCTGCATGTGTGAATAGTGAAAAATCATCAAATTACTGGTTATCCAAGATTCAAGAGGTTTATTCGTCACATACATATACATACTTTTATACCTGGCCACACAGTTATGTGTGTACAGGGAGTACTGTAGGAGGCTGAGGACGCAGCCCTGGGGGGATCCTGTGTTCAGAGTGAGGGAGCTGGACATGTGCTTCCCCACCCTAACCCCACCCTAACCACCTGGGGCCGGGCTGAGAGAAAGTCCAGGATCCAGACAAACAGCGGAGTGCTCAGTCCTAGCTTCTGCAGCTTGACAGCCAGTCTGGTGGGGACTATGGTATTGAAAGCTGAACTATAATCGCTGGACAGCATTCTCACATAGGCCCCCTTCTGGCCATCCAGGTGCGTGAGCGTGGTGTGCAGTACCTGGGAAACTGCATCATCCGTGGATCTGTTCTGCCGGTACGCGAACTGCAACGGGTCCAAGGTGCGGGGGAGGGAGGCGCAGATGTAATCCTTAATCAGCCTCTCGAAACACTTCATGACCACCGAGGTGAGGGCCACCGGACGGTAGTCATTCAGGCAGGTCGGAGAGGCGATCTTCGGGACAGGAACGACGATGGACCTCTTGAAGCAGGACGGGACCACTGATTCAGCCAGGGAGATGTTGAATATTGTAGTGAACACCGGAGCTAGCTGGTAAGCACAGGTCTTCAGTACTCGTCCAGATATGCCATCTGGGCCCGCAGCTTTCCTGGTGTTCATCCGCATCAGAGCCCTCCTGACGTCATGCTCAGACACAGAGTGCACGCTCATCCCCAGCGGTGTAATTAGCCGGCGAGCTAGCGGTGTTGCTGCCAGACTCGTGGCTGGGGAGGGGCTTCTCTTATAGTTCGTAATAGTCAGCAGCCCATGCAACAAGCGTCTCGTGTCCCGTTGCTAGTGTCTCGTGTCCCGTTGCTATCGCATTAGTTTACCAGGAACTATGTGTGAAAGGGGCTGAACTGGTTGAGAGGGGATTTGAAAACTGCCATGTTGCTCATCTCTGTCTCTTCTGAATCACAGCAAAGCCGGGTCCTGACATCCCAGATGACAAAACCAACACTACTGACAAGTTGCTACGACCAGGGCTAGGGGGGACTCAAATGCACGACACAGAGACTGCTGGCAGACGGGGTTTAACAACGGAGTGTTATTGAGGGACACTGGTTTGACGGAGGGTGAGACCCACATGGGCTAGATCGGGCAGACGGGTCCTGGAAGGCAGGACTGCAGACGGGAGGTTCCAGACGGGTAGACAGGAAGCCAAGCTCCATGACGCAGGACGTGGAAGGGAGAAAGGCAGGTTAGGCAGGTTAGCAGGGCCTGTCCATGATATAAGAGACTGTGGGTGTGACAGTACATCCCCCTCTACAGACGCCACCTGTCGGACGCCTGGAGCCAGGAGGATGAGCTCTGTTAAAGTCCCTGATGAGGAAGGCATCAAAAATATGCCTACGGGGAACCCAGGAACATTCCTCTGGACTGTACCCCTCCCAGTAACAAGGTACTGCAGACCACACCCAGCGATGCACAACCAACAGGCGCCGGACCATGAAGGCAGGGTGGTCGTCAATGGTGCAGGGGGGCAGAGGGGCCGGGGCAGGGGGGGAAAGGGAGGCCACTGGCTTGATTTGGGAGACATGAAAGGTAGGGTGGACATGAAGGGAAGGGGGTGGGGGAAAAGACGAAGAGCACAAGGGTTGATGATGGACTCGAAAACAAAGGGGCCAACATACTGAGGGGCGAGCTTGCAGGACTCCACCTTGAAGGGCAGGTCCCTTGCCAGAGCCAAACCTTTTGGCCGAGGGAGTACGGGTGCGCTGGGGTCCGGCGCCGTATGGCTTGCCACTGGGCGCCTGGAGCAGGGCTGAGCGGGCCTTGTTCCTGGTGCATTGGTAGCGGAAGATGTGGGCCTGCACGGAGGGAACAGAGATCTCCGTTTTGTGGGACGGGAATAGAGGGGGTTAATAACCTAGGGAGCAGAGGAAGGGGGACAGACCAGTGGACGCGTTGTTGAGGGTGTTATGGCCGTACTCAACCCACTAACGCCTCCGCCTGGGCAACCCAGCCGTGACGCAGCGGAGCATAGCCTCCATCTAGTGATTTGTCCGCTCCGTCTGGCTGTTGGTCTGGGGGTGGAAACCGGAGGAAAGACTGACCTTAGCTCCCAGGGCAGAGCAAAAGGCTCACCAAACCTGGGAGATAAACTACGGGCCCCTGTTCGAGAAGACGTCCGCGGGGATACCGTGGAGGCCGAACACCTCTGCCACCAGAATTGGTGGTCTCCTTCGCTGATGGCAGTTTGGTCAGGGCGATGAGGTGGGCGGCCTTCGAGAACCGGTCAACTACGGTGAGGATAGTGGTGTTGCCACTGGATGGTGGGAGACCGCTGACAAAGTCCAGGGCGATTTGGGACCATGGGCGACTGGGGATGGGTAGGGGACGGAGGAGGCTGGAGTGGGGTTGGTGGAGGTATTGTTTCGGGCACAGGTGATATAAAAGCTGGCAACGCTAAGAAAGCGCTGGAGTTGTTTCCTGTTGGTGGGGGTTTGCCACTCTGCCACACCAGCCACCTTCCCAGGGTCCGTCTCCATCCTCCCCTGGCCGATGATAAATCCCAGGAAAGACACGGGAGGAACATCGAACACACACTTCCCTGTGTTCACATACAACCTGTTCTCAAGGAGGCGTTGCAGGACCTGGCGTACGTGTAGCTCGTGCTCTGCAGGGGACTGGGAAAAGATGAAAATGTCATGGAGAAACACAGACACAAATTATTCAACATTTCCCAAAGAACATCATAAATCAAAGCTTGGAACACCCCCGGAGCATTGGACAGACTGAGGGGCATGGCCAGGTACTCGAAGGTTCAGTGGCTGTGGCAGTGGTAACTCCAAGCGGTAATACTACCTGAGGTCCAGTCTATGTGGGGGTTGGCATGCCAGCTGATAGGGCCAGAAAAATGCTATACCAGGGCTACCTAATTATCTCACACATTTCACTGTCCAAACAGACAAAAAAGCGCTGGAGGGGCATTGGTAACAGAAGGAGAAAAGCTCACTGATTGGAAGCTGACAGACTCAAGGAAGCTAATTTATTACAGCGACAATGCCAAGCTATACATGCAATGACTAAACTGGGCCACTATGACAAGGAAAGCCACACATATCGCAGGCACAACCAAAAGGCAGTGACAGATTATAAACTTAACGGTTGAGGAAGAAGACCTGATAAGGGAGGTTCCAGGTTCCTTATGGTCTTTAGGGCCAGCTGATGTGGGGCCAATTAAAGGAGTAGAACCAGTAAGGATAACACCAGAATCTTCCTTTAGACCTTTTCAGAGGCAATATCTCCTAAAACCAGAGGCCAATGAGGTAGTCAGACCAATTTTAGAGCCACTGCGACATAAACGCGTTATTATACAGTGTGATGATAAGCCTTGTAACACACCCATGTTTCTTGTTGAGAAGGCTGCAACATCTACTGGCTGGAGGATGGTACAAGATTTACAGGTGGTGAATAACGCCATCATACCTAGAGCTCCCAACAGAAACCTCACTTGACCGACACCACATTCCAGGCAAGATCAAGGACCTCATACTGGACTATTACAGCTGCTTCAGTTTGAGAGTCACCTCTGGAGCAATAACCTCTGCATTTCATTGGCTCGAAAAGGGCATTATTACCGGATGCACCATCTCTGTGATACTGTTCGCCTTAGCCCTGAACATGCTGGTGAAGTCAGCAGAGGTGGAGTGCAGAGGACCAATCACCAAGTCCAGTATGCAGCAGCCCCCCATTAGGGCACTCATGGACGATCTGACGGTGACCACAACATCTGTCCCGGACTGTAGATGGATCCTCCAAGGGCTTGAGTGTCTCATCAGCTGGGGCCGGATGGACTTCAAGCCGTCCAGGTCCCCGGAGAGAAGCCAGTTAAGAGCTTGGGCAAGATCTATGACTGCACCTTGAGGGGCACCGCGGCACTCAAAGAAAACCACCGCCCAGTTGGGAACATGGCTGATGGCAGTGGACAAGTCAGGTCTGCCAGGAAGGTTCCAAGCCTGGATCTACCAACATGGCATTTTGCCAGATGGCTGTAGATCAAGCGGAGTGATCCGTGGACACATGCTATTTAGCCATAAGCCGGGACCTGATCACCACGGCTGGGTCACCTGGGGGAGGGTGTATGATGTTGAAAGACCCGAATCACCCGATGATCCCAGGTCACATCACTGATGATGTGTCTAAGTTGCACCACACACACACACACACACACACACACACACACACACACACACACACACACACACACACACACACACACACACGATGTAGAAGAAAAGATGATTCATTACATTTTACATTACATTACATTACATTACATTTCATTGATCAGACGCTTTTATCCAAAGCGACTTACAATTGTTCAATCATCGACGGACGCAGCCATCAGGAGCAATTAGGGGTTAAGTGTCTTGCTCAAGGACACTACAGCATGCTAGCAGGAGGAGCCTGGGATCCAACCAGCAACCTTTAGATCACTAGACCACCAGCTCTACCTCCTGAGCTACCATCCCCATTGTAGGTGCTTTCAGGGGTGGACAGGGGTCAGCATGGACACTGTGAGCTCCCATACGCAGCAAGCTGCCATGCACTGTGTTCTACACCTTTCTATCATAGCAACATCCACTGTTTCACCACTTTGTGCTGCAGTAGTTCTTCTGTGGCATCGAACCAGACGGACTAGACTTCACTCCCCACGTGCATCAATGAGCCTTGGGCCCCGTGACCCTGTCGCAGGTTCAGCGGTCGTCCTTCCTTGGACACTTTTGGTAGTAACCACTGCAGAGCGGGAACAGCCACAAGACCTGTGCTTGTGGAGATGCTCTGACCCAGTCGTCCAGCATCACAATGTGCTCCTTGTCAAAGTGGCTCAGATCCTTACGCTGCTTCAACACATCAACTTCAACAACTCACTCTTCACCTGCTGCCTCATATATACAGTGGGGCAAAAAAGTATTTAGTCAGCCACCAATTGTGCAAGTTCTCCCACTTAAAAAGATGAGAGAGGCCTGTCATTTTCATCATAGGTTCACTTCGACTATGAAAACAGAATGGGGGGAAAGAATCCAGGACCGCCAGGGACTTAAATCCTGCAGTGCCACACATGTCCCCCTGCTTAAGCCACTACATGTCCAGGCCCGTCTGAAGTTTGCTAGAGAGCATTTGGATGATCCAGAAGAGGATTGGGAGAATGTCATATGGTCAGATGAAACCAAAATAGAACTTTTTGGTAAAAACTCAACTTGTCGTGTTTGGAGGAGAAAGAAAGCTGAGTTGCATCCAAAGAACACCATACCTACTGTGAAGCATGGGGGTGGAAACATCATGCTTTGGGGCTGTTTTTCTGCAAAGGGACCAGGACGACTGATTCGTGTAAAGGAAAGAATGAATGGGGCCATGTATCGTGAGATTTTGAGTGAAAACCTCCTTCCGTCAGCAAGGGCATTGAAGATGAAACGTTGCTGGGTCTTTCAGCATGACAATGATCCCAAACACACCGCCCGGGCAACGAAGGAGTGGCTTCGTAAGAAGCATTTCAAGGTCCTGGAGTGGCCTAGCCAGTCTCCAGATCTCAACCCCATAGAAAACCTTGAAGTGTGGGCGGAGTTGAAAGTCCGTGTTGCCCAGCGACAGCCCCAAAACATCCCTGCTCTAGAGGAGATCTGCATGGAGGAATTGGCCAAAATACCAGGAACAGTGGGTGAAAACCTTGTGAAGACTTACAGAAAACGTTTGACCTCTGTCATTGCAAACAAAGGGTATATAACAAAGTATTGAGATGAACTTTTGTTATTGACTAAATACTTATTTTCCACCATAATTTGCAAATAAATTCTTTAAAAATCAGACAATGTGATTTTCTGGATTTTTTTTTTCCTCATTTTGTCTCTCATAGTCGAAGTGAACCTATGATGAAAATAACAGGCCTCTCTCATCTTTTTAAGTGGGAGAACTTGCACAATTGGTGGCTGAATAAATACTTTTTTGCCCCACTGTATGTATATAATATTATATAACAGTATATATATAATAATAATATATAACAGTGTATATATATATATATATATATATATATATAATAATATATCCCACCACTTGACAGGCGCCATTGAAACCAGATGATAAATGTTATTCACTTCACTTGCCAGTCATTTTAATGTTGTGGCTGATGGGTGTGTATATCCCTCATATAAATTTTTATTGTATTGGGCATCAACTATTGAGGAACTTATCACCTGCGGACACTGATCCAAACAGCGACAGGAAAGAAACAAACAGTTACCTAATGGAGATTCTGTGGTCTCCTCCCGACCTCCGCCACTGTCCTCAGTGTCAGTTTGAGAGGCGTGTGAAGAGAAGAGCTGCTCAGCACCAGCTGGTTGTAAAGCAGCTGCTGGATCTGAGCTACTGGCTGCTTCTGACACTCCCCAGTCCTCTCCATCAGCTTGTGTTTCCATCTGTTGAGTTGAGGTGCTGGCTACAGCTTCTGCCTCTCTCTCCTCCTCAGTTTGGCGCTGATGAAGCTGGGACCACTGAGCGCACTCTTCATCATGTTCAGTCTTCACGGGGAACTCCTCCTCTTCCTCTTTAATGTGCGGGGGCCCCGGCTCCTCCTGGCCCAGACCGGGGCCCTGCTCCTGCTGCTCAGGGGGAAGCTCCTCTTTACAGACAGAGAGCTGCTGGAGCTCTGGAGGCAACGCTGACAAACAAACACGGGGAGGAAAACTAGGACGGTGAGACCAAGCAGAAGTGGAAACTTCAGTAACATCTTCTTGATCTTGTTCTGAAGAAGAGTTAGTAGCAGCAGTAATCATAGTAGTAGTAATGGTAAACATACTGTTACAATTTATACTGAGCATTTGCACATTCCTGCAAACTGTACGGCTTTATTAATATATATATATATTCTCATATACTTATGTATTTCACCAATATTTTACTTATTGTTTTACATTCATGTTTCATGTATGCATCGAACACCAAGACCAATTCCTTGTTCGTGTAAACAAACACAATAAAGACTATTCTGATTCTGATACTTATCGTGGTTGTACTTCTTGTATTTAAAGTAACAGCAGTAGTGGTACTCGGTTGACTTCTCTCTTTTGTCATCAACTGTCACTTAACCACAGAAATAATAGATTTCCTTTTTCAAAAGCAAAAGCAGCCATTTACCAAGTGGCGAACAGTCAGACTATCTGAACAGGCTGGAGGTCAGACAGAAACATAGTTCCACCTCCCACAAGCAAACTAGTTCAGGAACAAACAATACAACTTTATTCATCCCAGAGGCTAATTCGGGGAAACTCACAACTTTGCTCAACTGTTATGGATCATTTAAATGGACCCAAGTTAAAAAGCTATCAAATGATTATGAACGAGAGCACGTGGTGTTGATATCAATCAAAGTGTGCCTGCTTCCACACCTGCTCTGTGCAGCACAACTCGGGGACTCTGCGCCGCGTCCAGTAACTGGCGTTGACCGTTGTTTTCTTCTTGTAAACGAGAAACTTTCTCCTCGTATTCTGAGATGGTTTTCTCAAACAATCCTAAAATCTCCTCCACGGCCGCGGCCAGAGGACGGCGGATACCTGCTCTCAGGGCTTCTAACCTCCACATCTTACCACGGCGGACAAACTGCGGCGGAGGAGAAACGTAAACAAGCTGCGCTGACGAGCTTCCCGACTTCCGGTGCGTCGCTGAAAACGTTCCCCCGGAAACTACACTGAGCACGTGGTTCCGCTGCCTCGTGTTGTGTGTGTGACTTGATGTTTGTTATTTAAATTCTCATCAATGGCTCCCTGTGCAGAAACACCACCTTAGAACGACACAGAGGAGATTAGCAGTGAAGCCTTCCTGGTTTGTTCATCTAAATATGAACAACAATATTTCCCCGTTGATTTCCATGTTATTGGGCCGTGATGGGAATTGGTGGCGTCTGGCAGCGAGTTGCGCACATCACACTGTGAACATGACGGAGTTGAACAAGAAATAACATGGAAGTGCACTCATCCTGTTATTAACACCATGCATTAGGTCTTTTCAATTACAATGTTCTCTGTATTCTATATCATATCTATATCCTGTTCCTTTGCTTCCATCAGGTGGATGAGGTGGTGAATGGAGCAAATGACACTTCTTTTTATTACCTTCCAAATACAAGCAGATGTTGCACTTTGACCCATCCTCTGTGTTCCATGTCACGCTCCGCACTTCTCCTCCTGACGTTGATTTTCTTGTACTAATCACACTGTTTCCTCCAGCTTCTTTTCCTTTCATTCTTCTTACCACTGCTTCAACCTTGTGTTGGATCAAATTGTGAACATGTACTTCAGCCCCGCTTTGTGCTGCTTCTGTCGTTCAAACATAAGAACCCTTTGTGCTTAATTTTGATCCTGTCCTCCATTTCTTGCAACTGGTTCAATTCCAGTGTCTTACAGTAGTTTGTCATCACCATGTGCCCATCTCTCATGCGCTCCCGCTGCACATCTATTTCCTCAACAGCTTTTGGCAACGGTTCTGACTTTTTGCCACTTTGCCACTTTGCTTAACACCTTCCCAGGACTGAAGACGAGTGTCGTTGCGTGTTCATAACGGACATGCGGTAAAACGTTGGGCTCCTGCGTGAATGCAGGGAGACATGCAGACGGTTAAAAGCTCAAAAGGCCGCCAACATACGTTATGAAATGAATACAGTCATTGAGTGTGTGTGTTATGACTCATTCAGAATAAGATTACAAGTAAACTCCAGGTTTCCACAGAATAATTCCACCCCAGAATGTAAGTACACAAACTCGACATCCCCCATGAAGTTTCACAACATTCTGATGTGGCTTTTCAAAATAAAAGACCTGTAACGTATGATACAGACGACCATATTGGGATTAGGATTTAAAGAAACCTCTTTATAATAGTCATTTCAAATACATTGCTTGACGTAGGTCTGCGTTTCCATTTATTATGTTCTGTAAAGTGACAAACCTCAATAACAACTTACAAAAATGGTCGTATCTCTGACAACAAGCCATGTTGTTTTACATGCAGTTTAAAACTGAAGCCATAGAACGGTCAGAATGTCTGGAAAACACGATGCTTCTCGATAAAACATAAACACAAAAAACTGTTCAACTGCAACAATATAATGTAACAATATTTCGAAATCTATGTAATCACATACACATATGACGCACATAATGAAGAACACAACCTCATACAACCCCAGTCACATATCTTTATTTTCAGCACACATACATCCCAGCCTTGGAGTCCTGACGCAGCTATCAGTGTTTAGGCCTCACCTCGACGCAGCTGCAAGAGCAGGAACAACACCCCTCCACTCCACAGCTCGTCAGTTCACCTCATCCTGAACACCTACGAATCTGTGACGCCAGAATGACTATATACTGTATATACTGTTTCTGACTCCCCAAAATAAACTGTTCGTCTCATAGAGCTGCTCCTTAGCACATCTCTGATCCGACCCTTGTACAGGTTAATCCAACGTCTGTCTGCCTCTTTATTTAAGACCACCTATTGACAAAATTTTAATATTAGTATAACATTTTTTTACAAAGACAAATTTGGAATTAAACAACGAATAATTTACAGTTCACAAATAGTAATAATAGTTTATACTATTAAAATGAATGTGTTCAGAGTGTCTGACATTTTGCTGGATCCCAAACGACTGGAGGCTGTAAAGCAGTGAAGGGCTGAGCAAACTTTTCTTTGAGGGAAAACACAAAGCAGAGCGGCAGCAAAAAGAGAAGAGTTGTAAACGAATGCCCTGGCGACAGAGCCTCAGCCCACCCCCCTCTGTGACACTTAGATCTCTAGCGTCAACACACAACAGCTTTTATCTTCAGGGGGAAGGATCCACATTCAAATGACTTCAACCTGAGGACGGAACTAATAGTCAACAGCACAAAGAACACAAGGCAGGGTTTCACTGTCAGTTTGGATGAAACGATGTTCCTTCAGCGGCGGTGACCTGGTGGAGCTCTTGGACAGCGGCACCGCCCGTCTCCGTGTGGCTACGGTGATGTGCTCGGAGTTGACGCTTTGTGCTTCGCACGGGGGGAACAGAGAGACGGCGTCTCTGGAGTGTGCGCGGGAAAACACAAAACAAAAGGAAAACCTCCGATCGTTTCAGGCTCGTTTTTGTTTTGCACTAAAGAGGTCGCGACGCAAAGAGTCGAGACAAAATTATCGTTGCTCGGGTCGGTTCAGCCTTTCTGAAGCGAGCTGCTTGGAGCGCTGCAAAACATTGCAGTTCCATTTAGAAAATTAAACAACTGACGTCGTCCAACTAGAACGTTCCACATCCTCTCTGTTTCACTCATGCGAAAAGGCGTCGGCGCGGCGCCCGGGGACGGACTCGGCCGCTCCCGCCTGGTGCCAGTAGCTCGGGCTCCAACGTTCTGCGGCCCCTCTCCTTTGTGACTAACGTGACGTCTATTGAGACGACTGAGAACAAAAGCTCTTCTCACACTGTTGAGGTGTACGCTCTCGTTCTGGTGTGGAATCACGACTAACTCTTTCCCCGCAGCGCTCCCAGGGCTAAGGCTGATATCGCGTGTGAATGCGCTGATGCTTCTTGAGGTTACCGCTGTCATTGAAGCTCCGCCCGCACTGTTCACAGGAGTAGGGTTTCTCTCCTGTGTGTGTGCGCTGATGACTCTTGAGATTTCCCAAATGACTGAAGCGCTTCCCACACAGTTCACAGGAGTAAGGTTTCTCTCCCGTGTGTGTTCGTTGGTGTTGTTTGAGAGTTCCTGATCGACTGAATCTTTTCCCACACTGTTCACAGGGGTAAGGCTTCTTTCCCGTGTGTGTGAGCTGATGTCGTGTGAAGGTTCCTAATTGGCTGAAGCGCTTCCCGCAGTGATCACAGGGGTAAGGTTTCTCTCCTTTGTGCATAAGCCAGTGTTGCTTGAGATGTCCTAATTGACTAAACCTCTTCCCGCACTGTTCACAGGGATAAGGTTTCTCTCCTGTGTGGCTAAGCTGATGCTTCTTCAGGAAACTTGGCGCAGTAAAAATCTTCCCGCACTGTTCACAGTCATATTGTTTCTGGGAAATTAAAGACTTCCCGCAACGGTTACAAGTATGAATTTGTTGTAAGTCCTTCCGTTGCCGGGTGGCTCCAGAGGTTCCCACCGGATGAGATTCCGCTCTGATCGCTCCACTTCCCGGCTGCTGGAGGCTAAGCTCACTGCTTCCACTCTGAACGTAGTAGTCGGAGACGGGAGACGCGAAGGAGGACAGACACTCGGGACAGGAAAATCCCTGAGTAGGAGCCAACTGGGGTTTCTCTGCTGGAAGAAGAGAGGGAGAGAAAGACAAGAGTGGATTATAAAACACTGCAGTCACTGCATCATCTACAGAGGGAGCCCCTTAGAGAGGTCAGCCGGACCGCGTCAGGGGTCCCCGCTGGGGTCTTGCCTGTAATGGTATCCCCTCTGATGACATACTGGATGCGCTGGCACCTAGGAAGACCCCCAAGCGACATTTGTGGAAAAGTAGTCACAATGGTTGATCTGTTTGCCGGGAGAAGCGGAGGCTCGAAGCCGAAAGAAACGTGAGTTAGGGCTGCCCCCTAAAAGTCGACGGGTCTAATCATCAGTCAGAAAGCGGTTCTTCAAGTGGAGGGGTCCTTTATTTGTGTGTTTTTTTACAAGCAGTGACTATGATTGTTGATGACGGCTCTATCTGAGGATGCGGTTCGTATGCGTTTGATCATAGCTGTGACCTGATAACTCGGCGACTGGATAACGGCGGCTTTTGTTTGTTTGCTTTTGTGTCTGCCGCAGTTTCTTCAATCCACGATATGAGAGAGAGATTTCTCTTCTCATAACAGTGAAAATGCTTCTTAGGAAATTAGTTTTATCCCCAAAATGGATGAAAATGATAAATAATCGTGATCACAATGTCGAGCAAAATAATCGCGATTATCATTTTTAGAAATAATCATGCAGCCCTATTTACTGCACATCTGATAGAATAAACATACACATCTCAGATTTTAAATTAACATTGTTTACATAGATGTTTACATTAAAAGCAACACTAGTAACAGTAATATTGTGTAGCTCCCCCTCGTGTCGCCAAAGCAGCTGTGATACGTGGAGGCATGCATCAGACCTCCACCTTCTTCCATGGCTCCATGGTCCAGTTGTGACGCTGACGTGTCCATTGTAGGTGCTTTCAGGGGTGGACAGGGAGCATGGACACTGTGAGCTCCCATATGCAGCAAGCTGCCATGCACTGTGTGTTCTACACCTTTCTATCTATCATTCACTTTTTCACCAATTAGTGGTGAAAAATCCATTGAAGACCTAATTCGATGGAACAACCTACCTATCTCACTAATTGGTAGGATAGCAGCAGAGCAGTGAAAAGGAATATACTACCAAACATAAACTACATATTTTCAATGACCACAGTGCAACCAACAGTACAGTGGTTTAATACTCTAGACTCTCGAGACATTGAACAAACAGAATGTCAGGAGTTATCATTATGTGATCTCCCATTCTTTACTGAATCAATAAGGAAACATAATTTCTTTGAAAACCCATTCATCCAACAACTCTGTGAGCCTGGTGGAGATTCCTCAAACTCAGTGGTCCCACTCCGTCCCCAAACAAATCCACTCCAATCTGGCACAACCCAGATTTTCTGGTTCAAAACAGACCAATAATCTTTAGGTTTTGGAAAAGACCTAAAGATTCTCTGGAACACATTTTTGAAAACAAGTCGCTTACATCCTTCCCAACCTCAACCCAAAGGTATAATATTGTGGCCACGGCTTCCTTCAAATCCTTCATCTACAGCAGTTTCTAAAAGTTCAAATCAAATTGACGAACAACATCCTACTACCACCTCCAATGATTGAACATCTCACTCATATCGGTCATTTAAAAAAAACTCCTTTTCCAGAATATACAAACTTTTTTTTTTTTTTTTTAATAAACAGAAGACACTTTATCTTTACCAACAATGAAATGGGAAAGAGACCTTGCTGTTCCCACCGATATCAACCTGTGGAAGCTTATTTGCAACAACACCTTTTCTATGACCCGCAACTCCAAAATGCAACTCATCCAATATAAGATTTTGCACAGAGCCCATATCACGCAACACAACATGTACATTTACATTTAGTCATTGATCAGATGCTTTTATCCAAAGCGACTTACAATTGTTCAAACACCGACGGACGCAGCCATCAGGCGCAATTAGGGGTTAAGTGTCTTGCTCAAGGACACTACAGCATGCTAGCAGGAGGAGCCTGGGATCGAACCAGCAACCTTTAGATCACTAGACCACCAGCTCTACCTCCTGAGCTACCATCCCCCCGTACAAAATGGGTCTTGTGGATGAAGACGTTTGCTCCCAATGTTCCCTTGATACCAGAGATGACTACATTCGTGCCTTCTGGCTCTGCCCACCTATCCTAGCATTCTGGACCAACATCACCAAGAAGCTATCAACCCTTCTGGGTCGCAGCGTTCCATTCTCCTCGTCTATATGTCTTCTCGGTTACCTCTCCTCAGTCGACCCACCATGAAACACCACCAACCCATTTTGATGGCCTTAACAATGACCAAGAAATCAATATTACTCAATTGGAAAAACAGAGATAATCTCACCACATCCCAATGGTTACATTTATTAATAGAGTACATCTCTATGGAAAAACTATTGCCATCCATTTTCCATCCATCCATTTTCCTCAGCTTATCTTTACATTTAACTTACACTTTAAGCTTTACCTTTCACGCAGCTAAATTATATTTTATTCTCTTAACTGCTATTATTATTATTTAGATTTTTTGTTTATTTAGTAATTTTATATGGTGTGTGTTTTGTCATATATGTCATTGCTGCTGCAACATCGGAATTTCCCTTTGGGGATTAATAAAGTACCTTTATCTTTACCTTTATCTGGTGTTCCTCCACCTTGAGAGAAGCCAGGAGAGTAGCTTCAGCCTTGCAATGGGGCAATAGTGTCACTGAAGAACGTGGTCGGACCGACTGAGGTCAGCAGAGGAAGTAGACCACTCACTAAACACCAAATGATATGAACATCTTCCACTGCTTCATTGGTAGAAGAGGTACAAGTGTTAGATGATGAAGCAGTGCAGGGTCGTGTGGATGCGTGAAGGTGAATGGAAATATGAGATTGAAAGCAGGTGCTGTACCAGACCGCCCTGGAGTGGGCACAGCCAGGAGGCAAAGCTCTCAATTTACCGGTCAATTTTCTGATGTTGACCGATGGTCATCAGCTTTGGGTCGTGATGGATAGAATACGGTGTACAGGCGGCCGAAATGAGGCTCCTTCGCAAGGTCGCTGGGCTCAGTCAACTCAAAGACTAAGCAGGAGATATTGGTAGGAAAAAGAAAAACAGTTACCTGACGGAGGTTCTGTGGTCTCCATCCAACCTCCATCGCTGTCTTCAGTCTCAGGTTCAGGTTCAGGTTCAGGTTCAGAAGAGCGTGAAGAGAGGAGCTGCTCGGCACCACCTGGTTCTAAAGCAGCAGCTGGATCTTCTGGATCTACTTCTACTTTTATTTCTACTACTTGTGTTTCCATCTGTTGAGTTGAGGTGCTGGCTACAGCTTCTGCCTCTCTCTTCACCTCAGTTTGGCGCTGATGAAGCTGGGACCACTGAGCGCACTCTTCATCCTGTTCAGTCTTCACGGGGAACTCCTCCTCTTCCTCTTTAATGTGCGGGGGCCCCGGCTCCTCCTGGCCCAGACCGGGGCCCCGCTCCTGCTGCTCAGGGGGAAGCTCCTCTTTACAGACAGAGAGCTGCTGGAGCTCTGGAGGCAACGCTGACAAACAAACACAGGGAGGAAAACTCAGTCGCCAACACTTTTAGCGTAAAAAATATATATTCTTGTGCAACTGTACACGGTATGCTATCGAGCCATTCGCTACGCCCCCTACGGTTCAATACGCACACATGAACTGCAGTATTTCGATATCAGGATAGAAGTCCACCGGTCGGGCAGTTTACAGGTGCGGCACGGTGTGCCGTAAGTGCTGCTTTCTACTGAATCCACTGTTGGAGCTCCACTGGCCACGTCAGCCGTGCGGAGTCACGCAGCATTTCTAGATTCTTGTGCGAGAGGTGTATTTTTTTTCCTAAACTAAGCAGCCGTTTCCATACAAACACAAGATAAAACTACATAGAAATGTTTTTGTAAGAAGTGCAATCAATCAAGATGTCCAGTCGGAAAATAACCCCTGGGATGGGCGTGTCCCTCTTTATTATGAACTTCTGCACTCGTTCAGAAACAATCCGATTCTTTTGAACGTCTCTTTTAAAGGAATGAAGGGAACCGTTCGCTGGGTGATGAGCCCTTCGTTTTTTGTCAAGTTTTATAGTTTTATGTTGAGTTGTTTAAGGTGGCAAATGTTTCTCACTCTATGTAAAACATGGCCTCAACTGCTCCCTCCCTAGGAGGTGCCCTGGCTGAAAAGGAGCACACCCACTGTCACGTTAGGTTCACAAAGCGGCACAAAGGCAGACACGCACTGGCCTGACTGTGAGGTTGTATTTAAATGTATCTTACAATTATTATTTATGTGTGAAAAATACTCTTTATACCTGTTCTACACAAAAATAACCAACTAAAGTACTGTTTTTATTTTATTGTGAACCGTTCTAAAAATATTATTGTTAATATTTGAATTATCCACTAACCTGACACCCCCCCTCCAATCCAAGTAATGTAAATTATAACAAATCACCAATGAACTTGAACCACCCCCCACAGTCATACACACAGTGTTACACTAGTTATTTACCGACTACTATAAAAACATTTTTTACACCTTTTGACCTAAAAAACCTTTTTTTCCTTAAATATAAAGATACCGAAACCGTACCCTTTGCTGTGGCCCCTAAACCGTGGTACATACTGAACGGTGAGCCCACTGCACCGTGGCATCTCTGATTCTTATGTTGCTTTAAGCATCCTTTACCTTGCTGAATGCTGATTGGCTGGATGTGTGACCGATTCCTGTGTTGCTGTTCTCCTATTGGATGTGTGTAGATGATGGGCGTGGTCAGGGTTCGCCCCTGCAGCTGCGAGATGTGTGTGATCACAATGTAGGGAAGCACCGGCTGCAAGTAACAAGCAAACACACTTTAATAACTAATACTGCACTTTTTGTCTTTTTGCCGGTCAGTGCATCACAAGAACAGGATAAAACAGATAGAAATTACAAAATGCACAATGATTATAAAATGAGGAATTATGAATAAGGGAAATTATAAATATATTTCTATATGTGTGAATGGTACGGACACAAACAGGGCTCTCTATGCGCCCCGAACACAGAGAGCCGCGCCCCAAATGGATAGATTAATGCTACCTGGTGTGTTCTTAGTTTTTATTTGGAGGTGAAAAACAAGGAAAACATTCAGACTTAACAAGCTTGTATGTTGTCATATTCCACCTGTCAGAGCTAAACAATATTGATACTCATTCTATATTCATTTTAAGCAGTTTTTTTTGAAGTCTGGCAAATTTGTAAAAAGAAACTAGGAGTGCTGAACCAGCCATACCTAATGCATGTGATGAGTTGATGTGGTCCAGAAATGCTGAGTTTATTGGGATGAAGAATAATGGATTTGTGCCTTTAATTGCACGCGGACATTGTACATGTCACTGGAATGTGCAGTTGTGTGATCAGGGTCCGGGTGGTTTTAAATGTATTATTTTTGCTGCTTCATGTTTCTATAATCCTCGAGATAAGGTGGTGTCAGTCTGACAGGTTGGTGCCGTAGGACATTGACCTGTGGTCTACTGTAACACACATGAAGTCATTGTTATTTGACCCAGGGTTCATTCTGCCATTACTAAATGAAATTCAAGGACTTAAGTAATTTCCCAAGCACTATCTTTTCATTTTCAAGGACTTCATGTGATATATATATATATATATATGATTGATCTCATTGTCACCTCCTATTATAAGTGTCTATTTCCAACCATGCTGGATTAAATCTATCTATTTCCGTGACATCATCAAAAGGAATTCAGGAAATATTTGATTAGGTTTCGATCTGAATAATAAAACCTGGGGGAACATCACCGCTTTCCAATGATCGCATTTTGGAGATTTTTTTACAGACCTTTCAAGCACTTCAGCACAAAAGTGGCTGTTTTCAAGGTATACCAGAACTTCCATTTCTGAGGACGCAATTCAAGCACCTCAAGGACATGGTGAGAACTGTGTTCACAAAAAAAAAACATGTTTCTCACAACCTGCGATGAAGTCATGTTGCAGATATCCAGCTTCTCCATGTCAGTGCCAGTGATGCTGTCCTGCAAGTGAACACAGGTCAACATCAAGTACAACATTTAGTAACATACCATCAAGTACAACATGTAGTAACATACCATCAAGTACAACATGTAGTAACATACCATCAGGTACAACATGTGACACAGTAGCAAAATACCATCAAGCACAACATGTGGAATGAATGTGGAAGATCACAAGATCACAAGGACAACAAACAGAAACAAAGCTACAGCAGCGGTGGTACAGGGCTCCCTGGAGTCCTGGCAGCTACCCATGACATTTACAAGATCAAACCACAGATCCTCACCCCAATTTGTCATATAGAAAAATAATTTAATTGTTGGGCCATAACGTCGTCCTTATCCTGTGGCGTACGACATCATCTGTGAATTCTGCCACAAAAGGTCAATTATTTGTACATCATAGTGATTACAAGTAACTGAGGTTTGGAAAACATCTTTTCATATTGACATGAAATATGTTGAACTGGGGGAACGTTTCCAACATGTACAGGAAACGCATCACGTAGTCGCACGGTCGGGGTGGACTCAGGCTGGGATAACAAGACGTCATTTCAAATGCGGTCGTGTTACTGCAATATAATCTGTTCCTGGAACATGACCTTGTTCCTGGAACATGACCTTGTTCTTGGAACATGACCTTGTTCCTGGAGTCTCCAAAATGTGAATGGTCCTGCTGAAATGAGCCTCTACACACCGATACGCATGGGGAGTCAACGCTCTCATCCACATTCACTTTGTTCGTAGACGTCGTTTCAATATTTATTTTGTAATTTTTTTTTTGTTTCATGGGTTTTTTTCGGTCATTTTCCTCAGTGTTTTCTTTTACAACAGTATGACTGACCTCTGAGGCTGCAAGTTTGGACAACTGCTTCTCGACCGCCTTCGACTTTCGGCTATTTTTCGGCATCTGGAACAGGAATAAACAAACTTTGTATATTATTTTATATAACAAACAGAATAAATACACATTTCACAAACATAATAAATACACGTTATTTCACAAAAATAATAAATACACGTTATTTTCAATTGGGGATGCAAAATGGAAGGAATTTCCTTCATGGAAGGTTTTTAACCTGAAGCAACGGTCGATTCATTGATAAAGTACAATGTAATGATGTCACCGGGGGGTGGTGCTATGGTGGTGGGGTGGTGCACCACATCATGCACCTCCCCTATTTTGGCGACGCTGAAGTGAGGCGTTAGGAGCCGATCCACGGTGCCTGTTTACATGGTGCGTCAAATTCCTCAGAATTCTTAAGACTTTTCGCCCACGCAGTCTCCCTAAAACCACGTCTAGATCTGTACCTCAAGTAGTCAAGTACTGTACTCATAGCTGTCGAAGCTGGACTCCAGTGTAATGAAAAGACCATCTTGCATTTCTAACACGGTCTCTGATTTGTGGAAGTCATATTCTATTTGTTATTTGCTGGCTTGGCGCGAGGGGCACGAGTTTAAATTGTGAATTTAAATTTGAAATTCTCTGAGATTTTATATTTTGCAACCTCCTCGAATCCCGCGGCCTAAGGAGCAACACGACGCCGCACCCAACACAGGGTTAGAATGTCTCCAATCTCAAAAAGTCAAAAGAGATAGCGTATCAACCAGATGTCAACCAGGTCAGATGATACATAAACACACATGGACACGCCTTGTTTGTAACTTCTAACAGGGGGGTGTCCAAACTACGGCCCGCAGGCCAGCTGTGGCCCCTGGTCCATTTTCAATTGGCTCGCAGCAAATTCGAAAAATATAATGAACTATCGACCACACATAAAACTTGTGCTTGACTGTATTGTACTTCTTAGTTATAACACTAGGCGGAGCTACTGTCTTGAACAAAGCAGCGTCTCGACAAAACAAAAGTTAGCGAGTCCAGAAACACAGCTGTGCGTCAGTTGATGACTTGGTAAACTTGTGCTTTTCAGTTTTACTCGATTGCATGCGATGAGAGCACAGATGCAGCAAACACCGCACAGCTGTTCATTTTTTTGCGGGGAATTGACGGTAACTTTTGCATTACAGAGGAGCTGCTTGTTCTTAGGAGTCTTAAAGGCACAAGAACGGGTCAGGATGTTTTTGAAGCTGTGTCAGATGCAACTGACAAGATGGGACTTAAATGGGTCAAGTTATGTGGAGTTACAACGGATGGGGCTCCAGCAATGACAGGCGGGCGCAAAGGAATGGCCTCCGTGGTGTGCGCCAAGGTGCAAGAGAGTGGAGGTGAGGCTGTTAAAATGCACTATCATCCAACAGGAAGCCCACTGTGCCAAGACAGCGCAGCTTGGCGCCGTGATGAACACTGTTGGGAAACCTCAACAACGTCAACGTAATTCGAGCACGAGGACTCTACCACAGAGAATTTCAAGCTTTCCTATCTGATGTCGATGCTGAATACGGGGACCTACTCTACCCTTCACTGCAGCGGTTTGATTCCCTGAGATCAGAAATCGACCAGTGTTTGAAAGGGAAGGACCGAGCTCTTCATGAGCTGAGTGACCCTTTGTGGTGGCAGACCTGGCTTTTTCACTTGATCCTATCATCTGAACACACTGAACGAGAGCCCACAAGGCAAAGAGCAGCTGGTACCACAACTTTATGCACACATGAAAGCCTTCTGTGTGAAGCTCCGTCTCTGAGACGCAACTTCAGTGTTGCACACCTCCCCTCGCTGTCCAAAATCAAAGGAGCTTTTCCCAAGGCCAAGCTTTCTGCTAAAAAGGGGAACCATGTGTCTGTGACCACATCTCTCGTGACAGAATTCAGTCAAGAGCTTCCAACATTTTTCTACCATTGAGAAAGAAATGAATCTGTTGTCCACCCCCTGCCTGATGGATGCAGAACAAGTGGAAGAGTCTGCGATCAGAACTTATGGAAATGCAGCGTGATGATTCTCTGAAGAAATCAACATCAGCTTCTCTCCCATCGCCTTTCCCACTGATGTGTCCTCTTCATACCGGGCTGTGAAGGGGGATCTCCACCCTGACTCACAACCAATCTGAAGCTGCTGTTTTGACAATGTGCTGACAGCCATTTTTGTCACAAAATAAATGTCAACCCATTCATGGAAAGCTGTGACGGAGGCTGTTTTTATTATTTAAGCAGATTCAATTATCAAGCGTTGTTTACCTACGCTTGATTGGTTATACTAACTTTAATGCACTCGAGCTGAGGCAGCACACCCCAACCCCAACCCTCTAGGGAGTGGCCCCGCCCTTCGCATATTGTTCTGCATGTGGCACTCAGCGGAAAAAGGTTTGGACACCCCCGCTCTAACCCTGCAGAGCGATGCAGCCCCGGCGTGTCCGTATCTGAACGTGTACCAACGTTCAGATACTTCTGGGCAAATTCTGGTGGTTTTCAACTAGTTCCCGCTTCGCATGTGGATCAATTTGAGTCAAACTTGAACCACAACGTGTCTGCGGCGTCCCAGCTCCACGAGACCTCAACCGTGGTCGTGTTCCAGACACTTTTAGCCCCAAAGGTGCCAAGGAGAAGATTAATAAAAATCCTAACAACGAAATAAAAAACAGTGATTTGTTCTAGTCTAGTTTAAAGTGCATTTGTTGTTCCGTCGTGGAGGCCGCTGGTGTGTAACGCAGCCGGAGGAATAAAGAAGGAAGGTAAGAAGGCAGAGAAGCAGCTGATTTCCTGAGGAGTCTGCGCTGTAAATTCCACTAAATACATCCTGTGGACGTTCACTTTACAATGTCTTTCAACGTTCTGATGGACCCAACCGTGTGGCGCAAGTGCTAACACTAGGCTAATGCTTACGCTAGGCTAACGCTTACGCTAGGCTAACGCTTACGCTAGGCTAACGCTTACGCTAGGCTAATGCTAACACTGAGCTAATGCTTACGCTAGGCTAATGCTTACGCTAGGCTAATGCTAACACGAGGCTAATGCTAACCCCACGTTAGTGCTAAGCCACTGCGTAGACACAGCTGGGGACTGGAACAACTCAACACCAGAAAGTCACTTTACCTTGCACCATAATTCACTTTAACGAGGCGGGTCCGGACGACGCGTGCGTAGTGCAGACCCAGCGCGGTTTCGGACGACGCATGCGCAGTCCCGACCCGAACGCCGGTCCAGACCTGAAGACGCAGCAGCGTCAGAGCGACGTGGTCACAACGGTTGTGACGTCACTCAGCGTTTGCGTCGAAAGACGCAGGGTGTGCACCTGCAGCACTGTTCTATCTATGCGAGTTATTTCATATACACACACACGCTACTCACTAAAAGTTCTGGATATTTGTCTTTCGGGTGAAATTTATGGAAAATTTAAAAAGTTGACGCTCCAGTGATATATGATGAAAGTAGAGCATTTAAGTAGAAGATACAATGGTGATTTCCTCATCTCAAACTATGTATTGAAACAAAAGCCAACAACAGTGGTGGGTTTACCACAACAACAAATGTCAACGTCTCAATAACTTGTCATGTGGCCTCGAGCATCAGTTACAGCTTGACAAGGACGTCTCAAGCTGTTCACAAGTCGACTTATTGTCTGCTGAGGCCTGGCCCCCCACTCTTCTTGAAGGGGGCCCTCAGGTCATTGAGGTTCTTGGGTACAGAGTTAGGAGCCTCTACACGGCCACTCAGCTGGTCCCATAGGTTTTCTATGGGATTCAGGTCTGGAGAAAGTGCAGGCCACTCCATTTGAGGTGCCCCAGTCTCCAGCAGCCGTTCCCTAATGATGACACCTCCATGAGCTGGAGCGTTGTCGTCCATGAAGATGAAATGAGGCCTGTGTTGTTCATGCAGGGGCACAATGACTGGATGAATGATGTCATTCAGGTAGTATGGGCTTGTCACTGTACCATTCACAAAGTGTAGGGCAGTTCTGTATTGACTAGACACACCTGCCCACACTGTAACACCACCACCACCAAAGGCTCGTCTGGTGACAACAGTGGCTGATGCGTAGCGCTCTCCTTGACGTCTCCATCATTTCTGCTCCACGTGAATGGACTTTCATCAGAAATCAGCACTGAGGCCCCTGGCCCCTCGTCCAGCGTCAACGCTCCCTGGCCCCTGCAAGACCATGATGCCTGTGCCTGGTGAAACAAAAATAAAGAAGAAACAGTCTTTATTCATCACACACACACACACACACACACACACACACACGCTTTGATGGTGCTGGTGAAACGGTTCCTCTGCATTGAACCATCCTGGCTTGTCCTTCCTCCGGGGCCACAGCCAGGAGCAGTGGGCAGCGTACGTGGACGCGCCCGGGGACCAGGTGATAAGTGTCAATCGCTGGTCAGACCATGATGGGTGCATGTTTTGTTTTTTTTAGTGGGGGTCCTTACTGACGTGAGGTGGAGGAAACCCCATGTGAGCACGGGGAGAACATGCAAACTCCACACAGAAAGGCTCCTGTTTGGGAGATAACCCACCGGAGCACGGTGCCAACAGCGCCCCAGGCGGGAATCGAACCCAGGACCTTCTTGCTGTGAGGCAGCAGTGCAATGCACTGCGCCACCGTGCCACGATGGTGGTGGGGTCAGGTGCCCTTGCAGGTGGTCTAGCACGCAGACCACGCTGATGTAAATGGTTTTGAATGGTCTGATGTGACACTTGGTGCCTCTCACCTTCCTTAAATGTGTCTGGAGTTGAGTGGCATCATCATGCGGTTGCGCAGGGCACTGTTCACAATGAAGCGCTCATCAGTGTGGGATGTGGCCAAAGGACGTCCACTTCTATGTCTTTCTGTGACTCTCCCAGTCTCTGTATCTCTGTTGCAACCTGCTGATGACACTCTGTGACACTCTAAGCTCAGTGGCCACTTCGCTCTGACAACATCCTGTTTGAAGGTGCTGTTGATCAGTTGTTAGTTGTGGTCTTGGTGTCATGATGTCAACATGTGAACAGCATGATGAAGAGGACTGTTTAAATACCAACTCTAATTGAACCAGTAAATGTATTGGTCCATTCATGGATCAAACACCTGTTGTGAATTTTTCCGTTCAGCTCCTTGTTAGAGAACAGCAAGTTGTGCAAAAAGTACTGAAACATTGAACAGTTGGACATGTGCATTCACAAGTTTAGAGAAGGTCAAATTAAGTTCACCTGTAAAGGTTATAGTGCATTTTAGTGTTCCGCGATGTCCCGGAGGGCCTGGTCATGTTGACCAAGCAACACTTCTTGGTTGTGGAGTGCGCGGCGGAGCCCCTCTGTGTCGGCTGGGTTCATGTTTTATGGCCAGACCATACTGTCACGACCGGGGCCAGGAGGGACCCAAACGCACGGCACGGGGAGATGGGAGGCAGACGAAGGAAGTTTATTAGCCCACACGCTCAGGTAGGGGTGGAGCAGGGCTGGGCAGGGATGATGATGATGACCGGGAGGAGGGGTCCAGGGTCCGGGTGGAGAGATTCAAGATTCAAGATTTTTTATTTGTCACATACATATACATACTTCCATACATATATGCAGTGAAATGTAATCAAGGACCTGCTGACCTTGGAGAGACGGGGAACATGGCTGGACGGAGAAGGACGGACAGCCTTGGTCGACGGGCGG
Organism: Zeus faber; assembly: GCF_960531495.2. Taxonomy (NCBI): domain Eukaryota; kingdom Metazoa; phylum Chordata; class Actinopteri; order Zeiformes; family Zeidae; genus Zeus; species Zeus faber. Next base: position 1,304,334 of record NC_137193.1, on the reverse strand, counting down.
AGACCTGAAGGTAAGGGGAAGTCAAAATAAAGAGACATAGACTAGAGACTTGAAACAAGCACTAGGAGCCAGTAGATTTACAACTCGGGTAAGCTAGTTGACGGTGGGCAATGAGTGACTGGGAAGCTGAGACTAAATACTGTGTGGAGTGATGGAGGAAATTCCACATTCACAAAACATTTATAAAATCCAAACCTCAACCACACAACCACATCCGAACCAAAAAGCACTGAAGACCTAAAGTGACACCAGACCCCCCATGTTGTTCTGTCCATGCACTTCCCCTGCTGGACGCCTGACGTCACTGATGCCTTTCTCACTTTCCTGTGTTGATGTGTCTTTGTTGTTCTGTGTTTGGAATGTTTTTCAAAAGTTTGTGATTCGAAAAGATGTGAAATGTCACATTGTTGTCACGTTATTGTCACGTTTCCACGTAATTGTCACATTGTTGTCACGTTGTTAACGATTCAAGATTCAAGAGGTTTATTTGTCACATACATATACATACTTTCATACATATACATACTTTCATACATTGGTGTCACATTGTTGTTACGTTGTTGTCAAGTTGGTGTCACATTGTTGTCGCGTAGTTGTCACATTGTTGTCACATTATTGTCACGTTGTTGTCATGCTGTCATGTTATTGTCATGGTATTACCACATTGTTGTCACGTTGTTGTCACATTGTTGTCACCCTGTTGTCATGTTGTCACATTGTTGTCATCTTGTCGTCACCTTGTTTTCATGTTGTTATCATGTGTCCACGTGTTGTTGTCACGTGGTCACGTTGTTGTCACCCTGTTGTCATGTTCTCACATTGTTGTTATCTTGTCATCACCTTGTTTTCAGGTTGTTGTCACGTGTCATGTTGTTGTCACGTTGTTGTCACATTGTTGTAGTGTTTTCCATGAACAACTGCAGGGTCCTCACAGCAGGAAAGGAACCAGAGCTTTCCTGGAACCTGGATAATCCTTGAAGGTTTGCTGGTAATTCCTGGAAAACAGGAGGGAAGGTGCGATCTAATGAATATAAATATGCATAATTCATATTAAACTCATAGAAAGACAATATGTGAAGTTGAAAAAACCTTTCTTGAAAGAAAATGAGATTTTTCCAGGTTCGTGTTCCTTTTTTTAAAAATCTTTAATCTTTAATCTTTTTTTTTATTTTTTAAAAAGAGAAGTTAAATATTCCCGTTAGATTACATGGGACAATTCAGTTCACTTGCCGAGGCGCTGAACAGCGCTAAACAACGCCGATCGAGAGTCCAGGTGAAGATCATTGCTCCATTTTCCATGTGATGTGAAGTCACAATGTGGAACCGTTTTGATAGAATTCAAACTTTAAATCGTACGTGTTTTACAGACACAAGGAGACAAAGTTGTGGAGGGCAGCGCGTACTGGACTTTTCCGTGATGATAGTCAGTTCTCCCACAGCGACGCTGAGAACAACAGCGCTGCTGAACGTAATATTACTCCGGACTTGGAGATCATATTCAAGGGTTCTCATCTCGGATCTTCTTCATGTTTCCTCATCAAGGTTCCTCATCTAGGTTCCTCATCAAGGTTCCTCATCTAGGTTCCTCATCTCGGATCATCTTCTAGGTTCGTCATCAGGGTTCGTCAACTAGGTCCCTCATCTAGGATCCTCATCTAGGTTCGTCATCTAGGTTCCTCATCTTTATCCTCATCTAGGTTTGTCATCTAGGTTCCTCATCTTTATCCTCATCTAGGTTTGTCATCTAGGTTCCTAATCTAGAACCCTCATCTACGTTCCTCATCTAGGTTCCTCATATAGGATCCTCATCTAGGTTTGTCATCTAGGTTCCTCATATAGGATCCTCATCTAGGTTCGTCATCTAGGTTCCTCATCTTTATCCTCATCTAGGTTTGTCATCTAGGTTCCTAATCTAGAACCCTCATCTACGTTCCTCATCTAGGTTCCTCATATAGGATCCTCATCTAGGTTTGTCATCTAGGTTCCTTATCTAGGTTCCTCATCTAGGTTTGTCATCTAGGTTACTCATCTCATATCCTCATCTAGGTTTGTCATCTAGGCTTGTCATCTAGGTTCCTCATCTAGCATCCTCATCTAGGTTCCTCATCTAGATTCACCACCTAGGTTTCTCATCTAGGATCCCATCTAGGTTTGTCATCTAGGTTCCTCATCTAGGATCCTCACCTTGGTTCCTCTTCAAGGTTCCTCATCTTGGATCCTCATCAAGGTTCCTCATCTAGGTTCCTTATCTAAGTTCCTCATCTAAGTTGCTCATCTAGGTTCGTCATCTAGGTTCGTCATCTAGGTTCCTCATCTAGTATCCTCATCTAGGTTCCTCATCTCGGATCCTCATCTAGGTTTGTCATCGAGGATTCTCATCTAGGTTCCTCATCAAGGTTCCCCATCTAGGATCCTAATCTTGGGTCGTCATCTAGGTTCTCAGCTCATATCCTTATCAAGGATCCTCACCTAGGTTTGTCATCTAGGTTCCTAACCTAGTACCCTCATCTAGGTTCCTCATCTAGGTTCCTCATCTAGGTTCCTCATCCAGGTTCCTCATCTAGGATCCTTATGTAGGTTCCTCATATAGGATCCTCATCTAGGTTTGTCATCTAGGTTCCTCATCTAGGATCCTCACCTTGGTTCCTCTTCAAGGTTCCTCATCTAGGATCCTCATCTAGGTTCCTCATCAAGGTTCCTCATCTAGGTTTCTCATCAAGGTTCCTCATCTCGGTTTCTCATCAAGGTTCCTCATCTCGGTTTCTCATCAAGGTTCCTCATCTAGGATCCACATCTGGGATTTTCATCTAGAATCCTCATTGAGGTTCCTCATCTAGGATCCTAATCTAGGTTCGTCATCTAGGTTCTCAGCTCGTATCCTCATCTAAGTTCCTCATCTAGGATTCTCATCTAGGTTCCTCATCTTGTTTCCTCATCTAGGATCCTCGTTTAGGTTCCTCATCTTGGATCCTCATCTAGGTTTGTCATCTAGGTTCCTCATCTAGCATCCTCATCTAGGTTCCTCATCTAGCATCCTCATCTAGTTTCTCATCTAGGTTTGTCATCTAGGTTCCTCATCTATTTTCCTCATCTAGGTGGGTAGGTAGGTGCTCAAGGAACTACACTTTGCCAGACCCGCCCGGTCTGTTTGACGGTCACGTCTGGCTCATGTACGTCAAACACAAGAACTCATCTCGGTTCCTCATCTAGGATCCTCCTTTAGGTTCGTCAACTAGGTTGCCCATCTAGTTTCCTCATCTAGGTTCCTCATCTAGGATCCTAATTTTGGGTCGTCATCTAGGTTCTCAGCTCGTATCCTTATCAAGGATCCTCACCTTGGTTTGTCATCTAGGTTCCTAATCTAGTACCCTCATCTAGGATCCTCATCTAGCTTCCACATCTGGGATTTTCATCTAGAATCCTCATCGAGGTTCCTCATCTAGGATCCTAAACTAGGGTCGTCATCTAGGTTCTCAGCTCGTATCCTCATCTAGGTTTGTCAACTAGGTTCCTCATCTAGTATCCTCATCTAGGACCCTCATCTAGGTTCCTCATCTTGTTTCCTCATCTAGGATCCTCGTTTAGGTTCCTCATCTTGGATCCTCATCTAGGTTTGTCATCTAGGTTCCTCATCTAGCATCCTCATCTAGGTTCCTCATCTAGCATCCTCATCTAGTTTCTCATCTAGGTTTGTCATCTAGGTTCCTCATCTATTTTCCTCATCTAGGTGGGTAGGTAGGTGCTCAAGGAACTACACTTTGCCAGACCCGCCCGGTCTGTTTGACGGTCACGTCTGGCTCATGTACGTCAAACACAAGAACTCATCTCGGTTCCTCATCTAGGATCCTCCTTTAGGTTCGTCAACTAGGTTGCCCATCTAGTTTCCTCATCTAGGTTCCTCATCTAGGATCCTAATTTTGGGTCGTCATCTAGGTTCTCAGCTCGTATCCTTATCAAGGATCCTCACCTTGGTTTGTCATCTAGGTTCCTAATCTAGTACCCTCATCTAGGATCCTCATCTAGCTTCCACATCTGGGATTTTCATCTAGAATCCTCATCGAGGTTCCTCATCTAGGATCCTAAACTAGGGTCGTCATCTAGGTTCTCAGCTCGTATCCTCATCTAGGTTTGTCAACTAGGTTCCTCATCTAGTATCCTCATCTAGGACCCTCATCTAGGTTCGTCAACTTGGTTCCTCATCTAGAATCCTCATCTAGGTTTGTCTACTTGGTTCCTCATCTAGGTTCCTCATCAAGGTTCCTCATCTAGGATCCTCATCTAGGTTCGTCATCTAGGTTCCTCATCTTGGTTCCTCATCTAGGATCCTAATCTAGGGTCGTCATCTAGGTTCTCAGCTCGTATCGTCATCTAGGTTTGTCAACTAGGTTCCTCATCTAGGTTCATCATCTAGGTTTGTCATCTAGGTTCCTCATCTAAGTTCCTCATCTAGGATTCTCATCTAGGGTGCTCATCTCGTTTCCTCATCTAGTTTCCTCATCTAGTTTCCTCATCTATTTTCCTCATCTAGCTTTGTCATCTAGGTTCCTCATTTAGTATCCTCATCTAGGTTCCTCATCTAGGTTCCTCATCTAGGTTCGTCATCTAGGTTCCTCATCTTGGTTCCTCATCTAGGACCCTCCTCTAGGTTTTTCAACTAGGTTCCTCATCTAGGTTTGTCAACTGGGTTGCTCATCTAGGATTCTCATCTAGGTTCCTCATCTCGGTTCCTCATCTAGGATCCTCCTCTAGGTTCGTCAACTAGGTTGCCCATCTAGTTTCCTCATCTAGGTTCCTCATCTAGGTTCCTCATCTAGTTTCCTCATCTAGGTTCCTCATCTAGGTTTGTCATCTAGGTTACTCATCTCGGATCCTCATCTAAGTTCCTCATCGGGGTTCCTCATCTAGGATGAGGATCTGCTGTAGGTGGAGGTAGAGGAGGTACCTGTGGTTTTAGTGGAGGTGGAGGAGGTAGAGAAGGGGACCTGTGGAGGTGGTGTAGGTGGAGGAGGTACCTGTGGTGGTGGTAGGCCCTGGGCCCGATGGAGCAGAGGGTGAAGAAGGCGAAGGAGGCGCTGGGCAGAGACCAGGAGGCCACAGCGAAGCCCGTCCACTCCAGGATCTCCCCCAGGAAGTTAGCTCCAGAGACCAGCTCAAACATCCCCCCTGGAGAAGACACAGAGTACTGCACTACCTCACTGAGTACTCCACCATCTACTGTGGCAGTACTGTGTAGTGCTACATAGTACTGCAATACTGCGTATTACTACCTTGAGGGATCCTGTACACGCTCTCTCCAGGCTTCCTCAGGTTGCGGAGGATGGAGTCACTGTGGATGTTTATGGCCATACCAACGAAGAAGAGCAGCAGCCCTGAGGAGAGGAGAGGAGAGGAGAGGAGAGGAGAGGAGAGGAGAGGAGAGGAGAGGAGAGGAGAGGAGGACTGTGTATTGTGTTATGTCACTGTGTACTGTGTTATGTCACTGTGTACTTTAGAACTTGAAACTGAACATATTTACCTCAGTATCCTCAGGAGATTTAAGCTTCTACACCACTTCATTCCAATGTTTTATGTGTCAAACACTTTATTTGTATATGTGTATCTATGTGTATATCAGTATATGTGTATATCTGTATATATGTATATTTGTATACATATTATGATGATACCACTACAACTATTCTATTGCATATGAGCATCTACATGAGCTTCCTTTATGAAGTATTATGTTAGGAAGTACTTTTACTTTGAATACTTTAAGTACATTAAAGAGCAGGTGCTTTTAAACTTTTGCTGAAGTAGGAATTGAAATGCGGGTTCAGGGTACCTGTACTCGCTATTTGTGTTTCACTGCAGTAAAAGCTTGGAGTCAGAGCCACACACTCAGTATGAAGTATATTTGTGTTGCATGAGGGGCCACCTACCGGCGGCCAACCGGGCCTGCAGCACCCGGTCGGGGGCCTCCAGGGTTTGGTAGCGGGTGCAGTGCAGCAGCTGGTGGCCCTGCAGGAAGCCGTTGAGGGAGCAGAAGGTGGCAGCGCTCAGCACAATGGGCAGAGGGCAGGGCCGGCCCCGGGTCCGCAGCGAGAACACAAAGGTCCTGGGGGACGGGAAGACCACCGGGGTCAGGGGTCCGTACTGGGGGCCACGCAGGCTTTCAGCCATCCACTCTCAATTAATCGACCGGTCGATCGATTGAGAGTGGATGGCTGAAAGAACACCCCCACGACCCCCCCCCCCCACACACACACACACACACACACACACACCTGTGGAAGTAGTGCAGGCAGAAGGTTCCCAGCAGGAGGCCCCTCCCCAGGCCAGGCCGGGAGTTGGTGCAGAGCAAGAGGAGCAGGGGGACGAGGAAGGAGGGCAGCTCCTGCAGGAACCAGGCCAGCCGGGCCGGGCAGCGGGCCCCCGCCGGGAGGCCGGGCCGGGCGTAGCGGCCGTAGCGGCCGTAGCGCGTGGGGGTCCTGCTCTGATGAGGCAGCAGGAGCAGAGCTCCCACAAGAAGACTCCAGCTCAGGAGGTCCACCAGCGTCTCCCTGCACTCCATGGTCAACTGCTGAGTGGGAGAGGGGGAGAGAGAGAGGGAGAGGGGGGGGGTGGAGTTAGCTGGAGGCTTCAACACACGTTCTGCATTTGTACACTACACCATCATTCAGTTGGACAGCAGGTCTGCCTGTCTCTCTGTCTGCCTGCCTGCCTGTCTCTCTCTCTGTCTGCCTGCCTGCCTGCCCTGTCTGTCTGTCTGTTCACCTGCTTGTAGTGAGGGCGGTTCAGACACATCACATCTCAACATGGATCCCAAAGCTTAGCTGAGAACAGTGAGGTATGATGTTTGTATCCTCCACATCCTGTTTGTATCCTGCACATCATGTTTATATCCTCCACATCCTGTTTATATCCTCCACATCCTGTTTGTATCCTCCACATCCTGTTTGCATCCTCCACATCCTGTTTATATCCTCCACATCCTGTTCATATCTTCCACATCCTGTTTATATCCTCCACATCCTGTCCATATCCTCCACATCCTGTTTATATCCTCCACATCCTGTTTGTATCCTCCACATCCTGTTTGCATCCTCCACATCCTGTTTATATCCTCCACATCCTGTTCATATCCTCCACTTCCTGTTTGCATCCTCCACATCCTGTTTATATCCTCCACATCCGATTTGTATCCTCCACATCCTGTTTGTATCCTCCACATCCTGTCCACATCCTGTTTATATCCTCCCACCGGGAAGTGCTCTGTCCAGGCTAGGGCCTGCGTTCCAGGGCCCCTGCGTTCCTGGGCCCTGATCTGGGCCCGCCCTCATCAAGGTTCCTCATCAAGGTTCCTCATCTAGGATCCTCACCTAGCTTCCTCATCTGGGATCTTCATCTAGGATTCTCTTCAAGGTTCCTCACCTAGGATCCTCATCAAGGTTCCTCATCTAGGATACTCATCTAGGGTGCTCATCTCGTTTCCTCATCTAGTTTCCTCATCTAGTTTCCTCATCTAGGTTTGTCATCTAGGTTACTCATTTAGTACATTTACATTTACATTTAGTCATTTAGCAGACGCTTTTATCCAGGGGATGGTGGCTCAGGCGGTAGAGCTGGTGGTCTAGTGATCTAAAGGTTGCTGGTTCGATCCCAGGCTCCTCCTGCTAGCATGCTGTAGTGTCCTTGAGCAAGACAATTAACCCCTAATTGCTCCTGATGGCTGCGTCCGTCGGTGTTTGAACAATTGTAAGTCGCTTTGGATAAAAGCGTCTGATAAATGACTAAATGTAAATCCAAAGCGACTTACAAGGGAGAATAACATTCAGCTACATTGCGACAGAGATTAGTGTAACAACAACATTGGTGTAACAATAAATACTGCAAGGTGGTGCTAAGTAATTGTAGGTTAGGACAGGAGGTACTCACTGAAGAGCTGGGTCTTCAGGTGCTTCTTAAAGACAGAGGGAGGTCCCCGCTCTGGTCATTTTTGGCAGCTCGTTCCACCAACGTGGAACTACAAATGAGAATAGCCTGGATTGCCGTGGCTGTATGGCCGGCAGAGCCAGGCCACGCTCATTTGACGAGCGCAGCATCCGGGGGGCAACATGTGCTCTTACAAGAGCATTTAAGTAGGCGGGAGCATTCCCAGCAGTCACTCTGTAGGCCAGCATAAGAGACTTGAACTTGATGCGGGCGGCTACAGGTAACCAGTGGAGCTCGATGAGCAGCGGAGTGACATGTGCCCTCTTTGGCTGGTTGAACACCAGTCGCGCCGCCGCATTCTGTATCATCTGAAGTGGCTTCACCGCACAGGCCGGCAAGCCTGTTAAGAGGGCATTGCAGTAGTCGAGACGGGACATCACCAAGGTTTGTACCAGCAGTTGAGTGGCATATTGGGTCAGGTACGGCCTGACTTTTCGGATGTTGAGTAGTGCGAAGCGGCAGGACCGGGAGACTGCGGCAACATGGTCCGAGAATGTCAGTTGGTCATCAATAATGACACCAAGATTCCTTGCAGCCTTGGTAGGAACAAGAGAATGAGTTAATTTTAATATCAATGTTGTGATAAATACCTTGTTTGGCCGGGAAGACCAGCAGTTCCGTTTTCGCCAGATTTAGTTGAAGATGATAATCCTTCATCCATGTGGATATGTCAGCGAGACAATCCGAGATCCGCGTCGAGACAGTGGGGTCGTCTGGCGGGAAGGACAGATAGAGTTGAGTATCATCCGCATAGCAGTGATATGAAAAGCCATGTGAGCGGATGATCGGGCCCAGTGAGGTGGTGTATATGGCAAAGAGGAGGGGTCCCAGCACCGAGCCTTGGGGCACCCCTGTGGTGAGGTTGTGAGGCACAGACAGCTGGCCTCGCCATGTCACACTGAACGAGCGCCCAATAAGGTAAGATTCGAACCAGGAAAGTGCACTGCCCGTTATGCCCATGCTTGAGAGTATGGACAGGAGTATGCTGTGATTGACTGTGTCAAAAGCAGCTGATAAGTCAAGCAGAATGAGGACCGAGGATTTGGCAGCAGCTCTAGCAGTTTTTAAGGCCTCTGTCACAGACAACAGGGCTGTTTCAGTGGAGTGACCACTTTTGAAGCCAGATTGAAGTGTATCAAGAAGGTTGTTTCTAGACAGGTATTCTGTAACCTGTCTAGAGACCGCCCTCTCTAAGGTTTTGGAAAGGAATGGGAGGAGAGAGACCGGCCGATAGTTTCCTACTTGATTGGGATCGAGTGAGGGTTTTTTGAGCAGTGGTGTGACCCGAGCCGCTTTGAAAGCGGAAGGGAAAGTGGCGGAAGTTAGGGAAGAGTATCCTCATCTAGGTTCCTCATCTAGGTTCCTCATCTTGGTTCCTCATCTAGGATCCTCCTCTAGGTTCCTCTCCTCCAGAGACCAGCTCAAACATCCCCCCTGGAGAAGACACAGAGTACTGCACTACCTCACTGAGTACTCCACCATCTACCGTGGCAGTACTGTGTAGTGCTACATAGTACTGCAGTACTGCGTATTACTACCTTGAGGGATCCTGTACACGCTCTCTCCAGGCTTCCTCAGGTTGCGGAGGATGGAGTCACTGTGGATGTTTATGGCCATACCAACGAAGAAGAGCAGCAGCCCTGAGGAGAGGGGAGAGGAGGAGAGGGGAGAGGAGGACTGTGTACTGTGTTATGTCACTGTGTACTATAGAACTTGAAACTGAACATATTTACCTCAGTATCTTCAGGGGATTTAAGCTTCTACACCACTTCATTCCAATGTTTTATGTGTCAAACACTTTATTTGTATATGTGTATATGTGTATCTATGTGTATATCTGTATATGTGTATATCTGTATATATGTATATTTGTATATTTGTATACATTCAAGATTCAAGATTCAAGATTTTTTATTTGTCACATACATATACATACTTTCATACATATATGCAGTGAAATGTAATGCAACGCACCCGGTGATAGCACACAATATGTCCTAGGAAAAAATAGAAAATAAAATAAAAAGTAGAAAATTCCTTTCTAATAGACCGACTAACTGACTCCTAAAACGTAATACAGTAAGTGGAATACTTATAGAATAAGATAAAAAATATATAGAATAAAATACAATAAAAATGAATTGAATAGATAGAAGGAATATGCCTATGTATATACAGATATGTGCATTTAAAGTGGCATGTGAATTAAAGTGGCATGTGAATGTGAATAGTGTGAGGTAGTGATAATACAGCACAGTATACAACAGTACGGCGCAGCAATACGGCATCACGAACAACCCTGAACAGTGATACAGTATGCGGTACAGTATGCTACATACAGTACAGTAGGTAGTGGAGCCTAGTGCATGGCTCAGTTAGGACCCCTGGTGAGGTCAGCGTTGACAGTTCTAATGGCTTGCGGGAAGAAACTCCGTCTCAGTCTCTCTGTTCTCGCTGTGTGACTGCGGAGGCGCTTGCCTGACCGCAGCAGCTGAAACAGTCTGTTGTTGGGGTGATGAGGATCCTTCATGATCCTGCAGCTCTGCTACTACACCTACTGGTGTATAGCTCCTGCAAGGGGGGGAGGGTAGTTCCAGTGGTATGTTCAGCTGAACGCACCACCCTCTGCAGGGCCCGCCTGTCCTGGGCAGTACAGTTCCCAAACCAGGCAGTGATGTTGCCTGTCAGGATGCTCTCCACTGCTCCAGAGTAGAAGGACTTGAGGATCCTCACCGAGACCCGGAATTTCCTCAGCTGCCTGAGGTGGTAGAGACGCTGCCTCGCCTTTCTCACCAGAGTGTCTGTGTGAACAGTCCATGTTAAGTCCTCTGTGATGTGGACTCCCAGATATCTGAAGCTGCTCACCCTATCAACAGAAGTCCCATTAATCCACAAGGGCGCGTGCGTCCTCGATTGTGATCCACGCCTAAAGTCCACAATCAGCTCCTTGGTTTTGCTGACGTTCAGGTGGAGGCTGTTGTCCTGGCACCAGAGTGACAGGTCAGCCACCTCCTCGCGGTAGGCCTTCTCATCGCAGTCGGTGATCAGGCCCACGACCACGGTGTCGTCAGCAAACTTGATGATGGTGTTGGAGCTGGACCTGGCCACACAGTCATGTGTGTACAGGGAGTACAGTAGGGGGCTGAGAATGCAGCCCTGGGGGGATCCTGTATTCAGGGTGAGGGAGCTGGACATGTGCTTCCCCACCTTGACCACCTGGGGGCGGCCTGTGAGGAAGTCCAGGATCCAGGCGCACAGCGGAGTATTGGATTAACCTCATCCAAGAACAATCAGGAGTTTTACGACCATGTCATCCACGCGGTGGATACATTTCGCCTGAATGAACAAAAACTGACAGAGCAAGGCAAGGAAATACAGCGAAAACTGTCTCAGCTCCAGCTGGAGGAACTGACAAAGAAAGAGAGACAAAAATAAAATGTAAGGCGTGGCAACCGCAGCTGAACCAGGCATCGTGATACCGATCACTCAGCCCGGTCCGCCCCCAGGTTAGCAACATCCGAGTCAAGGGTTACCCACCAATCCTCTAGTTACCATATATACACAAAGTACGAGCCACGCCCCGAAGCTACAATAGAAGGTTTGAAAGCAGCAGGGGATTTGATAGAAACTCAGAGTTGTTGTAACACCCCTCTGCTGCCAGTGCTGAAGGCGGATAAACAAAAATGGCTGCAAGTGCATGATCAAAGAGCTGTAAATGATGTCGTAGAGGATCAGGAGGCCGAGGTTCCAAATCCCCACACACTGTTGACTAATGTCCCCCCAGACGCCAAGTACTTCAAAGTGATTGATGTGTGTGGAGCTTTTTTCAGTGTTCCACTGGCAACAGGAGAGCCAGCATATATTTGCATTCACATACAAAGGAAAACAGTACACGTATACACACATGCCTCAAGGTTTTAAACATTCACCACATATTTTTAATCGGGTTTTGAAAGCTGACTCAGAGGAACTGGGGTCATAGTGACTCCATGGCTGTATTGCAAAAATTAGCAGGAGGAGGGCATAAAGTGTCCCAGAAAAATTACAACATTGTCAACCAGAGGTGGAGTCCTTGGGCCGGACAATTACCTATCAATCAAAAGCAACAGTTCCCCAGTCAGCTGGAAGGGGTCGGCAAAGCCCCACAGCCGCAGACTGAGACGGATGACGGCGTTTCAATGACAGAATTCAGCTCAGATTGGATTGAGAATAAAATGAAAACCGCCACTCTTGGAGAAATAACAAAAAGTGCAGGCCAGACTAATTTGCCTGCTCGGTTCACATGGAACTGTGATACTGTAACAGCTTTTGAAAATATAAAACAGGAAATGCAGGGTGCTAGCACGTTAGCAAACCCGGATTATGCAAAACCATTTATTTTGTATGTGGCTCATCATAGTCAGAACTATGTTTCCACCATTCTGATGAAGGAAACATGCAGTGGCCATCGAAGACAACCCATAGCATACTATCGCGCCAAACTGGGCGCAACTGCGATGAACTGGTTGAAAGTTTTAAGAAGCTGGTGATAAAGCCTCTGTGGTGACCTCCATCAGCAGTGTCAAAAATGGTGTAAAAGCTGAACATTGCTTTGTGACACAAGTTTGACATTTAAACAAAGATACTGTGAGTCATTTAACAGACGCTTTTATCCAAAGCGACTTACAATTGTTCAAACAGCGACGGACGCAGCCATCAGGAGCAATGAGGGGTTAAGTGTCTTGCTCAAGGACACTAAGGCATGCTAGCAGGAGGAGCCTGGGATCGAACCAGCAACCTTTGGATCACTAGACCACCAGCTCTACCGCCTGAGCTACCATCCCCATGTTTAGTGAGACTAAATAACATTACCCTATATGGTTACATGTAAAGTGTGAGAAATGGGGGAAAGCATGATGCATCAGTGAGCATCAGTGGTGATAAGCTTTACTAACAGCTTACGGAGTTTGGGATCAAACGCTGTTTTGGGAATAAACACCTGGAGTAAAAGGCGTCTCCAGGGAGACTGAACTCACGCCAATAGGACACCCCCCCAGTATCTCAGAGTGGAGAGTGTTGTCTATTTTATACGATACTGAAACCTAATTTTATGTACTCGGCAAGATTTTTGAATCTTTCAAATTTGTTTGGGTGGTTATTCTGTGGCGTGGCAAACTCAGAACACAACTTATTTTCACTTTACAGGTATTTTAACACTTAATGTTAAGTAGTAAGTAATACAAAAAAAACTCATTAAGGCAATTAGCTGAATGCAATTCAATTTCCCTGGAGCTGTAGACGTCATAGTTGGCAGCATCTATGGATACATACATGCATCACATTGTTAGATTAACTAGGAGTAACACTACTACTTCAGAGTAGGGCCCAAGTTAGTTGAGAAGCTTCCTACTCTCATTTTCAGAGGTGGAGGACTTGCAGGTTTACAACAGTCTCGTTGTAAAATGGAAAGACTGTAGTCCATTTGAAAGGCTTTTTGTAATCTTTTTTTTTGTATGTATGTATCCTAATATAATGCCAACTGTGACACCTACAACTCCAAGGAAATTGAATTGTATCCAGCGAATGGTTTTAATGTTTTATTTTTTGTATTACGTCACGTTAAGTGTTAAAATATCTGTAAAGTGAAAATAATTTTTTCTGCGTTTTTCACACCACAGCAAAAACATGTTTTTAACCACCCAGCCAGATATGAATGATTCAAAATAATTTTCCAAGTACATAAATTCAGGTTTCAGAACTGTGAAAAATAGCCAGTACTCTCTACTACATAAAATTAGGTTTCAGTATCGTATAAAATAGACAACACTCTCCACTCTGAGATACTGGGGGCGTGTCCTCTTGGCGTGAGTTCAGTATCCCTGGAGACGCCTTTTACTCCAGGTGAATGCACCACAGCAGCCTCCTGGTTGCATTCCTCTTCTTTATGCCCTCATTTACTGCCATAACTATGACAGGAAGAGGCCACGTGCCACGTGCCTGCCTGCTGTTCCAGTTATCCTGACTAACTCTGTTGTTTTTATCCATGTACATGCTGTTGTTTGTTTCTGAGTAAATTCATGTGCATGTTGTTGTTTGTTTCTGAGTTTATTCATGTGCCTCTTGTTGTTTGGTTCTATGTTTAATTGTCTCATCTATGGTGATTCTCCCCCTCTTGGAGTATTGATTATTTGTTTATAGACGCAAACATGCTAAAATAGTTTGCCAAAGAGGGGGGTTGGTGGTGGTTCTGTATAACAAAAAGCTATGTTCTTGTCAAGTCAAGTCAAGTCAAGTCAGACTTTATTTATAGAGCACATTTCATAGCAGGACAACACAATGCGCTTTACAAAGAAATACAAAAAATGGGGTATATGTATGTGACAAATAAAAAATCAAAAAAAATCTTGAATCTTGAAAAAAGAAAAAGAGAACGTAGTTGTTAGCCGGTCATTACAAAGAAGAAAGAAAGAAGAAAGAAGAAGAAACAGTCTTTATTCGTCACACAACACACCACACTACAACACATGCTTGCACACACACATGCACATGCTTTGATGGTGCCGGTGAAATGGCTCCTCTGCATTTAACCATCCTGGCTTGTCCTTCCTCCGGGGGCACAGCCAGGAGCAGTGGGCAGCGTACGTGGACGCACCCGGGGACCAGGTGATAAGTGTCCATCGCTGGTCAGACCATGATGGTGCATGTTTTTGGTGGGGGTCCTTACTGACGTGAGGTGGAGGAAACCCCATGTGAGCACGGGGAGAACATGCAAACTCCACACAGAAAGGCTCCTGTTTGGGAGATAACCCGCCGGAGCACGGTGCCAACAGAGCCCCAGGTGGGAATCGAACCCAAAAGAAAGAATGCCCCTGAAACAACAGCAACAACAAAAGCAACAACAAAGACAACAAAAACAACAATAAAAGCGACTCCAACCGCTGTGGCAGCAACAGCAACAGAAAACAACAACAGCAGCAACAACAGCCACAGAAACAACAACAATGGCAGCAGCAACATCGACACCAGCAGCAACAACAACAGCAGCAACGTACTCGCAAAGACGTCACCGGAACCGGAAGTGGTAGCCCTCACCAGTTGAGTTGTGGAGGCCTTGGAGGGCCTGGGCTTTCAGGGAGCCCGGAGCAACAAACTGGTGAATTGTCATGTCCATTTGTCTGTCTTTATTCACCTTGCACAGCATGTCATCCTTGATCGACAGCTTGGGCCAGTGTCTCAACAGTTTCAGTTTCCTGACCAGGGACATGGGAGGGACAAGGCACCGAGTGAAAGGCGCCCAGGGGCCGATCTGCTAGCTGCGGAAACGCCTTCTTCCGCTGCCAGTTTGAGAACGTCCTCCCCAGCGTGAGCTCTCTCCCTTTCTTGTATTTTCTTATTTTGTCTATCAGTCCCTCTTATATATATATATATATAAATGCAGTGGACGGACCAATCAGAGGCTGTCCTTCAGGACGCTCTGACTGACGTAGACTGGGACATGTTCCAATCAAGTTCAAGTGACTTCAGCGAGTTTACAGAGGTAGCTAATGTAGCTTCGTGGCTACATTAGCGGACAGCATCGTTCCCACGGTTAAAGTTCGGATATTTCTAAACCAGAAACCGTGGGTTGATAAATCCATCCGCTCTGCTCTGAATGCTCGCACGGCCGCTTACAACAAAGGTCTTGTATCCGGAAATATGGACAGTTACAAAGCGGCGTCCTACTATCTGGGGAGGGCGGTGAGGGACGCTAAACGGACGCACAGGGAGACTGTGGAGCTACAGATGGAGAAACGGGACACCAGACGCTTGTGGCAGGGGCTGCAGACTATAACAAACTACAAAAGCAACTACTCCCCAGCCAAGAGTGTCGACGCCTCCCTAGCCAACAAACTGAACTCCTTTTATGCACGGTTTAAGTCTGGCAACAGCACTGAAGACCTGTTCTAACCAGCTAGCTCCGGTGTTCACTACAATATTCAACATCTCCCTGGCTGACTGAGTGGTCCCGTCCTGCTTCAAGAGGTCCACCGTCGTTCCTGTCCCTAAGATCGCCTCTCCTGCCTGCCTGAATGACTACCGTCCAGTGGCCCTCACCTCGGTGGTCATGAAGTGTTTCGAGAGGCTGATTAAGGATTATATCTGCGCCTCCCTCCCCCGCACCTTGGACCCGTTGCAGTTTGCGTACCAGCAGAACAGATCCACGGATGATGCGGTTTCCCAGGTACTGCACACCACGCTCACGCACCTGGATGGCCAGAAGGGGGCCTATGTGAGAATGCTGTTCATTGATTATAGTTCAGCTTTCAACACCATAGTCCCCACCAGACTGGCCGTCAAGCTGAAGGAGCTCGGACTGAATACTATGCTGTGTGCCTGGATCCTGGACTTCCTCTCAGCCCATGGTTAGGGTGGAGAAGCACATGTCCAGCTCCCTCACTCTGAACACACTATCCCCCCAAGGCTGCGTCCTCAGCCCCCTACTGTACTCCTTATACCCAAATGACTGTGTGGCCAGGTCCAACTCCAACACCATCATCAAGTTTGCTGACAACACCGTTGTCGTGGGCCTGATCACCGATGGTGACGAGAAGGCCTACCGCGAGGAGGTGGTTGACCTGTCACTCTGGTGCCAGGACAACAGCTTCCACCTGAACGTCAGCAAAACTAAGGAGCTGATTGTGGACTTGAGGCGAGGATTACAACCGAGTATGCACGCACCCTTGGTGATTAATGGGACGTCTGTTGACAGGGTGAGCAGCTTCAAATACCTGGGAGTCCACATCACAGAGGATTTAACATGGACTTTACAAACAGACACTCTGGTGAGGAAGGCGAGGCAGCGTCTTTACCACCTCAGGCAGATGAGGAAACTCAGGATCTCGGTGAGGATCCTCAAGTCCTTCTACTGTGGAGCGGTGGAGAGCATCCTGACAGGCAACATCACTGCCTGCTTTGGGAACTGTACTGCTCAGGACAGACAGGCCCTGCAGAGGGTGGTGCATTCAGCTGAACGTACCACTGGAACTACCCTCCCCTCCCTGTAGGACCTATACACCAGGAGGTGAAGTAGCAGAGCTGCAGGATCATGAAGGATCCTCATCACCCCAACAACGGACTGTTTCAGCTGCTGCGTCAGGCAAGAGCCTCCACAGTCACACAGCGAGAACAGAGACTGAGACAGAGTTTTTTCCCGCAAGCCATTAGAACTGTCAATGCTGACCTCACCAGGGGTCCTCACTGAGACACACACATAGGCTCCACTACCTTACTGTAGTATATGTAGCATACTGTACCGCATACTGTGTCACTGTTCTGGGTTGTTCGGTGTTATCGTATTGCTGCGCTGTACTGTTGTATACTGTGCTGTATATCTCACAAACACTACCTCACTTTATTCACATGCCACTTTAATGCACATATCTGTATATATATTAATAGCCTATCCCATATACATAAGTCTATTCCCTTTATTCTATTTTGTACCCCCACTCTGCATTACCCTTGAGTTCATATTTTATTATATATTTTATTTTATTCTATAGTATTCGACTTACTGCATTACATTTTAGGAATTAGTTAGTTAATCAAGTAGAAATTTTTATGTTGCTATTGTGTTCAATTTAGAACAAATCACTGGGTGCGCTGCATTGACATTTCACTGCATATATAAAAAAAGTATGTATGTATATGTATTTATATGTATGTGACGATTAAACCTCTTGAAATCTTGAAACCTTTGCAACCACTATGCAATGCAAGTGCAATTTTACAACAGCAGATAGCATAGTTGTCCCTTTAGCGGGATTTAAACAGAACCTTTTCCACTATGTTACATTTGTATAAACATTGTATAAACAGTATATAGAAACAATCCCTTTAATGTGAATTATCAAAGGTGTTTAGATGACAAGCAACAGACTTTGGAAGGTTTTATTAAAAAGGCAAAGTCCCAGAACAAGAAAACACAAGAATTTGACCATATTATTCTATTTGTCCATCCCAGTTCCCACTAATGAAATATGTAATATATGACTAGATTCTAAGCATAAAAATAGTTGATATATACAGAAAATACATAAACTACAAACTATACAATTCAAAAAGTGAATGAAATATCCTTTGTTTTAAATATCACACAAGTCGATAGATTCTATCAGTCAACAAACCATAATATATTTAAAAAGCATTGCATAAAAGTATTACATCATGGCAAAACCAAAACTTAACTGTTATTTTATTTCTTGCAAATTCATGATTGTCTGACAGTTTAACACATTAGGAAACTATGCTTTATGGTTTACTACATTTATTTAAAGTTGACATTTGTTTTTTCCAAACAAAAACAGGTGCATTATGTTGTATATTGTATATATTAACACATTAACTATTGCCTGTGATTGGTGATAACTGTGTTTGCTTTACAGTAGAACCCTGTCAGGACAACTAACCGAGTTCCTTCTGAAGAACAGCTGTATTGACACCTCCGTTCAGAAGGGTGGGATCCAGGGATGTGCCTGGCTGTTTGGAACAATGTGGTCACACAACTCATCAGGGAGACGCCCGAAGGCAAGGGAGACCTGACTGTTGTGGCTGGACATTGCAAATGCATACGGATCCATACCACACAAACTTGTTGATCTTGCCCTTTATCGACATCATGTTCCCAGCAAAATCAAGGACCTATTTCTGGACTATTACGGTGACTTCAGTATAAGAGTCACTGCTGGGTCCAGCACATCCTACTGGCATTGGCTTGAGAAAGGCATTAAAACCGGCTGCACCATCTCAGTCATCCGTTTTCGCCCTCGTCATGAACATGGTTGTCAAATCAGCAGAGGTAGAATGCAGGGGCCCTTTGCCCAAGACTGGAGTGCGACAGCCCCCAATAAGAGCATTCATGGACGACCTGACTGACATCCTTACTACTACATCTGTCATAGATAGGAGGTAGATACTCCAAGGCCTAGAGAACCTTATCAACTGGGTAAGGATGAGCTTTAAACCAACAAAATCAAGGTCTCTATTGCTTGGGAAAGTTAGTGGACAAGTCCCGGTTCTCCCTGACCGGACCCACCATCCCGTCCATTACAGAGCAACGATGCTGCTTCCATCCAGAAAACCAGCAAAGACATCGGTGACAAAAGAGGCTTGCCGGGGAGGTTCAAGGCCTGGATTTGATAGCATTCCATACTACCCTAGATCCTGTGGTCTTTGCTGGTGTGTGCAGTGCCCATAAAGACAGTTGAGGCCCTGGAGAGGAAGATCAGCAGCTACTTGTGAATATGGCTAAGCCTATGAGTAGTGCTGCTCTGTATGGCACCATAAAAATCCTCGAGCTCCTGATCAGTGGCCTAGCTAAGAGTTTGTGGTGTCATGGACTGGGGAAGCTCTCCAGTACAGAGAATCCAGGGATCTAAAAGTGGCATCTGCCGGCATCCAGGTTCGAACAGACAGGAAATGGAGCACAAACAAATCAGAAGGCATTGATGGGGTCCGTAGCAACAGGGTGTGCAGGCATAGGCTACTTCCCGATGACCAGGGTCGACAACGTCCAGGGCAAAGAGCGACAACATCTCGTTTAGGAAGAAGTCTGGGCAGGCGTGGAGGAAGTAAAAGCCAGCAGGATGGTAGGGACGGGACAGCACAGAAGGATCCTCTTCCAGAACAACGAGGGCAGGAAGGGGTCTCACTTTAGCCCCAGATGTGAAGGTTTGCTGGACTTGCTAGGACAGCATAGACAGCTTGGACCAAGAACCTGATGCGATGAAAGTCTGCTTGCCAGATGTTGGACCGGGTGATCTTTGGCTGCAGTACACTTTCCCATCAAGTCCATGCTCCCACCTCCTTAGCAGCTGCCCTAAAGCCCTTGGGGATGGGTGCTATCGCTGCCGCCATGACCAGATTCTTAAGGTAGTCGCCGAGAGTAAGGCCACGACCATCAACACCAACAAGGGCCACCACCAGCCAAAGACCATCACGTTCCTCAAAGCCGGGGAGAAGCCCGACTTACAACCAAGAGCCAAGTCTGGTCTATTCACCACTTCCACGGACTGGCGACGAGAAATGAACCTGGGCCAGTAGACATGATCATCGTTTCAGAGTCCATCAAGAAACTGATCATGCTGGAACTGAAAGAGCCCTGGGAAATGCATATGGACAAGGTCTATGAGAGGAACCGCACCAAGTAGCAGGAGCTTGTGAAACAGTGCAGAAGGCAAGGCTGGGGAACTCGCTGCGAGCCTGTGGAGGTGGGCTGCCGAGGATTAAACCAAGGAGGTTTAATCAGCAGTTTGGACGCAGTGATGTGTCTTCAGCTGCGAGGACCAAGTGAAACTCTTCAAACACTGTGGGCAGCGGTACGGTTTAGCTCCTGTGTGAATACGCTGATGTCGTGTGACTTTATTTTGTGCATTAAAGCTCTTTCCACATTGCTCACAGTGATATGGTCTCTCCCCTGTGTGAATGCGCTGATGTAGTTTGAGTTTATTTTGTGCATTAAAGCTCTTTCCACACTGCTCACAGCGATAGGGCTTCTCCCCTGTGTGAATGCGCCGATGAACATCAAGATCAGCTTTTGCGTTGAACCGCTTTCCACACTGCTGGCAGTGATACGGTTTCTCTCCTGTGTGACAACGCTGATGCTCCGTAAGTTTATTTTTTACATAAAAGCTCTTTCCACACTGTTCACAGTGATATGATCGCTCTCCTGTGTGAATGAGCTGGTGCCTGTCCAGAACACTTTTTTTCCTGAAACTCTTGGCACACTGCAGACACTGGTAGGGTCTCTCTCCTGAATGAATGCGCTGGTGTACTTTTAGCTGACTTTTTGTAGTACAAGTCTTCTCACACTGGTCACAGTGGAATGACTTCTCTCCGGTGTGGACAGTCTGATGTGCTTTGAGTCGGCATGGCCACCTGAAGGTTTTCCCACACAGGTCACAACTGTGATTTCCTGGTGTGTCTTTCTGGGTCGGGGTGGCTCCGGAGGTTCCTATTGGCTGGGACACTGCAAAGGGGAGGAGACTCTGTGCTCTGATCTCTCCACTTCTCAGGTGTTGGAAGTAAAGCTCGCTGTGACTCTTTTTAATGTGTTCCAATCCCAGAGTCCAGGCCGACTGGGATTTCACTCCTTGAAGAAGAAGAAGAAGAAGAAGAGGGAGAAAACAAAGCGATTACAAAATGTCTGAAAGGGCTCCAGTAACTTAAGATGTTGAGTCAAAAGAGTGTAGCCACACAAATACAGTACGTATACATTTCATCTTTGGAATAATGCTTCTTCAGTACCACTGGATCTTCAGTCAACAATCACAAAATGCGTAAACAGCAATGGCATTACATTACATTTTACATTTAGTCATTTATCAGACGCTTTTATCCAAAGCGACTTACAAGGGAGAATAACATTCAAGCTACATTGCGACAGAGAAATTAGTGTAACAATAAATACTGCTAGGTAGTGCTAAGTAATTGTAGGTTAGGAGAGGAGGTACTCTCTGAAGAGCTGGGTCTTCAAGTGCTTCTTAAAGACAGAGAGGGAGGTCCCTGCTCTGGTCATTTTTGGCAGCTCGTTCCACCAACGTGGAACTACAAATGAGAACAGCCTGGATTGCCATGGCTGTACGGCCGGCAGAGCCAGGCGACGCTCATTTGATGAACGCAGCATCCGGGGGGAAACATGTGCTTTTACAATGGCATAAGAGAATCCGAGTACTAGTCCATGTATTTCAGTTAAAAAACATGCTCACCTCCAATAGGAGAGTTGTGTGGTTTGGGTTGGACATGCTTGAGCGACTCATGCCCCACAGCCTGCAATTCTAACCCCACAGACAAAACGAGTGCAGATTAAGCGCTAAGTTGAGTGGGGCATGGGTGAGTGTTGAGTGAGGCGCAGCCAGGGGGGGCCCCTGCCAGCTGTGCCTGACAGCCCCTGATGCTGGGTGATATCTAGCCTGCTGCAGACCAGCGGGGCTGCGGAGAGCGCTCCCGGGTGCCTTCCGAGGCCCCTGTTTGACGGCTCGCCCTCGTGAGGTTGAGCCCTGGCTTCTCTTTGGCTTTGGCTTTGTTGCCCCATGGCCCGGCACGGTCTGTGAGCCGGAGCCCTGCGCTAGACATTCTGCTGATGATCGTGGGGTATATTTCCCACTTTCATTAGATTCAATTCAACTATTTGTCATTGCATAGAGTTCAAGTACTCAGAGAACAAAATGCTTTTCTGTGAATTTTACCCATCCTAGTAACTGATGTGTCTAGGAGCAGTGGGCTGCCATGTAGCGGCGCCCAGGGAGCAGTGAAGGGGTTAAGTGTCTTGCTCAAGGACACATCAGCACGCTACCAAGAGGAGCTGGGAAGCCGGATCACCACATCAGTAGAATTACTGGACATTCTGGTCAAAGACGCACTCTCCCTTGTACACATAATGACAGACGAGGTGGGAGGGACCTGGACTTTGCACAGTTACAGATTATTATCTGTCTAATGTGCGTTCACTGTTCTACAAACTGGATTAACTTAAATTGAACTTTATTGCTGATCACATATGAATTGATTTGCTTACTTTAACCAAAACATTTAGAATGAATTACTTTGTTATTAAAAAAATAATACAATATAATGGCAATTTCAGGATTTGAATAATGTCTTTTTTACATTCTAATTATATTAAAATTTTGTTCCTGCAGCCTTAATGGACACTACCCCAGTACTTTTCATTATGACAGCATACATCACATAGTACACATTACATCTGAACCCTTTAGTCTCTTTGAAGATAATGCTTTCACACATACAACTTAAGGTAAGTTGATGAAAATTATGCACTTTCCATTATAATTGTACTTTGACAAAGTTTTTAGGTCACCAAGGCACGAATGCTTCAAAGTATTGAAAATGCTGACCATTGTAGTACATATAGTATCCAGGGCTTGACATTAAGCTTTTTAAGGCACTTGCCCTTCAGCCACTTCTCTTAAAAAGTGTGTTTGGAAACATCTCATAATAGATGTTTTACTTGCCACATAGAAAAATGTTCTTGTTTAAGTAAAGCAAATTCAAGTAAATGTACTTAATTTTTTAAATTAGGCAAATTTAAAACGTAGGCCTATTAAAAATAATTATAAAACCAACAAGGATTTTGACAATTATTATTATTTGTTAACATACAAAACATGCAATTACAATTACAATAAATAAGGTATATATAGACAGTAAAGTTTATTACGGGTGGGGTGATATTTTATGCACCAATTTGTACATAGAAATTTAAACACTATTTTTTTTCTGCCTCAATTTATGGTTGGGGGAAGGAAAACACAAAACAGTTTTTTATTGCATCCTCGCCCGAAATCTAACTCGCAAAACGCAATCCTAGCTGCTAAACAATAACTATTTAGAGGTATAGATCTCTCCAGTGAACAAAGCTCAATGAGAATTCTAACTGAACCATTGAAATGCTCTTCACTCCATTAGAAGACAGTGGAGCAAGAAAGTATTGGAAATATAACATTTAAATGAAAACAATAAGATGTGTTTTTGCTTTTATTATAATTGTATAATTTGTTTTAGAGGCCAGATTGAGATGGTTTGGACACGTGTGGAGGAGAGATGAGAGTTACATTGGGAGAAGGAGGCTGAGGGTGGAGCTGCCAGGCAAGAGAAAAAGAGGAAGCCAAAGAGAAGCTTGATGGAGGTGCTGAGGGAGGACATGCAGGCGGGTGGTGTCAGGGAGGAAGAGGCAGAACACAAGGTGTTGGAGGCAGATGATCCCCTGTGGTGACCCCTAACTAACTATGCAAATGTCCCCGTTCTGGGACAAATAAAGGTTCATCTTATCTTATCTAATCTTAACGGGAGCAGCCCAAAGAATAGAAGAAGAAGAAGAAGAAGAAGAAGCTATCAAAGCCTCATGTTCCGTTGAACATTATTATCCTATCCTTGATATTACAATCCAAATCATATCCATAAGGTGAACTGCTCTTATGGAGCGTGTACGAGTGCATGCCGGCACTTCTCACAAGCTGCCGGTCTCCGTTCTGCCCTCTCAAGTGGACAAATCAACTGGACATGCAATCATTAACGCGCAATCACATTCATATAATTTAGCTTATTTTATTGAATGGGGAATCAACAATTAATGAAGTTTCTACTTGTTGACATTGATCGGGTCAACAGCTTGGTAGGATAAAAAATAAAAACTTACCTGACGGAGGATCTGCGGTCTCCTCCCGACCTCCGTCACTGTCCTCAGTGTCAGTTTGAGAGGAGTGTGAAGAGAAGAGCTGCTCAGCACCAGCTGGTTGTAAAGCAGCAGCTGGATCTGAGCTACTGGCTGCTTCTGACACTCCCCAGTCCTCTCCATCAGCTTGTGTTTCCATCTGTTGAGTTGAGGTGCTGGCTACAGCTTCTGCCTCTCTCTCCTCCTCAGTTTGGCGCTGATGAAGCTGGGACCACTGAGCGCACTCTTCATCATGTTCAGTCTTCACGGGGAACTCCTCCTCTTCCTCTTTAATGTGCGGGGGCCCCGGCTCCTCCTGGCCCAGACCGGGGCCCTGCTCCTGCTGCTCAGGGGGAAGCTCCTCTTTACAGACAGAGAGCTGCTGGAGCTCTGGAGGCAACGCTGAAATGCAGACACAGAAAGATGAGTGAAACCTCAAGATTGAGATCTCATTACACAATAGTGAGCTCAGCACAGTGGTTGAAAAACACTGGTTTAAAAGATAAATGCATCATCCCATTGGAGTCGGAAAGTAACAAGCAGTTTAGTCAGAACTGACTCAGTAGAAGATCTTGGAGGGAGAGGGAAAAAAAACAGTTACCTGACGGAGGTTCTGCCGTCTCCTCCCAACCTCCGTCACTGTCTTCAGTCTCAGTCTGTGGATCCACTTCTACTTCTACTTCTACTACTTGTGTTTCCATCTGTTGAGTTGAGGTGCTGGCTACAGCTTCTGCCTCTCTCTCCTCCTCAGTTTGGCGCTGATGAAGCTGGGACCACTGAGCGCACTCTTCATCATGTTCAGTCTTCACGGGGAACTCCTCCTCTTCCTCTTTAATGTGCGGGGGCCCCAGCTCCTCCTGGCCCAGACCGGGGCACCGCTCCTGCTGCTCAGGGGGAAGCTGCTGGAGCTCTGGAGGCAACGCTGACAAACAAACACAGGGAGGAAAACTAGGACTCAGTCAAACATTTGAGCATTTGAACCTTGTTCCCACATTGTTATGAAGGACAGCCACATTCAAACACAGAGACCTTGATGAAACACTAGAGCCACATACATATACTTACTTTCATACATATATGCAGTGAAATGTCAATGCAACGCACCAGGTGATGCACAAATGTTCTAGACTGAACACAATAGCTTCCTTATTTCTACTTGATTAACTGACTGATTCCTAAAACCTAATGCAGAGTGGGGGTACAAAGTAGAATTAAAGGGAATAGACTTATGTATATGGGATAGGCTATTATGTAAATACAGATATTTGCATTAAAGTGGCATGTGAATAACGTGAGGTAATGTGTGTGGAGACATACAGTACAGTATACAACAGTACAGCAAAGCAATACAGTAACACGCAATAGAACAGCAGGACAGCACAGTATGCAGTAACTCAGAACAGTGATACAACATACAGTACAGTAGGTAGTGGAGCCTATGTGTGTGTCTCAGTGAGGACCCCTGGTGAGGTCAGCGTTGACAGTTCTTATGTCTTGATGTAGAAACTCCGTCTCAGTCTCTGTTCTCGCTGTGTGACTGTGGAGGCTCTTGCTCGAGTGCAGCAGCTGGACAGTCCGTTGTTGTGGTGGTGAGGATTCTTCATGATGCTGCAGCTCTGCTACTACACCTCCAGGGGATGGTAGCTCAGGCGGTAGAGCTGGTGGTCTAGTGATCTAAAGGTTGCTGGTTGGATCCCAGGCTCCTCCTGCTAGCATGCTGTAGTGTCCTTGAGCAAGACACTTAACCCCTAATTGCTCCTGATGGCTGCGTCCGTCGGTGATTGAACAATTGAAAGTCGCTTTGGATAAAAGCGTCTGATCAATGTAATGTAATTCCAGTGGTACGTTGGGCTGAGCACACCACCCTCTGCAGGGCCCGCCTGTCCTGAGCAGTACAGTTCCCAAAGCAGGCAGTGATGTTGCCTGTCAGGATGCTCTCCACCGCTCCACAGTAGAAGGACTTGAAGATCCTCACCCAGACCCTGAGTTTCCTCAGCTGCCTGAGGTGGTAAAGACGCTGCCTCGCCTTTCTCACCAGAGTGTCTGTTTGTAAAGTCCATGTTAAATCCTCTGTGATGTGGACTCCCAGGTACTTGAAGCTGCTCACCCTGTCGACAAAAGTCCATTAATCACCAAGGGCGCATGCGTCCTCGGTTGTAATCCTCTCCTAAAGTCCACAATCAGCTCCTTGGTTTTGCTGACGTTCAGGTGGAGGCTGTTGTCCTGGCACCAGAGTGACAGGTCAGCCACCTCCTCGCGGTAGGCCTTCTCATCGCCGTTGATCAGGCCACCACCACGACGGTGTCGTCAGCAACCTTGATGATGGTGTTGGAGCTGGACCTGGCCACACAGTCATGTGACTACAGGGAGCACAGTAGGGGCTGAGGACGCATGTCATGCTCGGACACTGAGAGTGCGCGCTCATCCCCAGCGGTGTAACTCCAATTAGCCGGCTAGCTGGTTAGAACAGGTCTTCAGTGCTGTTGCCAGACTCAAACTGCGCATAAAAGGAGTTCAGTTCGTTGGCGAGGGAGGCGTCCACACTTGTGTCTGGGGAGGAGCTGCTGTTGTAGTTCATAATAGTCCGCAGCCCCTGCCACAAGCGTCTGGTGTCCCGTTGCTCCATCTGTCGCTCCACTGTGTCTCTGTATGTCCGTTTGGCGTCCTTCACCGCCCTCCACAGATTGCATGACGCCGCTTTGCTATTCTCCATATTTCCGGATACAAGACCATCGTTGTAAGCGGCCGTACGAGCATTCAGAGGGCCATAGATGGATTTATCGACACCTGGTTTCTGGTTCGGGAATATACGAACTTTAACCGCTAACGTAGCAATGAAGCTCACAGCTACTTCTGTAAACTCGCTGACGTCAATGGAACTCTATTGGAACATGTCCCAGTCTACGTCAGTAAGAGCGTCCTGAAGCGCAGCCTCTTATTTGTCCAACCACCGCTTTACGTCCCTTGTCACCACCGGTTCCCACACGATGCACGGCTTGTAAACAGGAACCACTGAAATCGCCGAGTGATCTGATTTCCCGAAAGCAGGGAGTGAGACGGTCTTGTACCCGTTCTTTTACTGTATGTAGCAGCGGTCCAAAGTTCTATCTCCCCTGGTGGCACACGTGATTGGTTGATGGAAATTAGGCAGAACTTTTTTAAGGTTTGCCTTGTTAAAGTTCCCAGCCACCACCACAGCCGCGTGGGGATGTTTGTTTTGAACTCCGCACAACACATCATTAGGTCCGATAGTGCTGTGTCGGTGACTGCTTGCGGTGCAATATAAACGGCTGTGATGATGACCGTGATGAATTCCGGAAGGTAGAATGGCAGCATGAAATGGTCAGCTGTTGCAGGTTCTGCGAGCAGGAGCGGGAGAGAGTCTTGATGTTGTTGGAGTTACACCAGGGGCTATTTATCATGAGGCAGACGCCTCCACCCTTGGATTTCCCCGACTCTTCCGACCTGTCGGCGTGGAACACTGAGGACTCGGCTGGACGTACGGCGTGGTCCGGCACCAGCGGGTTCCCCCATGTCTCCGTCAGGCAGAGGACGCAACAGTTTCTCGTATCCGGTTGGAATTTTATCCTCGCTCGAAGATCATCAATCTTGTTCTCCAGGGACTGGACGTTGGCAAGAAGGATGTTTGGCAGAGGTGGACGGTAAGGTTGCGTCCTAATTCAGACCCCAAGCCGCCTCGTTTACCACTATGCTTCTTCTGTGGGCCCACCCGTAGAATGGCTCCATTGTTGAGACCATTGGCACATAAAATCTCTGGCCGCCACTCTGGATCCGCCGACACAAAGTCCCAAAGTTGTTCTTTCAGTGAAACTTTTATATCCACGCGTGAATTGCGGCCATAGGAGATCACTGCCGATGATTTTTCGGCGGACGTGGTGATAAAAAACGAAAAAAAAAAAAATACTGAAATGTGCGTAGTCGACACGGAGCGGCTACGCAGGCGGCCGCGAGGGGCGGCCGCGGGGGGCGGCCGCAACGGGCAGCCGCAGGAGGCGGCCCCGCTATTTTACTGTGATTTACTGTGTCCTTACTTACACAGTAAGTAAGTTACTGTGTTCTTACATTTACTTTGATTTTAATGTGTTTACCTGCGTCTATGACACAGTTGTGATGAGCCTGATCTCCAGGCAGACGCCTCTGCAGCCACAAGATCAGTACAGAAAGACTCGAGCTTCTTCACTTCAAGGACACTGAACTCTATCACAACCGAGGACTCACCTAAGGAATACTGTGTTTACCTCCCTGCTGTCTTACTTGTACACTTTTAATTACTCATTTCATGATCTGGTATTTGTTTTCAAATGCTGTATATAGATTTGTATTTTTTAAATCTTATTTAAGTTCTATCTTATTTAAGTTATACTTGAATTGTTTTATTCTTAGATTCTGCTTTATTTGATTTATTTGTACTACAGTATATGCCCAGCAGAGTCTCTGGAGTTTGCCCAAGAAGCATTTCACTACATGCAACATGTTTGTACCAATAAAACTTTCGAATCTTTGAATGTGGTGCTGACAACCACTCACAGGTAGAGAACATACGACTTTATTAAGCCCTGGAGGCTGATGTCAGGCACAGATCATAGAAGGAGGTGGTGTTAAACAGGTGGGTGTGGAGGTGTGGAGGCTCCAGACCTGCAGTGTGCAGCACCACCTGAGGACTCCAAGCAGCGCTCACTAACTTGCTCAGCTCCATCTTTTCTCTTTTTAAGCGACAAACTTCCTCCTCGTGTCCTGAAAGCGTTTCTTCCATCAAGCCCCACATGTGCTCCGCATCTGGCCGCACTGGCCGCTGGAGCATCGCCCTCAGCGCCTCCGCCCTCTGCATCCTCTCTGGTGGGTCCGGAGCAGCTAAGCTACCTAGCCGCTAAGCTACCTAGCCGCTAGCCTCCGAGGCGCTGCTGGCGCACGTTGATGACGCCACGGCGCCACGCCGACATGAGAGTGACGCTGGATCCTCGAGCAGCGAGGACCCGGGAGGGAGTGGATGACGTCAGACCAAGCCCGCGTGTGAGCAGAGCACGTCATGCTCCGGAGAACTCACAGCGAGCGAGCCGATGACGTTTCTATCGCGCGACCGGCGCGAAACCGGAAGCTCGTAACACAAACATCCGGGGGGGGGGGGGAGGGAGGGAGAAGAAGGGGTCGCCTCCGCCGAGACGCCATCACGCAGGGACCCGACATGTCGCACTGGAGAGACGGCGAGGTCCGGGAGCTCCTGTCGGTGAGGGCCGACGCCCGCATCGTCCGTCAGATGAAGGGAACCACGAAGGACTCGGTGGTTTACGAGCAGATCACGAAGCGGCTCCGTGAGCGCGGCGTGGTCCGGGCCAAGGCGCAGGTGAACAGCAAGCTGAAGACGCTGAAGCGGCAGTACCACCAGGTCGCCGAGCTCAACGGCCGCGGTGGAACCCGCCGCGGGGCCTGGTGCTACTTCGGCCTGTGCGAGGCCATATGGGGCCCGGGCCACGCGGCGAGCCCCGCGGCTCCGGTCGCGGAGGCGGAGGAGACGCAGCACAGCGACGCCGAGGAGCGGACTCCGCTCCCTCCGACCGACGTGTCCGCCGACGGTTGCGGTTTGAGTTCAGGTGCGAAGCGTCCACACGAGCACCGGGGTCGACCCAGCCGTCCAGCCCTCCAGCATGTTGTTTAACCCGGTGTCTGTAATACAAAAGAAGGAAAATAGATGTCAACTCTAATAATAATAATAAATTATTTTTTTAAAGTCCAGGATCTGTTATTCCATTTGAAACGGCGATGTTTCACTCTTCGCCTTAAAAGCAAAATGTCTTGGTCGTTCAAGGCGGCGTCGACCAGACACAACGAAGGAGACGTGGACGGAACCTCCGTGGAAAGACGAGCCGCGAGGACCGGTCCGCATTTTGTGAAATCGATTTTTTTTTCTGTGCACATCAATTTTGAGAATTTAAACTGTTTCGATACTCATTTCCGCATTACGGATTCACCGGTAGCGGCTGCTTCCTCCCTCCCTTCGGTCTGACGGCGAGTCACACACCCGCTGCAGCGCCCACATGGCCTCGCTGTGTCTCCGCCCTCTCGTTCGTTTGTCGTGGTGTTCGCTCGTTCAAGAAGGCCATTGCAGGGCCTCCGCCGCCGCTTTTGAAAGGTGACAGCAGGAGTGCTGTTTGGAATCTCAAACGTGAACCGAACTCAGGAACAATTAGAATGGTGTTTTTTTTCCTCCTCCAGACAGCACTGCGGTGTGCGTGCATTCCTGTGGTGATTTTCTGTCTATACGTTTTAGATATTTTGAAACACAACACCGTTATATCGAGTTTCGGTTCAATAAGGGAACGGAGCGGTAGCGGGGACGGAAGGCGGCGCGCAGATTACAGGCCATGGCTTGCCCCCAATGCAGACTTCTGCGGGCATCACGGCCACGGTTTAAAAAAACCTGCAGCACATAAAAAGGGCACCATGGGCATCAAGGGGCAGGTGCTCGGGCCCCCTCAGCCCCCTCCCCCCACAGTCATACACACTAAAGCCAAGCTTGAGAAATGGTATGGTGCACTTTAGGGGTGTTTATTCTAGGCATGGATATGGGAAATATATTGTACAACAATGTTTACAATTAGAGACAAGAATGATATATAAATGTTTCGACACCACCCCCCCCCCTTAATAAGCGGGTCACATCCCCCCAATCCATGTAGTTCGAATCCTGAGTACGATTTTTTTACTACTTGTGTTTATTTGTGTAGCCAAGATACTTGCATGATTCAGAGCACAACAGAAGTAATGGATAATGGCTAACGATGCTAGCTCTCATTGTAGCTGCTGTTAAACTAATGTCCTTCTCGTTGCTATTGTTAGAGCCGTTGTGTCGTTCTCCACCTAAGAAAAGGAGGAGGAACCAGACGCGCTCGGAAAGGCTATCTGCAGAGATGAGGGACCTGTTCAGTGAGATGGACAAGGACTTCAACGAGCGAGAGCGGCTTCGGTTGTTGGAGCAGCGGGAGTACGAGGAGCGGGTACGGAGAGAGGCGCGGGTGGAGAAGGCGCAGGAGATGGCCGTTCTTCAGGACATGACTTCATTATTACGACAAATGGTCCAGCGGATGCCTGCCACGCAGCCTCCATACCCTGGCTCAGCACACACCTCCTGTAGTCAAGACCCCTGCGACCCCCACGACCAGAGGCAGGGCCCTACTTTCACCGACCTCCAACCAACCACAGTATTTCCACAAGGTGAGAACGCGTCTGACACGGACAATCTCCTGTTGTGTGCTACGTGTGTGAAAGGGCAACTGCAGACCATGTCCGGACCTGATTCTCAGACATTGTCCGGAGTTCATATCAGAATACGATTATTGATACATATGCTTTTTATTTTTATATGTATATGTAAATGTCACTGACAGCATGACACATTTGTGGGTGTTTATTTGTGTTTTTTTTTTTACACTAAATATTCAAGAAATATTGGCCTTGGGAGGGCCAAGGATGGACAGGATTAAGAATGAGGACATAAGAGGGACAGCTCATGTTGGACAGTTTGGTGGAAAAGTGAGAGAGGCCAGATTGAGATGGTTTGGACACGTGTGGAGGAGAGATGAGAGTTACATTGGGAGAAGGAGGCTGAGGGTGGAGCTGCCAGGCAAGAGGAAAAGAGGAAGCCAAAGAGAAGCTTGATGGAGGTGCTGAGGGAGGACATGCAGGCGGGTGGTGTCAGGGAGGAAGATGCACAGAACACAAGGTGTTGGAGGCAGATGATCCCCCATCAGATTCAGCCTTGTTTAACCGATTTATATTTCAGGAGATACGATATCTATAAAACATGTTTTATAAATGTTACTGGTTCGGGGGCGGGGGAGAGGGAGAGAGAGAGAGAGATTTTTAAAGCATCTTTATTTTAACATTTTCTCTGGTTCACAGTTGCAATACAACAAACACACTTTGTTCAATAACAGAGTCCTACACGTTAAAAACAGACTGGAAGCACAGGTCGTCCTCCACCAGGGAACAGATGGCGTCATTAAAACACCACAGCTTGATGAAGACGTCCAGACTCTTCATCAGTCTGTGAAAGTTAAAATCAATCAAGACTCTGGCCCCGACCAACGCTACACACACCCTTCCTAAAACACTCTCCTTTCCCCTCAGTTTGTTCCTCCTCGTGAGGTAGATGGCCATCTTCGCTTCCCCTACTAGAAAATTAAGCAGTCGCCATTTCTCTGCGTTGGCCCTGTAGTATCTAGCCCCAAAAATAAAAGCGTTTCTGGACCACTCCTCCTTAAAGAGCTTAAAACTTTCCTTTAAAAGACTAAAAAGCTCTAAAAGTCTGTCCCACTCTGCAAAACAGTGAAACACGGACTCTGGCAGTTTGCAGAATGGACATTCATTTGCGACCGTGGGATTAAAAACAGAAACAAAGCTGTTGACAGCTATGGCTCCATGTAGGACTCTCCATTGGAGGTCCCCCGTCCTTTTCTTGGAGTGAGCTTTGTAAAAGCTCCTCCAACACGGCTCCTCCTGTCCCCCCATCTGGAGCCGTCCCCTCCAGACAGTGTCCTGCCGCCCCTCCAGTCCCTTCCTGTTTAAAACAACCACACACTCTTTGTAAAAAGCCTTCCCGCTGGGTGCGTGCAGGTCCAGTTCTGTACAAAGTGCCTTGTGCAGCAGCTTCCCGGAGGACCCCTCCAGGTTGGGAGTCAGAGGCATCTCCGGGAAGGGATCCTCCGGGTTTGGCTCCTCCGCGCCTTCGCCGTACTCCTTCAGCAGGGCCAGCTCCTCCTCCGTGAGCGTCTCCCTCCACCTCTTGAGCACCAGGTGTACGATCCTGGTGGACCTCACCCCCAGCCGCTCCGCCATGGCCTCGCCGTCCTGCAGGTCGCTCCCCGCCGCCGCCACCACCTGCCTCAGGGTCAGGACCCCCGCCTCCCGCAGGGTTCTCCTCAGTCCTGGAGTGGCCCCGTCCTGCACATCCAGCCTGGCTCCTCCGATCACCGGCTCCTCCAGGAGCCAGTGGAGGGAATCTGCGGCCTCTCTTTTCCTTTTCCTAAAAAAACCCCAAGCTTTAAAAAGCTCCTGATAAAAACGGGGTAAGCTCGACATGTTTAAAAGACTCGTGTCCATTAAAAACAACGAGCTGTCAAGTCCCATCCTCCCAGTCCTCTTTAGGACCAAGCCCGCCACGTCCTTCCAAACGTTAAAGTACCCCGTTAAGAACCTCTGTAAAAACTGTAACCTAAAAGTTGCCACTCTGCTTCTGATGTCCACCACACTGTGCCCCCCTTCCTCTTTAGGCAGAAAGACCCTTTCCTTCCTGACCCAGTGGAAGTTCCCCCCCCAAAAGAAATCCATCAGCTCAGCCTGTATCTTCCTTACTAGCAGGTCTGGTGGTTGGACACAGGCCACTCTGTGCCACAGCTGTGAGGCCACCAGGTTGTTAATAATGAGCGTCCTGCCCCTGTAGGACAGCTGTGGCAGTGCCCACCTCCATTTTCTTAGCTTGCCCTCTGTCCTTCCTAAAAGCCCTTCCCAATTATTCCCCACTATACTTTCACTCCCTAAAAACACTCCTAAATACTTCAAACCATCCCTTAGCCACCGTAAGCCTCCTGGCAGTTTTAAAAGTCCCCCCCTCCATCCGCCCACAGCCAACGCTTCGCTTTTGCCCCAGTTGCCTTTCGCTGCTGATAGCAGCCCAAAGTCCCTGACGATCCCCTCCAGTTTGCTGATTTCGTCCTGTTTCTTTATTAAAATAATGACGTCGTCCGCGTAGGCTGATAAAATGTGGCTTCTCTTAAGACCGTTTAAAAACACGCCCTCGATGTTAGTCCTTAATTCACACAGCAATGGTTCTATGGCCAGAGAGTACAACATCCCTGAGAGGGAGCAGCCCTGTCTCACCCCTCTACGCACTTTAAAAGGGCCGCTCAGCCCTCCATTAATCTTCAGTACACTCTCAATGTCCTGGTACAAAACCTGGATCATGGCTATCAGACCAGGGCTGAGGCCAAAAGCCTCCAGAGTTTTCCAGAGGTAAGGGTGCTCAACCCGGTCAAACGCCTTTTCCTGGTCTAGCGAAATGAGCCCAGTTTCAATGCCCAAAGAACTAGAGACGTCCAAAATATCCCGAATTAAGGACACATTGTCCAGAATAGACCTCCCAGGCACACAGTACATTTGGGCCTGATGGACTACCAGGTCCATCACCTCCCTCAGCCTGTTGGCCAGCGCCCTCGACAGTATTTTATAGTCCGTGCACAGAAGGGACACAGGACGCCAGTTCTTGATCTCCTGCAGGTCTCCTTTCTTGGGTAGGAGAGTGATGACTGCCCTCCTGCAGCTGACTGGCAATAACTTATCTTTAAAAACTTCATTAAAAACCATTAAAAGGTCCTCCCGTAACTCTTCCCAGAACTCTTTGTAAAACTCTGCAGGAATCCCGTCGATGCCGGGGGCCTTACCCCCCTTCATGCTCTGCAGGGCCGTGGAAAGATCCTGCAGGGTCAGAGGTTCCCCCAGCACCGCACTGACGTCTTCTGGGACCCTGGGCAGATTCCCACAAAAGGAATAAAACAGTTATTTTTGCTCCTCGTACTCACTTCTGTACAGTTCTGTGTAAAAGTCCACGGCTCTCGTCCGGCTCTCCTCCGGCCCCTGAGCTCCTGTCCTGTGTCTGATCTCAGGGCGTGGATGAACCTGCTGCGCCCGTTCCTCTTCTCCAAGCTAAAAAAGAAACTAGATGGTGCGTCCATCAGTGCTGCGCTCTGGATGCGAGAGCGGACCAGCGCCCCCTGCGCCTTGGTGCCTAGTAGGTCTGCAAGAACAGCTCTTTTAGACTTGAGGTCCTTAATGTGATCTCGATTTCCAGTGGGTTCCACTACACCCTGTAATCCACAATGTCAGCCTCCAGATCCCTCATAGATCTGGTGATGTCCCGTGTGACATTGAGAGTGTACTGTCGACAGAGCTGCTCTATCTCCCTCTTCCCATAGTCCCAGCACAGTCTTAAGGAAATAAAATCCTGCTTTCTGTTTCTAAAACCTTCCCAAAAAAACCTAAAAGCATCCTTAAAGTTGGAGTCACATAGTAGGGTGGTGTTAAAATGCCAATATGCACTTTTGGGCTTTACATTGCCGATAAAAACACGGCAAACAACCAGGGAGTGATCGGTTAAACCAACAGGCACCATTCTACATTCCTTAAAAATGTTAAAATGGTGCTTAAAACAGTAAAACCGGTCTAGTCTGGCCAACGATAGAAAGGTGCCTCTGCAGTGCACCCAGGTGTACTGTCTTTCATCCCCGTTGGTTCTCCTCCACACGTCCGTTAGCTCGTTCTCGCTTGAGAGCAGCCTCATCGCGTTCTGCGATGCTCTGTGCGGCTCACAGTGGTTCCTGTCTAACAGGTCGTTCTCGGTGCAGTTAAAGTCACCTCCTAGAAACAAAAACTCCCCAGTACGAGCTTTGCTTAAAACCCCATTTAAAACTTGTAAAAAAAGTGACTCTGTGTGGTCCTGTGGTGGGAGCGTACACATTTATAAAGACAAACTTATGATGCTCAAATGCTGCCCTCACCACCATCAGTCTGCCCTCCACCACCTCCTCCACCTCAAAGGATGCTGGGGCAAAGCTCTTAGAAAAGAGAAGAGCCACCCCCCCGCTGGTGGTGCTAAGCCACAGGAGCACCACCAGCGGGGGGGGGGGGCCCACTCCCTCTTCCAGTCAGCCTCATTGACAGGGACACTGTGGGTCTCCTGCACCAACAGCACATCCAGCCTCTTCTGCTCCATCAGCTCATACAGCAGAGACCTCTTAGCTGCGTCTCTGGCCCCATTCGCGTTCAGCGTGCTGATGTTAAAGTCACTCATTGCAACGGAAAAGAGAATCAGCCCGAACAGCAGCACCCACCTCCACCTCCTCCCCATCCTCTCCGTTGTTCAGCTCCTTCCTGATCTTTTGCACTATTTTCTTTAGCCTGTACACCTCCTGGTCCGTGAACCCTCCTCTCCCCTTACTCCTCATCTGTTGCTGGGCAGCGTTTGCCAGCAACTCCTTGTCTGAGAAGAAATCCTCCACCTTTATCCCTTTCACATTCTTCGTTCTGTGTAGAAACGCTTTTATTTTGCCCACACTGTAGCTTTTTTTGCCCTTTTTCTTCTTGACGCCTAGAAAAACTTGCCCCTCACTGTCTGCAGCAGAGTCCTCCTCCATCCAGGACTCTGACTCCGAGCCTCCCTGCTCCACCTCCTGACTTGCCTTCCCCTGGCTTGCTGTCCCTCTCTTCGCCTGAGAGTCTCCTCCCATTTTGTTGGACTTTCTTTTGAGCCGGGGGACTCTCAACCGATCGTCCTCATCCCCCATCTCAAAGTCACTTCCTTCCAGTGCCTCCTCCTCCCCAGCTACGTCACCTGCACTCCTTTGACTTTGTTCTGTAGCTTCCTTTCCTTCACCTGTACCCCCCTGTCCCCCCGCACCCACCTGCCTGTCTTCCGGACCCTCCTCCTTCCCCTCCTGTCCTCCCACCTTTACCTACCTTCTTTCCAGACCCTCAACTGCCTCCCCCCATGTCTCCACACCCACCTGGCTGCGCTGTCTACCTCCACCCGTTCCCTCCTGCGGCTCC
The DNA here is from genome assembly GCF_960531495.2 of Zeus faber. Taxonomy (NCBI): domain Eukaryota; kingdom Metazoa; phylum Chordata; class Actinopteri; order Zeiformes; family Zeidae; genus Zeus; species Zeus faber. Next base: position 1,267,556 of record NC_137193.1, on the reverse strand, counting down.
ACATTCCCCTCCCCCCCCCCCTTTTTTTCCCCTGCCCCTCACCTGCCCCCTCCTGTGACCCCAGCTTCACCTGTTTCTTCTCTTTTCCTTTCCGCCCTCCACCTGTCTCCTCCTGTGCCCCCACCTCCACCTGTCTTTCCCCTGCCTCCTTTTGGCCCTCACCTGCCTCCTCCTGTGCCCCCACCTTCACCTGCTTTTCCCCTCTTTCCTTCTGGCCCTCCCCTGCCTCCTCCTGTGCCCCCTCCTTCACCTGTTTTCCCCCCTCTTGACCCCCACCTACCCCCTTCTTCGCCTGTTTTCCCCCCTCTTGACCCCCTCCTGTGCCCCCACCTTCGCCTGCTTTTCCCCTTCCTGACCCTCACCTGCCCCCTCCTGTGCTCCCTCCTTGTCCTGTCCACCCTTCTGCCCCTCACCTGTCTCGCCGTCTGCCTTCTTCCCTGGACATGCCCTGACCTGGTGTCCCTCCCCACCGCACCCAAAGCACTTGGTGGTGTCAGTGTTGACAAACACCACGTAGTCTAATTCATCCGCCCTGATTTTAAAAGCTACGTTCAGCTCCGCAGCCCTGTTGTTTAACACCATCAGGACGTGTCTCCTGTGCGACACCACATGCTTAAGCAGCAGCGACTTGCACCCCGACGGGACTTTTTTAACTGGCGACACCACCTTCCCGTGCCTCGCCAGTTCCCTAGTGAGGGTCTCGTCTTTAATAAACGGCGGAACATTCGCCAGATTCACCCTCTTCGCCGGTGTGGAGAGAGGCAGGACGGGAACAAACATTTCGTTGACCGTGACGCCGCTCGCCACCACCGCGTTCACCTTGTCCACACTATCCAGGAAGATCACCACCGCGCTGTTCATCCGCGCTGCGGACACAACGCTGCTGTAGCCGACAGCCTTCCCCACCGCCAGGCTGCAGTCCTCCACCCAGACCGAGGAAGACACGGGCAACTTAATGCCGTGCTTCCTCGTTAGCTTGGTGAGGTCCGACATGGTTGCGGTCCCGCACCACCACCCCCCCCCACCACCCCGCTGTGCGCACACCCTACAACCAGTAGAAAACAAAAAAAAAAAAAAAAAAAACTAACACCGTCACCAACAAATAATTATAAACATACAATTTATAGAAAAGTTAGAGAGAAATCACTCTCTACCAAACGAGAGAGAGAGAGAGAGAGAGAGAGAGGCAGATGGACCCCCTAGCTCTGGTTCTAAGCATTGTGCCGCTCTGGACAAATGGAACAGCAGAGCAGATCACTGGGCGGAGACGCTCTGTTGGGATGTCGGTGATCTGCACTCCGCTGTGCGCACGTCGCAGGTGCGTCGAGGCGCGAGGTTCAAGAGGAATTCCTCATCAATATATCTTGCCCGTACAGTCCGCTGCTTCGACACCAATTCATTTAAAAATAAAAAGCATGCCTGATAAGAAAGGCACCAGGGGGTCCATGGGGCAGGTGCTTGGACACCCCCCACCCCCCATATGTACCTGTCGCCCCAATAATCAAATCTTGTGATAAAAATTGCAGAAATATTTTAAATTATTTTGTTTCCCAAGTTGCTTCCTTGTATGGAAAATGAAAAACGTAAACCAGAAACTCGGAGAAGAGTATTTTTCTGTTTCTCCTCCAGACATTGGTGCCCCGCCTCCCGTGCCTGTCTTTTTATTTTAGATCTATTTATTTTTGTTTGTTTCCTGCACGTATGAAACCACATTAAGCACAACCGAGTTAAGGCGTAGTGTTAAAAAAAACCCACCGAGCGCATGAGCGCACCCCCAATTTAAATTGCATATCACAATTGGAATTTTGCACGATCGCCCAAGCCTACCCGGAAAGGGAGGTTGAAGTCTGTCATCTGCATTACCCAACGGCAGGGAGCTCTCAGAGGGAGAGAAAGACAAAGGACCAAGTTCACCTCTGTGGCTTGTGAAGAGAACATTGATCAGCGTGTCAAGTTGTTCTGATCTCGTTCTGAACATGTCTTTTTGGTTAAAAACTTGTACTTCCTTTTAAGTGTAAGTCCACCCTAATATTACTAGTGCTGGTTCTTATACATGCATTCATATTCTTTATTATAAGAACTGTATAAGTCCTGAATAATAACACCAACGGTCACGTGTGATTATCATGGTTCTTTTATTTAGATCTGGCAGCGTTGCCTCCAGAGCTCCAGCAGCTTCCCCCTGAGCAGCAGGAGCGGGGCCCCAGTCTGGGCCAGGAGGAGCCGGGGCCCCCGCACATTAAAGAGGAAGAGGAGGAGTTCCCCGTGAAGACTGAACATGATGAGTGCGCTCAGTGGTCCCAGCTTCATCAGCGCCAAACTGAGGAGGAGAGAGAGGCAGAAGCTGTAGCCAGCACCTCAACTCAACAGAAGGAAACACAAGCTGATGGAGAGGACTGGGGAGTGTCAGAAGCAGCCAGTAGCTCAGATCCAGCTGCTGCTTTACAACCAGCTGGTGCTGAGCAGCTCCTCTCTTCACACTCTTCTCAAACTGACACTGAGGACAGTGATGAAGATTGGAAGGAGACCAGACAACCTCACTCAAGTAATGTTAAGTTGTTTTCCAATTTTTATGCTGTTCAGTCACCTCCACATTTCTGGTTCACAGTATCACTATCGGCAGGTTACAATATCCCATGATGCCCAATTTACGAAAATATAACAAAATAATACAAGTACTACGGACATTCACAATACCAACTCTATAGCTCTTGTGCATGCATAACATTTAAGTGGGAACATTTCCTTGTCGCCGGGAACCCTTTCCTCTTTTTTCCTCCCCGTCTCCCCTCTGGTCCTCGTCACAGGACATTGATCTCCCCTAGTAGGAGGGTTGAAGAGAGATAAGGAGAAGATGGAAAAGGGGCGAGGAGCTTATCTTAAGACATTATCACTCTCGCTGTATGTATATCGGGTTAAGACTGCTTTATGGTAATGTAAATGTAACCACGGGCGGGGCGAGGCAAGACCGCAAGAGCTGTGACACTGAAAATAAGAAATGTTAAGTCGTGACATGATTTCATAATGTAGGTTTTGCCATGCTTTTTTCCAAAGTTTAGGGTGTTGTTACACCCAACTTATGGGGACGTGAAGTTGTTGGACATTTGGCCTTTCTTTAATATTCTTTCTAGCTACATTGTACAGGTGAGTATTTCCTACCACAAGCTCTGCTGCATTGCCTTCAAAAGTTTAATTTCACTCGTAGCTCACAGTGGTATGTGATGCCAGTTGTTGTTATTGTTGTATGAACCATAAATAGAAAGCTGAGTAGTCCCACAATGCCTTTCAACGGTGACTTCAACAGCCATGTGACATTTGGAGCAATGGTAGTCAGGCGTGAGTCAATGAACTATAAACTACAAACCATGCTGGAAAAAAATCTTCCTTCAACAGCCGCTAAAGATAAAACAGATAGAAACTTACAAAATGCACAGGGATAACATAATGAATTATTATGGAATCCTAAATACATTTGTATAAGTGTTGATAATCTGCGTCCGGACGATTAACACATATATGCATTGATCATATACATGCGCGTTTCTCTGTGCCCCGTTCCCCCGGGATGGGGCACAGAGAAACGGGGCGTGGGTAGGGATGGGTATCGCTTCTATTTTAACGGTAGTACTTCGCTTACCGAAACTGTTTATCGATCCGGCACTTTAACTGTTCTCTTATCGGTTCTTTTTTTCTTTTTGTAAAGAAAAACGAACAAATTCAGAGCAGAATAAACGGTGCTTTCTTTTCTGTACATCACACATGGAGGGGGGGTGCTCGCCGTGCCGTTCAGAGCAGGGTCCCCTCACATGGGGTTTCCTCCTTGTAACATCAGTAAGGACCCCCACCAAAAACATGCACAACATCGTCGTCTGGCCATTGATGGACACTTGTAATTGGTCCCCGGGCGCGTGGCTGTTTGCTGCCCACTACTCCTGGCTGCCCCGCGGAGGAAGGACAAGGCAGGACGGGGTAAAAGCAGAGATCTCATTTTACCGCCATCATTTGGTGTGTGTGTGTGTGTGTGTGTGTGTGTGTGTGTGTGTGTGTGTGTGTGTGTGTGTGTGTGTGTGTGTGTGTGTGTGTGTGTGTGCGTGCGTGCGTGCGTGCGTGCGTGCGTGTGTGCGTGTGTGCGCGCGCCGTGGGATAAATAAAGAATCTTCGAATTCTTCTCTACTGATAGTACCAAAAATGATTCTTAGACAAATATCTTAATCTTATTGCAATCTTATTACAAATGGGTTATATAGCCTAAATAAATAACCGATTCTCTTGATTTCTCTAATATGGTTAACAGTACCGGTAAAGTCGAAGCTGTCTTTAATAATTTTGGCCCGGGTCCCGTTTAATACCGGGTGTCGGTACCCAATCCCTCGTTTCGCCGTGCAGGCCCCCCGCTGAACCGTCGAATATTCGCATTGAACAGCGGAATCCAATTAGACTGACAAAATTCTGAGTCGGGTATCAGCCTTGGTTTCTTGTTTGCCCTGTCCTTTTAACCGTGTTACCTGAACTGTTCTGGAGCCTTTAACTACTTTGCATGTTTTTACTTAACATCCAAAATGATCTGTGGCCTCTCTTCCTCTCTCCCTCTCCTCTTCCAGGAGTGAAATCCGTGTTGGTGCAGACTCAGGGATTTTCATCAAGTGAAATTAATCAGCGTATTCACACAGGAGATGAACCGTACAAATGTCAACAGTGTGGGAAGGGATTCAGTCGATCGGTAGGCCTCAAGACACATCAGCGTATTCACACAAGAGAACTGCCGTACAAATGTCAACAGTTAGGGAAGGGATTCGGTCGACCAGTCGGTCTCAAGAAACATCAGCATATTCACACAAGAGAACGGCCGTACAAATGTCAACAATGTGGTAAAGGATTAAATCGATTAGGAAATCTAAAGAGGCATCAGCGTATTCACACTGGAGAAAAGCCGTACAGGTGTCAACAGTGTGGGAAAGGATTCAGTCGATCAGGAGATCTCAAAATGCATCAGCGTATTCACACTGGAGCACAGCCGTTTGTATGTCAACAATGTGGGAAAGGATTCAGTCGATCAGGAAATCTCAAGGATCACCAGCGCACTCACACAGGAGAACGGCCGTACAAATGTCAACAGTGTGGGAAAGGATTCAAGCAATCGGGGAATCTCAAGGAACACCAGCGTACTCACACAAGAGAACGGCCGTACAAATGTCAACAGTGTGGGAAAGGATTCCGACGAGCAGGAAATCTCAAGGAACATCAGTATATTCACACAGGGGAACAGCCGTACAAATGTCAACAGTGTGGGAAAGGATTTGGGGGATCAGGATCTCTTAAGAAACATCAGCGTGTTCACACAGGAGAACGGCCGTACAAATGTCAACAGTGTGGGAAAGGATTCCGACGAGCAGGAAATCTCAAGGAACATGAGGTTATTCATACAGGAGAAAGGCAGTAAAAATGTCAACAGTGTTGGAAAGGATTTAGGGGATCAGGATCTTTTAAGAAACGTTGTATTCACACAGGAGAACCACTGTCCCATTGATGAAGGAGCTGAGTTCTCCGTAGAATAGATCCATTTAGTTTAATTTAAGTGGCCGCAGTCAGCCCTCAAATGTGTAAATGCATTTGAGGCAGTTTTTAGTGTTGGATGTATTTATGTTCCAGGACCAAAGTGTGGGACACACCATAAAAGCGTTTTACTCAATTGCATTTCATTTATTTTGTCAAACTTTATGCAATATGTTCGAATCTTACTTTCTGCAGCTACATAATACTGTAGGTGCATGCATATTTGAAACGATGTATATTGATATCTAATATTATGGGCTACTTTATTGGTTGGACTGAACATACCGTGGCAACAAAAAAAGGAGCTGGAGTTGAGCAAAGTTGAGTATTTTTCCTTGACAGCATGAAACCTTTTATGAGCTACCCAGTGTAACAAGAGGCCGTCTGGACTTTGTGAGAGAATATGCTCCCCTCCCCCTGACGGCCACAGTAAGACAAGGATCTTGGAAGATCAAACTAATTTAACAGTTGGCGCTGGCCAGGAGAGCAGACACAGCCATCTCTGGCCTTTTGTCTCCTGAGCTCTGCAGGCTGCATCAGTGAACTGCAGGCCGTTTGGCCCAGGAGACTTACATGACGTGAACTCTGTCCCCAAAAAGGAGATCTGACAGAAAATGTATCTTAATAGATGTGTAACCACTTTAACATTTCTTCTCTACGTGACAAAAGAATGATACAATGCTCAGCTTTGGGAAATGCTGACTAAGTACAGCACTGAAACTGCCCTTCCCTTTTGCTGAACTTGGAACTTCCCCCTAGCAGCCGACGTGGGTGCTACCCCAAGCTAAGATTTCAACCAGAGTGCGATTTTTTTTATCCTTGCAGTCAAGAGACTCATTGACGTGTGTTCTTTTCCTTCTTGCATCACAAAGGTTAATTTTTCTTATGTGTTTATGTTCTCGCATTCCAAAGATGTATTCACATGTGCAATTTTGTCTTTGATTTCTAGGTGTATTTGACAAACACAAACGTTATACGGAGATAAAGGACAAAATAAATGTAAGATTTATATTATAGAATAGGGTTTTGAACGCCTCACGAGACGAAGAGGAACGCCTGCCTCCACAGCGAACTAACAGAGAACCTCGCGAGAATACCACGATCAATGGGGAACCTCTCATGAACCCCTCGAACAACGGCCATTGAAGGCAGTCACTTCCGGTTTTGCCCCCTTGGAGTAAACATAAAACCCTGACACGCACCCACTGGTTAGTTCCTTTGTTTCCATGGATCTCGCTCTCTCACGACCATGACTGTTACCTGAAGGGACGTCCCTTCCATCTACCTGGTGTGATGGCAAGCCACCTGTTTTTTCTTTGTTCTTTTGAAACCACGTTTCCCGAGCCGCGACACATACCCCTCTCAAACCTGGTTGGGCAACCACGGTTTAAAGATCCCTTCTTCTGGCTCGAATAACCATTTTGGATAGAGTCACTTCCTGCGTTGGACCAACGCACCAGATCCGCCAAAGCGACCGACAAGCCCCCAACCGCTACACAGCAAACCCCGGAATAACACCTGCAGATCATGTGGGCGCCACCTCGACGTTCCACGACCCGACAACACGGAAAGATCCGTGATCGAGACAAGGCTTAGAGCGCATTTACATACTCCCTCGGTCACTCTCTCTGTGTGTTTGGGTTTTAACCTACTTTAACTTTGTTTATCTATCTGAACCTTTTCACCATCTGTGGCGTGGGGATGGTGTGGTTTGAGCAGCCACACCTGACCTGGATCTAGGTAATCAGAATCAGAGTGGCTGCATACCTGTTGCTAGTTGGTTGGTCTAAAAGGCAGTAGGTAAAACCCCCATCCCCACACACACTCAGGATAGGAGGCCGTGCTATGACATGTTTCTATCTGCTCCTGGGCCAATTCCAGCTGGCCCAGTCTCTACAACAAACTGGTGTTTAGAGCCTCCTGTCCTCTGTGTCTCTGTGCTGGAGTTCCCTGAAAACGCCAGTAGGGTAGCACGTGGTAGGCAAAACTGCCACACTGATTCCAATTACCAAGGTGGGGTCAGGTGGGGCTGCTCAAACCACACCACACCACACCACACTAAAGAACTCTATTTAAAATAAACATTTGTTGTTTGATTAAGAAGAAGTCATGTATTTATCTGACATGTCGCTTCCCTGAGAGCTGAGGAGCTTGTCCCCCACCCTTGTGACCATCAACTAAATGTAATCTTTCCTGGTTTTAGCAAAAATCTGGTGGCGCCCAGCTTTACTCAAATATACAAATTAGTGATAGATCCAGATCACGCTACAGTTGCAATATCAAATTAGCAAAACTCTGGACTAATTTATCAGTTCCAGTCTGAATAGCAGCTCTGTATTCATTGGTACAAGCTCTATTTCTAGCCCATAATAACAACAAGCACAATGATGTGTTGGTGAGGTTTAGTGACATTTTCCCTCTTTAAATCTCTCCAAACTCCTCAGAGAAGTGATGCTAACTCCTGGGAGCTCTTCCAACAAGCAGCTCCATTCTGCCGCAGGTGCCCACGTTCTGAAATCCCACTCATCTGATTCCTTGTTAGTGCAGAGATTGCAATGGAATAAGTGGGTTATAGAAAATTGGCTCCTCCCATATCTGTGGTCCAGGCTCCTCTTTCTCTTAGTGTCTTTAATAACCTCCATGCTTTCAACATGGAGGAATAAAAAGGTGCATGTCCTGTAAGATTCTGACCCTCTATCTCTGTCAGGAAAAAGCTGATCGTACAGTCCAAGCCCACCTGCTGGGACCCTAACGACCCGCAGGGACCCTAACTCCTAACCACCTGCAGGGACCCTAACTCCTAACCACCTGCAGGGACCCTAACTCCTAACCACCTGCAGGGACCCTAACTCCTAACCACCCGCAGGGACCCTAACTCCTAACCACCCGCTGGGACCCTAACTCCTAACCACCTGCTGGGACCCTAACGACCCGCTGGGACCCTAACTCCTAACCACCTGCAGGACCCTAACTCCTAACCACCTCCTGGGACCCTAACGACCCGCTGGGACCCTAACTCCTAACCACCTGGTGGGACCCACAAACCTTCTTATTTGCACAGAAGAAAATCACATGAGAGCTGTGACAACAGTTAATGGACAAAAAACAAAAGAGATTCATGTCTTTATCTCCACAATACAATGATACAAATAATCAATAACACTTCCATCCAAACAGGTCAACAAATAAAGACACAAACCGATCAACAAAGGACAAACAAATTAAGAGTAAATAAAATAAAACAAAGAACAAACAAATTTAGAGTAAATAAAAGAAAACAAAGCACAAACAAATTAAGAGTAAATAAAAGAAATGAAAGGGTTTCAAAATAAAAAAAACATGGCAGGGGTCAACATAAATGAAAGACGTGACTTGGGTGAAAACGTGACATTGGGGAAACAGTCTCACACCTTCACCTTGCTCCTGATGGCTGCGTCCTGATGGTGTTTGAAAAACAATTGTAAGTCGCTTTGGATAAAAGCGTCTGGTCAATGTCAATGTCAATGTCAATGTCAATGTCAATGTCATTATTGTTCTGATTGACGACTCAACAAGCTCCTCCTCTCTTTTACCAGCAGGAGGAGGCGGCCCCTGATTGGACGATAGGGCTGTCAATTACGGAGACGCGAGGAGTTTGTGGCGGACAACAGATCGATAAGAACAAAGTCAAATCGACACAAATCAACGAATAAAACACAATTAGACCATTGAAAATGAAATAAAATAAGAGACAGTTGAAATAAAAGAAATTCAATCGACACAAAACGTCACAAAATATAAGACAAACACGCATGTAGCAGTTTGTACAGTGTTTTTTGCGTGGATGTGTTTGTATTATTTATAACACTATGTTTCGCTGTCGCATTTGAGTCCTGAGATCAAAGTGAGAAGATCTCAAACTGGTTCACTCCCCACGCGGCCCTCGTCGCCTTCCGTAGGCGTCCTCCCCGCAGCGGAGCGTGCCGCGGTGGGAGCTGGAGATTCCGAGGTGGACGTGAAGGCACCAGTGGACCCCGGAAGTGGCCGTTTACGAACGAGGCCCGAGCGGCGGCGGCTCCGGGCGGCGGTCCCGCAGCAGCTGCTCGCCGCCGCCCACCGCGTTCTTCACATCTTGAGGAACCGGGGCGCTCAGGGGGCTGGACGCCGTGGACCGGATCCTCGGCGCGTTCGGAATGGGCCTCGGCCCCGACCCGAGCAGCGGCGGCGGCGCCCCCCGCAGGTCAGAGGCCGCGTCGAACACGACACAGCGCGTTGTAAACATCCAAAACAGGCCGCTCCTGGCTTTTTGGGGGCCCTGTGCGAAATGTTGTCAGGGGGGCCCCGTTTGGTGAAAGCCCGGCGGGGGGTATTCCAAACCTTCAGCGCATTTCAACATTTAAACTCAAATTCAAATCAAGCATCTGAAGTGGAGCCCGGCGACGTAAAGCCACAGAAGATGATAATGAAGGGGAAACACCGAGGCTCCCCTACGTCATCAACTCCCCAAAACTTACAGCATTTACACAATCTGCCCGGTAACATCTCCCAGGCCACGGTGCGACGTTTTCCTTCAAATGTTTGAATAAAATAAACGAGGCCTTGGTTCAGAGTAAGAGGGCGCCAGGCAACCAAGAGAGACCGCTCATTATAAAAGAAATAACATTTAAAAAAAAGCTAAAATGGCAGCTTGGGGGGTCCCATGCGACCACGTGGTCCGCAATACAGCAACACCGGGCCCTGCCGGACACACACTTATACACATTACAAACTCACACTTTCTGCTTTTCTATTATTATTATATTTATATTAATATTATTATTACTTTTATTCTTCTTCTTCTTCCAATTATTATTATTGTTATTGTTATTATTATTATTAGGGCTCCAGCCCCAACCCTGTTGTTTTTGTTGGGATGTTTGTTATTAGTAGTATTCTTGGCATTTTGGGGTGTAAAGTGACGAGCGCATGGGTTGAGGGACGCTTCAGACAGACCGTGGTCCGAGTTTGTTCCACATCGATCTCCAAACCCCCTTTCCAATGAAGTTGGGACGTTGTGTTAAACGCAAATAAAAGCAGAACACAATGACATGCAAGTCCTTTTCAACTTGTATTCAACTCAACACACTACAGTTGCATACGGGTTGGAAAGGACTTGCATGTCATTGTGTTCTGCTTTTATTCACGTTTTACCACAACATCCCAACTTCATTGGAAAGGGGGTTTGAATATTTGGGGCAGGAATTAGTGGAAAAGCATTGCAAGTTTTACCGGAATTGGCAGAGCCGTGGCGCAGCGGGATGAGTTTGTGGAGCGAGGCTCCAGGTGACGTCATCATCTCGCGGCGCGGACTACGTTGCCGCATAGCGGTTGCTCCGCGCAGGATTTGTGCTGGTTGGCCCGAGCCGATGCTGCTTTCGAAGGAAACTCAGAAGGTCGTGACTCGTTTTAGTCGTAACGCTGATGTACAAAAACGACGAGCGGCGGCGCGGACCGATGCCGTGTTCCATTGGAACTCCAAAATTTGTAATCGGTGTCGATGCGCAATGATGGTGTGTTTGAGGGGAACTCGAAAAAAAAACAAATTTGTATCCAACACGACTGACCTGGGGCCTGCAGCCATAATTATTGTTATTATTGTTGGTGTTATTATATACTGTGTATGTTGTGACAATAAGCCTCCCATCGCTTTTATGTCGTCATATTATTGTCTGTATGTTCATTTTGTGTCCTCAATAACATTGTAAAATCTTAATGTTGTTAAGGTGGAGGCCCACTGGGTTCTCTGCTTCTCCCTGTACTGTGTATTATTTATCATTGTCATTTTTGTGTGTTTTAAATTGTGCAAAATAAAACAAACTATTAAAAAAATTATAATACGTCCCTGCAATTAACATAGTGCTCAGTGGCGCCATCTGCTGGTGGTGGTGACTTATTTACTCACAACATGGAAATGAGAATAATTATGAACCACATCTCGTTGGTTAAACAGTGAATATTTAAAACGTGTTTGTTTGTCAGCGTTGCCTCCAGAGCTCCAGCAGCTTCCCCCTGAGAAGCAGGAGCGGGGCCCCGGTCTGGGCCAGGAGGAGCCGGGGCCCCCGCACATTAAAGAGGAAGAGGAGGAGTTCCCCGTGAAGACTGAACATGATGAAGAGTGCGCTCAGTGCTCCCAGCTTCATCAGCGCCAAACTGAGGAGGAGAGAGAGGCAGAAGCTGTAGCCAGCACCTCAACTCAACAGATGGAAACACAAGCTGATGGAGAGGACTGGGGAGTGTCAGAAGCAGCCAGTAGCTCAGATCCAGCAGCTGCTTTACAACCAGCTGGTGCTGAGCAGCTCTTCTCTTCACACGCCTCTCAAACTGACACTGAGGACAGTGATGAAGATTGGAAGGAGGCCGTGGTTGAAGGACAACGTCATTCTGTCAGGAACGAGTCGAACGGATCTATGGTGGAGTCCAGCGAACTGAGCCCATCAGGCCAAGTACCATCTTCTTTCTTTTGTAAAGTGTGTCAGAAATCTTTCTCCAGCAGCTCGTCTTTAGAAAAACACGCCAGAGTCCATTCGGAGGCTTGCGGTGTTTGCAGGAAACGTCCGGAGCCGTCGGAGAGCCTCGCCTGCACTTTAAGTCTCACGGGACGTGCGGTGCGTGCGGCAAAACATTTCCCTATCTCTACCTGCTTGAACGGCAAACGACGGCACGGCGCTGGCAAAAAGGGGGTTCCCTCAAAGGAGCGCCTGAAGAGTCAGACAGCAACGCGCGCTGCGGGCGGAAAGCCGCTCAGGTGTCCGTTCTGTCGCAGAGGCTTTTGTTCACAGTTTGACCTGAGCACACACGTCAGATTCCACACAGAGGAGAAACCCTTCACCTGCCCCTGCTGCGGAAAAGCCTTCAGCAAAAAGGCTGAACCGGCACGCCAGAGCCCACGGTGGAGAGAAGCCCTTCAGCTGTGTCCTCTGTGGGAAGAGCTTCAACCAACGGGCAAATCTTAGGAAGCGCGCCAGGCTGCACGCCGGAGAGAGACCTTTCGACTGCTCTGTCTGCAGTCAGGGCTGCAGCGCGAGAACCAACTTGTCCAGACACATGGTCGTCCATGCCGGAGGGAAGCCCTTCGGCTGCGGCGCTTGCGGCAAGCGTTTTCGACAGCAGTCGGACGTTAAAACCCACCGGTGCAGGGACCTCGTCTGATATCAGACGGAACTGTTGACTCCCTTGGGTCCGTCTCCGTCTCCGCTCTGACGTGGCCTCCGCTCAAACCCATTTCCCTGGGGGCGGGCGATTTGATTCGATCTCCTGAACCAATCACCGGCGACCAACGTATCCGCCTGCATTTGACATCCTTTTAAGTCAGCACTGGGAATGGGCATAGTCGACGTATCGATTCGTCGACCGACATGGTAGATTAGTTGACTCAGGCAGTGATGTCAACTATTGATAATCATTATTATTTTTATTATTATATTTAGCACGACTCCTCCGCCTGGATTCTGATAAGTGTAGCTCACGCGTCGCGTTGTGAGGGCAGCGGACCACTCGGTGGGTGGAGCAGAGAGACAGACGACTACGTGTACGTTATCGTTGAGCAAAGTGCTTGTAAATGAGGGAATGATGGCGTGGGGACGGAGCCAAATGTGGCGTCGTTTTACCCAAACTGACATTTGCAACTCGGGCACCGAAGTATTCATGTGACGTGTAAACACGAGTGTAAACAGACGTGGTGGAGTCAAAGGTCCGGACCAAGGCAACGGCCGTCCATGTATTAGTGGGAAACCCCAGGAGTAGAACGCCGCAACTAACGATCGTTGTCATTATAGAATAATCCGTTGGTTATTTCTTGATTAATCAACTAATCGTTGCAGCTCTACACAGGGGTGTCAGGGTGTTCCCAGCCACGCAGAATGCGTTGCAGGACCGGACGAGCGTTGTCGTGGAAGATTCAACGTCAGCCCAAGATTTAAGACTCGAACTGTGCGCAGTGAAAGTACTTTCAGAATGGTTCCTTTGACTTTGTTTTTATTTCAGTGTGACGAGGAGCGCTCATAGCTGTTGTCACCCGACCGTGGCATTTGTGTCCGATGCAGATCCCGATTTGGAAGGGTTCTGGCCCACCGATTACCCGTGCTTTGACCGATATTTTGTCAGTGAGTGAAACGTTTACAAATCAGTTTGGAAAACGTATATTTTATTAAAGCTTCTATATTTCAGAACATTCATCTTATAAGTAAACGAATGAATAAAAATTAAGAGGAAAAAAAAACGTGAACGATTTTTGAAATTTAAAACTTTTATTTTATATTTATTTTCTGAGTTCCATCGAACGCATCATCCCTTCCCAAACAAGTTTGTTTTCCAAGTTTCCCATGAATGCAGCACGGCTTCCTGCCTGGATAGGTCTGTCTAAACACGAGCGTTAACAAACATGGATGGAGTTATAACGCCTAGTTGGACTTCTGTGCTTATTTTGGAGAGTAACTTAAAAGTAGTGTAAAACAGACAAGTACAGGATAAATAATTAGTGTTTTTTTGTTTATTATACTTATTTAAAAAAAAAGAAATAAAGGTATTTGATTGATTCATTCCTCATGTCGGATGACAATAAAAAAAAAACAGTGTCAGTGAATAAAAAATGCAGTCATTGTCAATGTGATGCTGTTTTTGTGCACAGCATTTTCTGTGTCAGAGTGTTGGTACTTTCAATGTCTGAACACTGCCTCCACCGCTGTGGATTCGTACCTAAAACAAGTCATCCAAGTGAATGCCTGGCAGCTACAGCACATTTGATCTGCTTCTATCTGGGCTGATTCCCTGTTGTTGGTTGCGCCTGGAAGCCGCCGTAGACAGGGGAGCGCCGCTCGGTCGTACCGGGCTGGACGCTCGGAGTTCCCACTCTTCAAAACGCAGCGCGCGTTGTCGGGCTCTGTTTTAAGAGACTCGGTTTTCCTGGCGAGTCGCTTGCTCTGAAAAAAAAAAGAAAAAGATCCGTCCAACTCTTCGTTGCCTTGGTAACGTGCAAGCCTGGTCGATATCCATCTACATTTGATGCAGGAGTTAGTGAAAAACCGTCACAAATTGACTGGAAGTTCCGGAGCGTCGACGTAACCCCAGGAGCCGGGCGCTTTGTGACATTATCACCCGAGGTTAAGTCCAAGCTCGATCTCTCGGGAGTCACTGGCGGCACTGGCCGGCAATCCCAGCCGGCGCTGCGTTTGAAGGAAACTTGGAAAATTGTAGCTCGTGCCGTGTTTCACAAAACCCCCCAAAAACGATAATGGGTCACAGAAGGCGTCTTTTGCGCTGCAGGAAGTTCCGAGAAGCTTTGGAGGAACCGTCCCTTCCTTGTGTGCTTTGTTGTGTTGATTAACGGAACCGAGGCAAACTGCTATACCTACCCAACCCCAATAAACTGGAGCCTGTGTATTTCTGCCTGCAGCTATATTTGTTATTATTATGATTATGATTATGATGATGATTATTATTATTGTTTTTATTATTATTGTTATTGTTATTATCAGGGTTCAGAGACCAGGCTGCCTTCTTCTTCACCTCTGCATGGTCTGTGGTGGTGTCATTACGCAGATGATTGGCGCAGATGTAATCCTTAATCAACCTCTCGAAACACTTCATGACCACCGAGGTGAGGGCCACCGGACGGTAGTCATTCAGGCAGGTTGGAGAGGCGATCTTCGGGACAGGAACGACGGTGGACCTCTTGAAACAGGACGGGACCACTGATTCAGCCAGGGAGATGTTGAATATTGTGGTGAACACCGGAGCTAGCTGGTTAGCACAGGTCTTCAGTACTCGTCCAGATATGCCGTCTGGACCCGCAGCTTTCCTGGTGTTCACCCGCATCAAAGCCCTCCTGACCTCGTGCACGGACACTGAGAGTGCGCGCTCATCCCCAGCGGTGTAACTCCAATTAGCCGGCGAGCTAGCGGTGCTGCTGCCAGACTCGAACCGCGGATAAAAGGAGTTCAGTTGGTCGGCCAGGGAGGCGTCCGCACTCGTGGCTGGGGAGGAGCTGCTCTTGTAGTTTGTTATTGTTCGCAGCCCCTCCCACAAGCGTCTGGTGTCCCCCCGCTCCATCTGCAGCTCCACGGTCTCTCTGTACGTCCGTTTAGCGTCCCTCACCGCCCTCCGCAGATTGTACGACGCCGCTTTGTAATTGTCCATGTTACCAGATACAAGACCGTCGTTGTAAGCGGCCGTGCGCGCATTCAGAGCGCAGCGGATGGATTTATCAACCCATGGTTTCTGGTTTGGAAATATCCGAACTTTCACCGTGGGAACGATTTCATCCGCGAGCGTAGCCACAAAACTTACTACAGCCTCCGTAAACTCGCTGACGTCACTTGCACTTGTTTGGAACATGTCCCAGTCTACGTAAGTCAGAGCGTCCTGAAGCGCAGCCTCTGATTGGTCCGTCCACCGCTTCACTTCCCTCGTCATCACCAGATCCCGCGCGATCAGAGGCCTGTAAACAGGAAGCAGCGAGATCGTGGCGTGATCTGATTTCCCGAAAGCAGGAAGTGACACGGGCTTGTATCCGTTCTTGTAAGGTGTGTAGCAATGGTCCAGAGTTCTGTCTCCCCTGGTGGCACACGTGATGTGTTGGTGGAAATTCGGCAGAACTTTTTTAAGGTTGGCCCTGTTAAAGTCCCCAGTCACCACCACAGCCGCGTCGGGATGTCTGTTCTGAAATCCGCACAACACATCGTACAGAACCGACAGAGCTGCGTCGGTGTCCGCTTGCGGTGGGATATAAACGGCTGTAATGATGACCGTGCTGAATTCCCGGGGGAGATAAAATGGACGGCATAGTATGGTCAGCTGTTCCAGGTTCGGCGAGCAGGAGTGGGAGAGGAATTTGGTGTTGTTGGCGTTACACCAGCGGTTGTTTACTATTAGGCAGTTCCCGTTCTGTCGCCGCGGAACACGGAGAAGGCCTCGGCTGGACGTATGGCTTCATCCGGCACCAGTGGGTTCAGCCATGTTTCCGTCAGGCAGAGGACGCAACAGTTCCTCGTGTCTCGCTGGAATTGAATCCTCGCTCGAAGTTCATCCATCTTGTTCTCCAGGGACTGGACGTTAGCAAGAAGGATGCTTGGCAGAGGTGGACGGTAAGGTTGCGTCCTCATTCTGACCCGAATTCCGCCTCGTTTACCTCGGTGCTTCCTCCGTGGGCCGGCTCGTGGAACAGCGACTCCATTTTTGTTGTTGTAGTTGTTGCGAGTGTTCCCGCGTAGGATTTCCGCCGGCCACTCTGCTCCCACGGATA
>NC_137193.1:1195746-1245746 GCF_960531495.2 Zeus faber | reverse complement strand
TATTGCTTTTACTGCGTCTACTGGGTTTACTGCTTTTATTGCGTCTACTGCGTATACCGCATTTACTGCTTTTACTGCGTTTATTGCTTTTACTGCATTTACTGCTTTTACTGCGTCTACTGCGTCTACTGCGTTTACTGCTTTTACTGCGTTTACTGCATTTACTGCTTTTATTGCGTTTACTGCATTTACTGCTTTATCACTTTTACTGCATTTACGGCTTTTACTGCTTTTATTGCTTTTACTGAGTTTACTGCTTTTACTGCGTTTACTGCTTTTATTGCTTTTACTGCGTATACCGCGTTTACTGCTTTTACTGCGTTTATTGCTTTTACTGCGTTTACTGCTTTTACTGCTTTTACTGCGTCTACTGCATTTACTGCTTTTATTGCTGTTACTGCGTTTACTGCTTTTACTGCGTTTATTCATGTTTTCATTGTGAAGTTTTTTTACATCATGAAAAAACTAAATATTAACTCAATAAATGAACAACATAGTCAGAGTATCATATACGTACACCCACACCCTGCTACCTGAGCTGGTTCCACTCCCTGTAGAGCACCGTGGTGTTGTCTGGATTCAGCCTCATCTCCACCTTGGAGCTGATCAGCTCCGTCACCACCACCGCCCACGCAGCAAAGTTGGTCAGGGCCCCCACCAGCACCCATTCCCCAGATATCTACAAGGAAAGGAGGACATGCAGGGAGAGGAAGGAGGAAAGAGAGGGAGAGAAGGAAGGAAGGAAGGAAGGAAAGGAAGAGGCAGGCAGGCAGGCAGGCAGGCAGGCAGGCAGGCAGGCAGGCAGACAGACAGACAGGCAGGCAGACAGGCATGCAGACAACATGACAACCACCATCATTTGGGAAACACGCAGCCTGGACATGTGGTCATGTGATGTGAGTGAGGCAGCAGACGTCTGCTCGTGCCGCCATCTTGGCGAGGTCTCGGTCGTCGACCAATGACAAACCTGCAACGCTGTCATGTTACCTGTGCACCGATGTGGATCAAACTTGGACGACAGCTGGTCAGGACCGCCCCACAGTGATGCCACGAAGTAGCGGCGTGTGATGGGAACCACAACAAAACCAGAACCAGACCAGGACCAGAACCAGAACAGACTCAAACCAGATCCAGACCAGAACCAGATCCAGACCAGGACCAGAACCAGACCAGACCCAAACCAGAACCAGACCCAGACCCAAACCAGAACCAGAACCAAACCCAGACCCAGACCAGAACCAGAACCAAACCCAGAACTAGACCCAAACCAGAACCAGACCCAAACCATACCCAAACATGACCCAGACCCCGACCCCAGAACCAGACCCAGTTCCAGACCAGAACCAGACCCAGACCCAAACCAGACCCAGACCAGAACCAGACCGCGACCCAGAACCAGACCAGACCCTGAACCAGACCCAAACCAGAACCAGACCCACACCCAGACGCAGACCCAGACCCAAACCAGAACCAGACCCCGACCCCAGAACCAGACCCAGAACCAGATCCAGACCAGACCCAGACCCACCTTCTCCACTTGCGTGCTTTGGAGCGGCTGGAGGAGTCTGTCGCAGTCCTCCACCGGCGCCGCTCTGGATCCCAGCACCATCAGCAGCACCATCAGCAGCACAATCACCACTCCTCTTACAACAGCCATGACAGGAAGCAGGCAGCAAGTACTACTACTACTACTACTACTACTGCTGCTGCTGCTGGTGGGGCTGCTTTCATACTCCTGGTTGTACTCCCCACCCTGTCCAAAGGGCCTGTTTGTACACGCCCCCTCTACACCCTCCTCCAGCTACACCCTCCCCCATCTACACCCTCCCCCATCTACACCCTCCCACCTCCCCACACTCCCCCTTCTACACCCTCCCAGAGCTGCACCCTCCTCCAGCTACACAAATACACTCATTGAATTAAAAGAGTTGAAGTACATTAGATGTAGAGTTTGCTGGTGCTGGTGTTGGTGTTGGTGCTGCAGCCTCCACATGAGGAGGTTTTCATTCTGTGTAGAAAGTGAAAAGGAAGCAAAACCAAACAAAGCAGCATCACAGTGATTATCTTGTTTGCAAGGTGCCTCTGTTATGCAACGCTCCCTTTGGCCCCTGGCCCCGTGTGCCCCCCTCTGGCCCCGTGTGGCCCCTGAACGCAAGACCCGTCAAGATCTTATTCAAGACATTTTAAGGATTCAAATTCAGATTATTGTATTTGACACAAGAAACATGAACAAAATACTGAAAGAAAAAAATATATTCATACAACCTTCAAGACCTTGAAAAGACCTTGAAAAGACCTTGAAAAGACTTTGAAAAGACTTTGAAAGACCTTCAAAAGAGGTTTTCCTCACATTGGCAGACTGGGATCCTGCACTGTGGCTGTTTGAGGAACTACAAGTAGATTCCTTGTTGAATTCCACATCGTGCTCCCTGACAAAACAGACAAACCATGAATATTTTTTATATTAATAGTAATAATAGTAATCGTAATAATCATAATAATAATAATAATAATAAATAAGAAGAAGAATAAATATAATAATAATGAATATAATATTATAATAATTATAACAATAATAATAATAAATATAATTATAATAAAAATAATAATAAATATGATAATAGTAAATCGAGCTGCAGGCAGAAATACTATTAAAGGTTTGGAGGTTCCTCAATCTGCCCTCTATCATATGTTTATGTGATATATATTTATTTTCTCTTTCTCCTTTTGAGGGGACGGGGCCACGCCCGGCTGGGGTTGGGAGGAGGGCGAGGTCCAGTTCAAATTGGTGTTTTAGGAAGCACAGCTGGTCAGCTCCGGGGGGCCTCACCCCCACTGCATGCTGGGAGAGAGTGGAGGAGGCACTGTACGATTGGCCGTTGGTGTCACATGGTTGTTTCTCTACTGTACGATTGGCTGTTCATGTCACATGTTTGAAGTTACGAATTTGCAGAGGTTTACAAGGGTAATCAAATTAACTTGATTTAAGTGGTGACTTCTTTGCTTGGATTACATTTTCAGTTACATTTCCATGAAATATGAAAAGAGTTGGAATTCCTGAGTAATAACCATATCACGGCTTCTAATTTTCCGACGGCTCGCTGGATCTTGAACGCATCACACACGAGTTTGGTCACGAGGTTCTGTGGATTCATGTTTTTTCGTATTTTTTCATGAATCGGGCAAAGTAACGGGACCAAAGGGAAAAATATCAATGGACCAGATCCACAGACATCCATCAGGTATGAAAGTACATAAATATACACACAGACACGCCTAGTTTGTAATCTCTAACCACTACAGAAGGACGGAGGCTACACGGTTTTAATGTACATTCTCAATCACAACCTGCTCATTTGTAGTAAATAGTGTGATGATGTCATAAAGCTTCTTAATCGAAATCTCATCAATAAGTTTTCAAACGTTGTACTCCACAATTGCAATTCTGGGTTCTATAATTATATAATAGTATTAATTGTTTGTTTTGTATGAAATATACATTTAAATCCTCCTAAATGAAACTTAACTTACCTCCAGTACTTAGCTGACAGAGTACAAGTCCTGCCATGTCACAAAGCTTGTGTTTGACATCCATTGAAGCTGGGCTCAAAGGACCTCACCTCCATAGATGATCAGTACCAGCGCCTGGCCGTTAACGGTAGTGTGGCAGAGCGGTCTAAGGATTGGACTGGATTAAGGCTCCAGTCTCTTCGAAGGCATCGGTTCAAATCCCACCGCTGCCAGGTAGAATTTTGTGCAATGCACTGCTGCCTCACAGCAAGAAGGTCCTGGGTTCGGTTCCCGCTGTTGGCACCGTGCTCCGGTGGGTTATCTCCCAAACAGGAGCCTTTCTGGGTGGAGTTTGCATGTTCTCCCCGTGCTCACATGGGGTTTCCTCCACCTCACGTCAGTAAGGACCCCCACCAAAAACATGCCCCATCATGGTGTGACCAGCGATGGACACTTTTCACCTGGTCCCCGGGTGCGTCCACGTACGCTGCCCACTGCTCCTGCTGTGGCCCCGGAGGAAGGACAAGCCAGGATGGTTCAATGCAGAGGAACCGTTTCACCGTGTGTGCTGCGCCCGGCCGTAGCAGCACCGCATGCAGACTTCTCTACAAAATCCACTGGAACTGCCTTGATTCTGAAGCCATCTTTATGAAATGTACTTTGGTATTTATTGGAATGAGTTCACGTGGAGACTAAAGCTCAGGTCACACATGAGACATGTTTGATTTTATTCAACATATTATGGTCCATGCTCAGACATCCTCCGCTCAGTGGGGCAGAGGTCCGGACTTGTTTGCTCAACACATTTTTGGGGGTTGTTGACCTGCAGCAGTGAGCCTTGAGACCCGGGTCCAAACGCCACGTCCCAGAATCCCCTGGTGATTCAAAAGCTCCCTGAACCTCCCGCCGGGGGTATCTGAAGCCAATGACTTTGTAGTTATTTAAAAACACCACATAAGAACGACTGTATCTTTATTTCTTTATGAAAAATATATTTTCTCATTTAGAAAATATATATGATGGTGTATTTACAACCAAACAAAAACGACATAAGCCCTCAATGACCAGCTAAGGCTGCACACTGTAGATAACAGTTTGACAAAATGAAAGCCCTCCCATGACCAGCTCTAGATTCGCCTGCTGCCCCACAAGGTAACTTGACCTGTTGGGGTGCCACTCACCACAGTGTGTTTGGGCGGGGAGCAGAGTCACATGACCCAGTCACTGATATGAGACTCAAAGCTGAAAAAGGACTCAGTGTCGCTTTGGGAGGAGGAGCTCAGGGTCTCCTCCCAGCCTCCACCTCCCTCCCCTTCTTCCTCCCCCTCCTCCATCCAGTCCGGCATCTCCGTCGAATCCCCCGATGGCCCGTAGAGCTCCTGCGGAGGGTGGAGAGCCTCAGTCAAGGTCCGAACCATGTGGAGCGTCTCGACCCAGTCCTGCTGAGGCTCCTGGCGCCGGGGAGCGGAGACCAGGGCGGAGGACCTGTGGGGGTTGGAGGAACACGGATCGCGTTACAAGTCTAGACCTCCACCTCCCCTCAGCGTCTCCGGAGGTTTCCATCCAGGTGACGGTTGGTTGCCGTGGTTACTAACTTAGATACACGGATGTTTAAAGTTCAGACCTGGAGAGGACGTTGGGCATCTCGGCGAGCGCGGAGGCCACTTCGCTGAGCCAGCAGCACAGAGTGAGCGCCAGCTGGTCCACACCCAGACCCTCAGCTCCACCCTGGAGCTGGAGCTGGCTCCACCGGGCCTGAAGGGGGAGGGAGAGAGATAAACACTCCATAACAGAATGTTGTAGTTTATATATGGCACAGACAGACAGTTTCTACCTGTAGGAATTCTCGGACCACAGGAGCGACACAGATGTCCAGCGGCTGCAGGCAGCGGGAGCAGCCAACCGGAATGAGGGCGGCCTCCGTGCGGGCGGAGCTCAGCGCTGACAGGAAGCCGCCGTCCTGGTGCCCGCGGTGCTGGTCCATCACCAGCACCGCACGGCCTCCGCCCTCACGCTCAACCCAGGGCCTCCAAACCTTCACACATACAACACAGGCTCATTTGCGGGCCGCAGGTTCCCTGATCTACAAGTTTGACCCCATGTACGGAGTGAAACATGTCATCTACAATCACCCTGGATGTCATCTTAATGTCATCACCTCTGTCGCAAAGCAGTGTTGAGCAATTTAAGGAATTATATTTGGTGGGGACGCACACAGAACAAACAGCGGGTGAAGCAGACGCTCTGCACCTGCATTTGGTTTGCCTCCAATAAACGTAAAAAAAAAAAAAACAGACTCAGTGGATCCTGGTAACGTGTCAAGTGAGACTGGGATGTGGCCCCTACAGGTTGGATCCTCACTTCACATGGAGACGTCCCCTGTCAAGGGCCCTTCATAGGGCACGAGGGGACAAATGATACTGAGGGTCAATGTTTTCCCTCCCTAATAACATAAAGAAGGTGAACAGGGTGCAGGAACTCAGCGGCGCCCCCTACCTTCTCCACCCAGATCTGGAGCCGCCGCTGCTCTGCGAATCCCTCGGCCCGGGCTTCCAGGAGCACGTTCTCCGGGAACCCCTCCGGCAGAACGGGCGCCGGGCCCCGGAAGAAGAGCATGGGCTTCAGGAAGGTCCCGTCGTCCAGACCCGACAGGACCACGTCGAAGGAGCGCTTCTCTCCGGCCCCGACGAAGCGGAGGGACGGCGCCGACCCCCGGCCACCAGACGCATCCGTCTCCAGGAACAGGGGAAGCTCGTCCATGAAGCCCAAGGAGGCTGAGCGGAGGCGGCACCTCTGAGGTTTACACAGAAACACAACTAGTTATACAACAAAACACCACAACATATCAACAACACAACTAGTTATACAACATAACACCACAACATATCAACAACACAACTAGTTATACAACATAACACCACAACATATCAACAACACAACTAGTTATACAACATAACACCACAACATATCAACAACACAACTAGTTATACAACAAAACACCACAACATATCAACAAACACAACTAGTTATACAACATAACACAACAACATATCAACAAACACAACTAGTTATACAACATAACACCACAACATATCAACAACACAACTAGTTATACAACATAACACAACAACATATCAACAAACACAACTAGTTATACAACATAACACCACAACATATCAACAACACAACTAGTTATACAACAAAACACCACAACATATCAACAAACACAACTAGTTATACAACATAACACAACAACATATCAACAAACACAACTAGTTATACAACATAACACAACAACATATCAACAAACACAACTAGTTATACAACATAACACCACAACATATCAACAACACAACTAGTTATACAACAAAACACCACAACATATCAACAAACACAACTAGTTATACAACATAACACAACAACATATCAACAAACACAACTAGTTATACAACATAACACAACAACATATCAACGAACACAACTAGTTATACAACATAACACCACAACATATCAACAAACACAACTAGTTATACAACATAACACCACAACATATCAACAAACACAACTAGTTATACAACATAACACAACAACATATCAACAAACACAACTAGTTATACAACATAACACCACAACATATCAACAAACACAACTAGTTATACAACATAACACCACAACATATCAACAAACACAACTAGTTATACAACAAAACACCACAACATATCAACAAACACAACTAGTTATACAACATAACACCACAACATATCAACAAACACAACTAGTTATACAACATAACACCACAACATATCAACAAACACAACTAGTTATACAACATAACACCACAACATATCAACAAACACAACTAGTTATACAACATAACACCACAACATATCAACAAACACAACTAGTTATACAACAAAACACCACAACATATCAACAAACACAACTAGTTATACAACATAACACCACAACATATCAACAAACAACTAGTTATACAACACAACACCACAACATATCAACAAACACAACTTGTTATACAACACAACACCACAACATATCAACAAACACAACTAGTTATACAAGATAAACACAACAACATATCAACAAACACAAATAGTTATACAACAAAACACCACAACATATCAACAAACACAACTAGTTATACAACAAAACACCACAACATATCAACAAACAAGTTATATAACATAACACCACCACATATCAACAAACACAACTAGTTATATAACATAACACCACAACATATCAACAAACACAACTAGTTATACAACATAACACCACAACATATCAAACACAAATATTTATACAACAAAACACCACAACATATCAACAAACACAACTAGTTATACAAGATAAACACAACATATCAACAAACACAACTAGTTATACAAGATAAACACAACATATCAACAAACACAACTAGTTATACAACAAAACACCACAACATATCAACAAACACAACTAGTTATACAACAAAACACCACAACATATCAACAAACAACTAGTTATATAAGATAACACCACCACATATCAACAAACACAACTAGTTATACAACAAAACACCACAACATATCAACAAACAACTAGTTATACAACATAACACCACAACATATCAACAAACACAACTAGTTATACAACATAACACCACAACATATCAACAAACACAACAAGTTATACAACATAACACCACAACATATCAACAAACACAACTAGTTATACAACAAAACACCACAACATATCAACAAACACAACTAGTTATACAACAAAACACCACAACATATCAACAAACACAACAAGTTATACAACATAACACAACAACATATCAACAAACACAACTAGTTATACAACAAAACACCACAACATATCAACAAACACAACTAGTTATACAACATAACACCACAACATATCAACAAACACAACTAGTTATACAACAAAACACCACAACATATCAACAAACACAACTAGTTATACAACATAACACCACAACATATCAACAAACACAACTAGTTATACAACATAACACAACAACATATCAACGAACACAACTAGTTATACAACATAACACAACAACATATCAACAAACACAACAAGTTATACAACATAACACCACAACATATCAACAAACACAACTAGTTATACAACAAAACACCACAACATATCAACAAACACAACTAGTTATACAACATAACACCACAACATATCAACAAACACAACTAGTTATACAACATAACACCACAACATATCAACAAACACAACTAGTTATACACCACAACACCATTACATATCAACAAACACAACTAGTTATACAACATAACACCACAACATATCAACAAACACAACTAGTTATACAACATAACACAACAACATATCAACAAACACAACTAGTTATACAACATAACACCACAACATATCAACAAACACAACTAGTTATACAACATAACACAACAACATATCAACAAACACAACTAGTTATACAACATAACACCACAACATATCAACAAACACAACTAGTTATACACCACAACACCATTACATATCAACAAACACAACTAGTTATACAACATAACACCACAACATATCAACAAACACAACTAGTTATACAACATAACACCACAACATATCAACAAACACAACTAGTTATACACCACAACACCATTACATATCAACAAACACAACTAGTTATACAACAAAACAACACAACATATCAACAAACAACTAGTTATACAACATAACACCACAACATATCAACAAACAACTAGTTATACAACATAACACCACAACATATCAACAAACACAACTAGTTATACAACATAACACCACAACATATCAACAAACACAACTAGTTATACAACATAACACCACAACATATCAACAAACACAACTAGTTATACAACAAAACACCACAACATATCAACAAACACAACTAGTTATACAACAAAACACCATAACATCAACAAACACAACTAGTTATACAACAAAACACCACAACATATCAACAAACAACTAGTTATACAACATAACACCACAACATATCAACAAACACAACTAGTTATACAACATAACACCACAACATATCAACAAACACAACAAGTTATACAACATAACACCACAACATATCAACAAACACAACTAGTTATACAACATAACACAACAACATATCAACAAACACAACTAGTTATACAACAAAACACCACAACATATCAACAAACACAACTAGTTATACAACATAACACCACAACATATCAACAAACACAACTAGTTATACAACAAAACACCACAACATATCAACAAACACAACTAGTTATACAACATAACACCACAACATATCAACAAACACAACTAGTTATACAACATAACACAACAACATATCAACGAACACAACTAGTTATACAACATAACACAACAACATATCAACAAACACAACAAGTTATACAACATAACACCACAACATATCAACAAACACAACTAGTTATACAACAAAACACCACAACATATCAACAAACACAACTAGTTATACAACATAACACCACAACATATCAACAAACACAACTAGTTATACAACATAACACCACAACATATCAACAAACACAACTAGTTATACACCACAACACCATTACATATCAACAAACACAACTAGTTATACAACATAACACCACAACATATCAACAAACACAACTAGTTATACACCACAACACCATTACATATCAACAAACACAACTAGTTATACAACAAAACACCACAACATATCAACAAACACAACTAGTTATACAACATAACACCACAACATATCAACAAACACAACTAGTTATACACCACAACACCATTACATATCAACAAACACAACTAGTTATACAACATAACACCACAACATATCAACAAACACAACTAGTTATACAACATAACACCACAACATATCAACAAACACAACTAGTTATACACCACAACACCATTACATATCAACAAACACAACTAGTTATACACCACAACACCATTACATATCAACAAACACAACTAGTTATACAACAAAACAACACAACATATCAACAAACAACTAGTTATACAACATAACACCACAACATATCAACAAACAACTAGTTATACAACATAACACCACAACATATCAACAAACAACTAGTTATACAACATAACACCACAACATATCAACAAACACAACTAGTTATACAACATAACACCACAACATATCAACAAACACAACTAGTTATACAACATAACACCACAACATATCAACAAACACAACTAGTTATACAACAAAACACCACAACATATCAACAAACAACTAGTTATACAACATAACACCACAACATATCAACAAACACAACTAGTTATACAACAAAACACCATAACATCAACAAACACAACTAGTTATTCAACATAACACCACAACGTATCAACAAACACAACTAGTTATACAACATAAAACCATTACATATCAACGGGTGGAAAAAGAACCGGGTGCGTTGCATTACATTTCACTGCATATATGTATGGAAGTATGTATATGTATGTGACAAATAAAAATCTTGAATCTTGAATCTTGAAGAACCATGCAGGTCGGTGCTTAAGTGAAGGTTTTATAAGAGTATTTACAAAGCCTCTCCAGGAGATTCAATATTACAATTTGCAAATCTGTCAATTTAAAAGTTGTTTTTGGAGGCTTAGGGTTTTCTTGTGCCTGTGTGTATTTTAGGAGTGTTACGATTCCTATTGGAAAATCCATGGAATTTAGCGTTGGATTTTCCACTTGGAAATCACAAGCAGGTTTACTTCCTGTGGTGGCCATACTGGACGGTCAACATCCAGCGTAAACAGATGCAGTGTGTGTGTGTGGTAGAGGCAGGTAGTCATTCACCTTCTACTGCTACCTGACCCTCTAGTAAAAAGAGTGTTATTCTGTAACTTTAAAGTAGTGTAGTAGTAGTAGTAACTAAAAAGTAGTGTAGTTTTGATGACGCTTTTAACTGTTTAGATGTGTTGTTTAAATCGTCTCATATGTTTGTTATTTATCATTTTGATAAAAAGTGTCCATCTTTACAAATCAAGACTATAATAAAACAACAACCTCACCCTCAGTGCTGGAAAAAAGACATTGAATCAAATCTGACCTTGAAATCAAAACTCAAATCTAACCATGGAATGTGTGTGTGAGTGTGTATGTGTGTGTGTGTGTGTGTGTATTTGTGTGTGTGTGTGTGTGTGTGTATGTTTGTATAGTGTACAGCACAACACAAGGTTATTTGGTACAATTAAATTCTTGGGGCATGACAGGCAATATAAAAAAGTAAGAGTCGATGTTACAAATACATGCAAGAAGTGGCCATGTATGTACATAAAATTAAAAAAAGAAAAATAATCCTAAAACAGAAATGAAAAAAAAATTGGAACATTGTAGCAGTTCCAACAGAAATAGGTCAGTGTACTGCACAAGACATGGATATAAATATAACGTGTACATGTGGTTGTGGTGATGTATATTTAATTGACAGATGTGACGACAGATGTTGCAGCTTGAGAAGCCTGATGGCCTGAGGGTAAAAAGTGTTGGTGAGGCTGATCGTCCGCGAACGTTCAGCAGACAGCAGCAGCCTGAACAGTCCGCAGCCTGAACAGTCCGCAGCCTGGGTGGCTGTCGTCCTTTATGACTTTCCTGAGGCGTCGTGTGCGGTAGATGCCTTGCTCGGAGGGAAGGCGGCGGCCGATGATGCGCTCCGCCGTCTTCACCGCCCTCTGGAGCGCCTGGCGATCGGCAGCGGAGCAGCTGCCGTACCAGGCGGTGATGCGGCCGGTAAGAAAGCCCCCCCCGGCTGTTGTTTCCTGTAGTCCATGATCATCTCTTTAGTCTTGCAGACGTTGAAAGAGAGGTTGTTATCCTGGCACCATGTTGCTAAGACGCTCAGCTCCTCTCTGTAGGAGATGTTGGAGATGAGACCTAGGATGGTGATGTTGTCCGCAGACTTCATGATGGAGTTGGTGTCGTGCATGGCCACACAGTCACGTGTGAACAGGGCGTACAGGAGGGGACAGAGTACCCAGCCCTGCGGCGGTCCGGTGCTCAGGGTCAGTGCAGAGGTTTCCCATTCTCACCGACTGGGGTCTGCCCGTCCCTGGATCAGGGAGAGGTTGAATATGGAGGTGAATACCTCCGCCAGGTGGTCGCCGCGCACTCTTAGGACATGGCCTGGAACACCCTCAGGCCCTGGAGACTTCCAAGGGTTTACTCTTTTAAGAGCTCTCCTCACATCAGCCGTAGACAGGAACAGAGTGCAGTCATCCTGGTCCTCCGCTAGCCTTGCAGCCGGGATGGTGTTGCTCGCCTTAAACCGTGCGTAGAAGGTGTTGAGCTCATCGGGAAGAGAGGCGGCTGGCTGGGCATCACTCCTGTTTCTCCCTTTATAGTCTACGCGGTCCACCCCACATGCATCTGGGGTTGGTACTGTGGTAGTCCGACTCCAGTTTGTCCCTGTAGGCTCTTTTGGCATCTCTGATGGCTTTCCGAAGGTCATATCTGGACATGGCCTCCATGTCCCCAGAGCTATAGGCGGAGGGCCGCGCTCTGAGCTTAGCACAGACATCACCATTCACCCAGGGCTTCTGGTTGGGGAAAGACCTTGACCCTCGGGACGATGTCATCAATGCACTTGGAGATATAGGCTGAGACACCAGTTTTCCTTGCTTTAATCGTTGTCTGTAGGTTGGTAGGAGAAGAATGGAGGTGTGATATGCCTTACCAAAGGCAGGGCGGGGGAGGGGTTTGTAGCTATCTCGTAGTTGTGAATAACAATGGTTGAGAGTCTGACCACCCCTCGTAGGAAAGTTGATATGCTGGTGATATTCAGGCAAAACCTTCCTCATATTAGCTCTGTTGAAGCCGCCACAAACAATAGAAGCTGCCTCAGGGTGAACGTTCTCCAGTCCATTGATTACTCCGTAAAGGTCCTCTAATGCGCACGTTTTGTCCACCTGCGGGGGGCATGTAGACTGCTGTGATTGTAGCCGAACTGAATTCCCGCGGGAGGTAGAAGGGACAGACTTTTATAGTTAAGAGCTCCAGGTCTGGAGAGCAGTGTTTTGAAAGTACCAATATATCCGAACCGCAGCGAGAGTTAACCATAATGCAGACCCCAACGCCTCTGCCTTTACCTGACTCCGTGCTTCTGTCGTGCCGGTAGATGGAATATTCAGCCGGAGTAACGGCAGAGTCTGGCACCTTGGTGCCCAGCCAGGTTTCTGTGAAGGCCAGCACACAGCAGTTCACGATGTCCCGCAGGAAGCTAATCCGTGCGTGTAGTTCCTCCATTTTATTGTCCAGGGACTGAACATTTGCCAGTAAAATGCTCGGTAGCGGCGGGTTGCAGTATCTCGTCCGAGATCTGCATAGAATTCCGGCACGTTTGCCTCTTCTCTTCCTCCTCTGCCGGCGTATTGGTAAACACAGCGGCGGCAGGACAAAGGGATCGCAGCACGTACTCCGGTAATTAAGTGTGGAACGGACGTCCAGGATTGCTTGTCGTTCACATCACCGCGTGCAAAAATAAGAACAATACAAATGATAATAAACACAAAACTAGTTGAACTATAGAGTTGAATGCGGAGCCATTACCAGTGCGTCCTTACTACGGCGCACCCGGGAGTAAAACGTGTGTGTGTGTGTGTGTGTGTGTGTGTGTGTGTGTGTGTGTGTGTGTGTGTGTGTGTGTGTGTGTGTGTGTGTGTGTGTGTGTGTATCACCTTGTTGCTTAGCTCCCTCAGGAAGCCCTGTGATTGGCTCTTCAGCCTGGGGGGCAGCAGGCTCCTCCAGGTGGCGCTGCAGGGCTGCAGGCTGAGCTGGTGGTGCAGCATCATGTCTACCAACCAGCCGTAGCGGCCCCCCGCCTCCTCAGGGTGCGACCCAGCCAGCGCCTCCTTCGCCTCCTGCAGGAGGTGCTGCTCCTCCACGGGGAGCTGCAGGGGAAAAAAAGAACAATAATCACATACACACACACACTAATATTTACAAGTCAAACGGGGACAGAGGAACAACAATGTGACATGATATGGAGGAGGTTCCAGGTTCCTCACACGCCGGGTTGGTAAACAGCGCTACCTGCCGCTCCCTGTGGACCAGCACCCACTCCGCCAGCCTCTCAGTGTCCCGGGTCCAGGCGCTTTGCTTCACCTGCTGCTCCACCTGCCACTCCCTCTCCCGCCTCCAGCTCTGGATCTCCACTGCAGGAGTGTGGAAGCTCAGGGCCGCCGCCGGGAAACCGTTACACAGAGCCGACAGCACCGCCCGCAGCTGGAGCTCTGTAACTACACCTGCTGAGCCAGCACTCACCTCCTGCTGCAGAAAGGAAGGGAGGAGACGAGGACAGGAGGGGAGCAGGGGAGGAAGAGAGGAGAGGAGAGGAAGAGAGGAGGGGAGGAGAGGAGAAGGAAGAGAGGAGAGGAGGGAGAAGGAGAGGAGAGGAAGAGAGGAGGGGAGAAGGAGGAGAGGAGGGAGAAGGAGGAGAGGAGGGAGAAGGAGAGGAGGGGAGGAGGGGAGGGGAGGAGAGGAAGCGAGCAGGGAGGGGAGGAGAAGAGGAAGCGAGGAGGGAGGGGAGGAGAAGAGGGAGGAGGGGAGGGGAGGAGGGAGGAGAGGAAGAGAGGATAGATAATAAAATGGTTTTACACCTAAATGAGTGGGTTGCCTGGGTTTTTAAACGCAGATAAACCTGCTCAAACGGGCGACTTCCGTCCTTTTTGTATTCCCTGGCACGTCACGTTTGAGTTCACCAACACGCCGGAAAAGGGGCGTGTCATGGTTCAAGTGTCATTTGGGAAAAAAACAGTTGAGGAGACAACTCAAAGAAACAACGACCTAAAACTTGGCAAAAGAAAGGGCTCGTCACCCGGCGACACAGTTCCCTTCCTTCCTACAAGGAGGAAGGTTGATACATCTGAAGTGGATGTGAAGGAGCCCTGCACAGCACTCTTCCGCTATAGGGACCGGCAGGAGGCGGTGCTGGAGTGGCCCGGAGCCCAGGGCGTGGCATCACAGGGAGTGGCATGGCGTCCCACGGAGTGGCATAGAGTCGCAGGGCGTGGCATAGCAGGGGTGGTGTGGCGTGGCATCGCAGGGCGTGGCGTGAAGTGGCAGGGTGTGGCGCAGGTAAAGGAGCCAAAATGAGCAACCCCGGTGTCCTGTTTACATCAGAACCATCGGTGGTGGACTCTATTGCAGAGTCAAAACCCGGGTTTTTTTCCCCCCCCTTTCTCAATGGTTACAAATACCAGATGTTAGCGGGTGCTACCGGCTTTGTTACCAGGTGTTTGGCGCAGTGGGAAAGGGTGATAATGACAAAAACACAAGTGGAGAGAGAGTGTGAAAGGTAAAGGTAAAAAATTATGTAAAGACAGTATCAGTGAGCTACCCCACACACACACACACACACACACACACACACACACACACACACACACACACACACACACAATCACCTGCAGGGGCGCGGTGGCGGAGGAGTGGAGGGCGGTGCTGGAGCTGAGGGTGTTGACTGACAGCTGAGCGGAGGAGCCGGGAGGAAGGGGGTGGAGAGGGATGAAGGCTCCGTCCACAGAGTGCCCCAGGCTACGCCCCGTGGGGCAGTGGAAGGCCAACGGAGGTGGGGACGAGAGAGAGAGGTGTCAGGAGAGGGTGAAGTGAAGGAATGGAAGGAAAGAAACAGCACACCTTTCAAAACAGAAGGTGTCGGAAGCAGCCTCCGCCTCAAACGACACCACCCGACAGCAACCGTTGCCCGGTCGCTCTGGGCCGCCACATTTGGGTCGTTGTCAACCACCCTGTGCCGCCTGGTTGCCCTGTGGTCAACCCCTTTACATGCGTTTAAAACGATAAAATAAGAGCTGTATACCTCCGTATGTTGAGAAAGTACAGGGGTGTGACATATGATGATGTCATCACCCCTGGTCCTTCATCTCCTGCATCATCACACCAGCTTTACAACACTGGGACGGATTATGATGGACTGTGATGTATGATTTATTTCACCTGACTGGGGTGAAAAGTGTAAAAGATCTATTTTTCCCTGTTTTGGAGTCATCTTGAAAAGGCAGCAAACATACGTGTCATGTCAACGTCAACTAGGACGTCAGGATAGTCGACTAGTCGATTAACCTGACGTCAACTAGGACGTCAGGGTCACGAGCCCAACCACAACCCCTGACACCACCAGAAAGCTCTGATGGATTCCGGTCATTTCATCATTCCAGTAGCTAACGCTCATTCCCATGGTTGTTCCCAGAACAGTGAAAGCAGGTTATTCAACTGACCGGCTGATCCTGCACCGTCCTGTTCTCCACCTCTGCTCAGGGAAGGTGGAGTCTGCAGGGAAACACACAGCGGTCAAAGTCTGCACAGTTTCATGACAACGTGACCCGGAACGTTCGGATAGCATCTGTTTATTGAGCTTCAAAACTATCCAGGATGACATCAAGGCATGGAGATGACATCATCAAGGCATGGAGATGGACTGACTACTCAAAATAAAATAAGTTCAGTCAGATAAGTCTATTTTATCAATAAATATGATCAATATTACTACTTGAAATCAAATTTCCTTTCATGATCAATAAGTAACAAGTGCAGCTGCTTTCATTGATATCTCAGTAATATAACATTTATTATGAAATCAAAAACAATTTAAATGGAAAGAAGGTGGAAATAAATAATGAAGTTTGTGGTGTTGCATGTCTTCATAATGACAACACAGAACTTAAATATCCAAGTAAACACCCAACTATGATGTGTCTCTGGCGTCAACGACATCATCCTTCAGAGGGGGCGGGGCTTAGCTCTAAATCCACCAAGGTGATTGGTCAGAGGGGGAGCTTTCAGATCGGGCTTCCTGTCGCAACGTGCCGAAGAGGGAATGAAGGGATCCACAGATTCATGACATTCCTCTTTATTTTACAGCACAAGTCATTGAAAAGCAGCTTGAAAGGATCATTTCAAGCTCCTTGAAACATCCCCTTCAACACCTTCCTGCTTAAAAAGCAGCACTTACCAGGTGAGGGAATGGCCGCAGCTTCATGATCGGGTTGCTCCGTCAGGTTAGCAGCTTCGTGTTCAGGTTGCTCCGTCAGGTGAGCGGTTCCATGTTCAGGTTGCTCCGTCAGGTGAGCAGCCATCAGGTCTCCTGTCCGTGTGGCAAAACTACACGACGCACATGTCACACAGCACGACAGCCTGAAAACACACACAGCTTAACAAAATGGACAAGACACACACACACCCACCCACACCCACACCCACCCACCTTGGGTAGGGCTGGAACATGGCCTTGTGTTTGGTTGAGGAGCTGCCTCTCACAGGGGCGCTGTTGAAGAAGACACGTTAGTGGCTCAGGGGGCGATGGCGTCCCAGCATGTACTGGGCTGCGGTGCAGTGCATGCTGGGACGCCATCTTGTTGGGAGGCAAATCCAAACACACGTGACCTGTGTCTTCATAATAGCTCAACCCACATATCGGTCATTATCTAACAGGTTTTACCACACACTTTGCACTTGGGTCAAGTCACGAGTCAAGTCATGAGTCACGAATCAAGTCGTGAGTCATGAGTCAAGTCATGAGTCAAGTCATGAGTCAAGAGTTGAGTCAAGAGTTGAGTCAAGAGTTGAGTCACGAGTCAAGTCATGAGTCATGTCATGAGTCATGAGTCAAGTCATGAGTTACGAGTCAAGTCATGGGTCAAGTCATGGGTCATGAGTCAAATCATGAGTCATGAGTCAAGAGTCAAGTCATGAGTCAAGTCATGAGTCAAGTCATGAGTCATGAGTCAAGTCACAAGTCAAGTCATGAGTCAAGTCACAAGTCAAGTCACGAGTCAAGTCATGAGTCACGAGTCAAGTCACGAGTCAAGTCATGAGTCTTGACTCGTGACTCATGAGTCAAGTCATGAGTCAAGTCATGAGTCACGAGTCATGAGTCACGAGTCGAGTCACGAGTCAAGTCATGAGTCACGAGTCATGTCATGAGTCACGAGTCAAGTCATGAGTCATGAGTCAAGTCACGAGTCAAGTCATGAGTCAAGTCACGAGTCAAGTCATGAGTCAAGTCATGAGTCAAGTCATGAGTCAAGTCACGAGTCAAGTCATGAGTCATGAGTCAAGTCATGAGTCATGAGTCAAGTCATGAGTCACGCGTCAAGTCATGAGTCATGAGTCAAGTCATGAGTCATGTCATGAGTCAAGTCATGAGTCATGAGTCACGAGTCAAGTCATGAGTCAAGTCATGAGTCACGAGTCAAGTCATGAGTCAAGTCATGAGTCAAGTCATGAGTCAAGTCATGAGTATTGACTCGTGACTCATGAGTCAAGTCATGAGTCAAGTCATGAGTCAAGAGTCGAGTCACGAGTGAAGTCACGAGTCAAGTCATGAGTCTTGACTCGTGACTCATGAGTCAAGTCATGAGTCACGAGTCATGAGTCACGAGTCAAGTCATGAGTCACGAGTCATGAGTCACGAGTCGAGTCACGAGTCAAGTCATAAGTCAAGTCACGAGTCATGTCATGAGTCACGAGTCAAGTCATGAGTCAAGTCATGAGTCATGAGTCAAGTCACGAGTCAAGTCATGAGTCAAGTCACGAGTCAAGTCACGAGTCATGTCATGAGTCAAGTCACGAGTCAAGTCATGAGTCAAGTCATGAGTCACGAGTCAAGTCATGAGTCAAGTCATGAGTCTTGACTCGTGACTCATGAGTCAAGTCATGAGTCACGAGTCAAGTCACGGGTCAATTAATGAGTCAAGTCATGAGTCAAGTCATGAGTCAAGTCACGAGTCATGTCATGAGTCACGAGTCAAGTCATGAGTCAAGAGTTGAGTCACGAGTCAAGTCATGAGTCATGTCATGAGTCATGAGTCAAGTCATGAGTTACGAGTCAAGTCATGGGTCAAGTCATGAGTCATGAGTCAAATCATGAGTCATGAGTCAAGAGTCA
The DNA here is from genome assembly GCF_960531495.2 of Zeus faber. Lineage (NCBI taxonomy): Eukaryota > Metazoa > Chordata > Actinopteri > Zeiformes > Zeidae > Zeus > Zeus faber. The sequence goes on along the minus strand of NC_137193.1, from coordinate 1,226,247 downwards.
AGTCATGAGTCAAGTCATGAGTCAAGTCATGAGTCATGAGTCAAGTCACAAGTCAAGTCATGAGTCAAGTCACAAGTCAAGTCACGAGTCAAGTCATGAGTCACGAGTCAAGTCATGAGTCTTGACTCGTGACTCATGAGTCAAGTCATGAGTCAAGTCATGAGTCACGAGTCATGAGTCACGAGTCGAGTCACGAGTCAAGTCATGAGTCACGAGTCATGTCATGAGTCACGAGTCAAGTCATGAGTCAAGTCATGAGTCATGAGTCAAGTCACGAGTCAAGTCATGAGTCAAGTCACGAGTCAAGTCACGAGTCAAGTCACGAGTCAAGTCACGAGTCAAGTCATGAGTCAAGTCATGAGTCAAGTCATGAGTCAAGTCACGAGTCAATTCATGAGTCAAGTCATGAGTCAAGTCACGAGTCAAGTCACTAGTCATGTCATGAGTCACGAGTCAAGTCATGAGTCACAAGTCAAGTCACGAGTCAAGTCACGAGTCAAGTCATGAGTCATGAGTCAAGTCATGAGTCATGAGTCAAGTCATGAGTCAAGTCATGAGTCACGCGTCAAGTCATGAGTCATGAGTCAAGTCATGAGTCATGTCATGAGTCAAGTCATGAGTCACGAGTCAAGTCATGAGTCAAGTCATGAGTCAAGTCATGAGTCACGAGTCAAGTCATGAGTCAAGTCATGAGTCAAGTCATGAGTCAAGTCATGAGTATTGACTCGTGACTCATGAGTCAAGTCATGAGTCAAGTCATGAGTCAAGAGTCGAGTCACGAGTGAAGTCACGAGTCAAGTCATGAGTCAAGTCATGAGTCTTGACTCGTGACTCATGAGTCAAGTCATGAGTCACGAGTCATGAGTCACGAGTCAAGTCATGAGTCACGAGTCATGAGTCACGAGTCGAGTCACGAGTCACGAGTCAAGTCATAAGTCAAGTCACGAGTCATGTCATGAGTCACGAGTCAAGTCATGAGTCAAGTCATGAGTCATGAGTCAAGTCACGAGTCAAGTCATGAGTCAAGTCACGAGTCATGTCATGAGTCAAGTCACGAGTCAAGTCATGAGTCAAGTCATGAGTCACGAGTCAAGTCATGAGTCAAGTCATGAGTCTTGACTCGTGACTCATGAGTCAAGTCATGAGTCACGAGTCAAGTCACGGGTCAATTAATGAGTCAAGTCATGAGTCAAGTCACGAGTCATGTCATGAGTCACGAGTCAAGTCATGAGTCACGAGTCAAGTCACGAGTCAAGTCACGAGTCAAGTCATGAGTCATGAGTCAAGTCATGAGTCACGAGTCAAGTCATGAGTCAAGTCACGAGTCAAGTCCTGAGTCAACAATGAGTCAAGTCATGAGTCACGAGTCAAGTCATGGGTCAAGTTTTGAGTCATGAGTCAAGTCACGAGTCATGTCATGAGTCATGAGTCAAGTCATGAGTTACGAGTCAAGTCATGGGTCAAGTCATGAGTCATGAGTCAAATCATGAGTCATGAGTCAAGAGTCAAGTCAAGAGTCAAGTCATGAGTCAAGTCACAAGTCAAGTCATGAGTCAAGTCACAAGTCAAGTCACGAGTCAAGTCATGAGTCATGAGTCACGAGCCAAGTCATGAGTCAAGTCATGAGTCTTGACTCGTGACTCATGAGTCAAGTCATGAGTCACGAGTCATGAGTCACGAGTCAAGTCATGAGTCACGAGTCATGAGTCACGAGTCGAGTCACGAGTCAAGTCATGAGTCAAGTCACGAGTTATGTCATGAGTCACGAGTCAAGTCATGAGTCAAGTCATGAGTCATGAGTCAAGTCACGAGTCAAGTCATGAGTCAAGTCACGAGTCATGTCATGAGTCAAGTCACGAGTCAAGTCATGAGTCAAGTCATGAGTCACGAGTCAAGTCATGAGTCAAGTCATGAGTCTTGACTCGTGACTCATGAGTCAAGTCATGAGTCACGAGTCATGAGTCACGAGTCAAGTCATGAGTCAAGTCACGAGTTATGTCATGAGTCACGAGTCAAGTCATGAGTCAAGTCATGAGTCATGAGTCAAGTCACGAGTCAAGTCATGAGTCAAGTCACGAGTCATGTCATGAGTCAAGTCATGAGTCAAGTCATGAGTCACGAGTCAAGTCATGAGTCAAGTCATGAGTCTTGACTCGTGACTCATGAGTCAAGTCATGAGTCACGAGTCATGAGTCACGAGTCAAGTCATGAGTCACGAGTCGAGTCACGAGTCAAGTCATGAGTCAAGTCACGAGTCATGTCATGAGTCACGAGTAAAGTCATGAGTCAAGTCATGAGTCATGAGTCAAGTCACGAGTCAAGTCACGAGTCAAGTCACGAGTCAAGTCACGAGTCAAGTCATGAGTCATGAGTCAAGTCATGAGTCATGAGTCAAGTCATGAGTCAAGTCATGAGTCACGAGTCAAGTCACGAGTCATGAGTCAAGTCATGAGTCAAGTCATGAGTCAAGTCATGAGTCAAGTCACGAGTCATGTCATGAGTCACGAGTAAAGTCATGAGTCAAGTCATGAGTCATGAGTCAAGTCACGAGTCAAGTCACGAGTCAAGTCACGAGTCAAGTCACGAGTCAAGTCATGAGTCATGAGTCAAGTCATGAGTCATGAGTCACGAGTCAAGTCACGAGTCATGAGTCAAGTCATAAGTCAAGTCACGAGTCATGTCATGAGTCACGAGTCAAGTCATGAGTCAAGTCATGAGTCATGAGTCAAGTCACGAGTCAAGTCATGAGTCAAGTCACGAGTCATGTCATGAGTCAAGTCACGAGTCAAGTCATGAGTCAAGTCATGAGTCACGAGTCAAGTCATGAGTCAAGTCATGAGTCTTGACTCGTGACTCATGAGTCAAGTCATGAGTCACGAGTCAAGTCACGGGTCAATTAATGAGTCAAGTCATGAGTCAAGTCATGAGTCAAGTCACGAGTCATGTCATGAGTCACGAGTCAAGTCATGAGTCAAGAGTTGAGTCACGAGTCAAGTCATGAGTCATGTCATGAGTCATGAGTCAAGTCATGAGTTACGAGTCAAGTCATGGGTCAAGTCATGAGTCATGAGTCAAATCATGAGTCATGAGTCAAGAGTCAAGTCATGAGTCAAGTCATGAGTCAAGTCATGAGTCATGAGTCAAGTCACAAGTCAAGTCATGAGTCAAGTCACAAGTCAAGTCACGAGTCAAGTCATGAGTCACGAGTCAAGTCATGAGTCAAGTCATGAGTCTTGACTCGTGACTCATGAGTCAAGTCATGAGTCAAGTCATGAGTCACGAGTCATGAGTCACGAGTCGAGTCACGAGTCAAGTCATGAGTCACGAGTCATGTCATGAGTCACGAGTCAAGTCATGAGTCAAGTCATGAGTCATGAGTCAAGTCACGAGTCAAGTCATGAGTCAAGTCACGAGTCAAGTCACGAGTCAAGTCATGAGTCAAGTCATGAGTCAAGTCATGAGTCAAGTCATGAGTCAAGTCACGAGTCAATTCATGAGTCAAGTCATGAGTCAAGTCACGAGTCAAGTCACGAGTCATGTCATGAGTCACGAGTCATGTCATGAGTCACGAGTCAAGTCATGAGTCACAAGTCAAGTCACGAGTCAAGTCACGAGTCAAGTCATGAGTCATGAGTCAAGTCATGAGTCATGAGTCAAGTCATGAGTCAAGTCATGAGTCACGCGTCAAGTCATGAGTCATGAGTCAAGTCATGAGTCATGTCATGAGTCAAGTCATGAGTCACGAGTCAAGTCATGAGTCAAGTCATGAATCAAGTCATGAGTCACGAGTCAAGTCATGAGTCAAGTCATGAGTCAAGTCATGAGTATTGACTCGTGACTCATGAGTCAAGTCATGAGTCAAGTCATGAGTCAAGAGTCGAGTCACGAGTGAAGTCACGAGTCAAGTCATGAGTCAAGTCATGAGTCTTGACTCGTGACTCATGAGTCACGAGTCATGAGTCACGAGTCAAGTCATGAGTCACGAGTCATGAGTCACGAGTCAAGTCATGAGTCACGAGTCATGAGTCACGAGTCGAGTCACGAGTCACGAGTCAAGTCATAAGTCAAGTCACGAGTCATGTCATGAGTCACGAGTCAAGTCATGAGTCAAGTCATGAGTCATGAGTCAAGTCACGAGTCAAGTCATGAGTCAAGTCACGAGTCATGTCATGAGTCAAGTCACGAGTCAAGTCATGAGTCAAGTCATGAGTCACGAGTCAAGTCATGAGTCAAGTCATGAGTCTTGACTCGTGACTCATGAGTCAAGTCATGAGTCACGAGTCAAGTCACGGGTCAATTAATGAGTCAAGTCATGAGTCAAGTCATGAGTCAAGTCACGAGTCATGTCATGAGTCACGAGTCAAGTCATGAGTCACGAGTCAAGTCACGAGTCAAGTCACGAGTCAAGTCATGAGTCATGAGTCAAGTCATGAGTCACGAGTCAAGTCATGAGTCAAGTCACGAGTCAAGTCCTGAGTCAACAATGAGTCAAGTCATGAGTCACGAGTCAAGTCATGGGTCAAGTTTTGAGTCATGAGTCAAGTCACGAGTCATGTCATGAGTCATGAGTCAAGTCATGAGTTACGAGTCAAGTCATGGGTCAAGTCATGAGTCATGAGTCAAATCATGAGTCATGAGTCAAGAGTCAAGTCATGAGTCAAGTCATGAGTCAAGTCACAAGTCAAGTCATGAGTCAAGTCACAAGTCAAGTCACGAGTCAAGTCATGAGTCATGAGTCACGAGCCAAGTCATGAGTCAAGTCATGAGTCTTGACTCGTGACTCATGAGTCAAGTCATGAGTCACGAGTCATGAGTCACGAGTCAAGTCATGAGTCACGAGTCATGAGTCACGAGTCGAGTCACGAGTCAAGTCATGAGTCAAGTCACGAGTTATGTCATGAGTCACGAGTCAAGTCATGAGTCAAGTCATGAGTCATGAGTCAAGTCACGAGTCAAGTCATGAGTCAAGTCACGAGTCATGTCATGAGTCAAGTCACGAGTCAAAACATGAGTCAAGTCATGAGTCACGAGTCAAGTCATGAGTCAAGTCATGAGTCTTGACTCGTGACTCATGAGTCAAGTCATGAGTCACGAGTCATGAGTCACGAGTCAAGTCATGAGTCAAGTCACGAGTTATGTCATGAGTCACGAGTCAAGTCATGAGTCAAGTCATGAGTCATGAGTCAAGTCACGAGTCAAGTCATGAGTCAAGTCACGAGTCATGTCATGAGTCAAGTCACGAGTCAAGTCATGAGTCAAGTCATGAGTCACGAGTCAAGTCATGAGTCAAGTCATGAGTCTTGACTCGTGACTCATGAGTCAAGTCATGAGTCACGAGTCATGAGTCACGAGTCAAGTCATGAGTCACGAGTCGAGTCACGAGTCAAGTCATGAGTCAAGTCACGAGTCATGTCATGAGTCACGAGTAAAGTCATGAGTCAAGTCATGAGTCATGAGTCAAGTCACGAGTCAAGTCACGAGTCAAGTCACGAGTCAAGTCACGAGTCAAGTCATGAGTCATGAGTCAAGTCATGAGTCATGAGTCAAGTCATGAGTCAAGTCATGAGTCACGAGTCAAGTCACGAGTCATGAGTCAAGTCATGAGTCAAGTCATGAGTCAAGTCATGAGTCAAGTCACGAGTCATGTCATGAGTCACGAGTAAAGTCATGAGTCAAGTCATGAGTCATGAGTCAAGTCACGAGTCAAGTCACGAGTCAAGTCACGAGTCAAGTCACGAGTCAAGTCATGAGTCATGAGTCAAGTCATGAGTCATGAGTCACGAGTCAAGTCACGAGTCATGAGTCAAGTCATAAGTCAAGTCACGAGTCATGTCATGAGTCACGAGTCAAGTCATGAGTCAAGTCATGAGTCATGAGTCAAGTCACGAGTCAAGTCATGAGTCAAGTCACGAGTCATGTCATGAGTCAAGTCACGAGTCAAGTCATGAGTCAAGTCATGAGTCACGAGTCAAGTCATGAGTCAAGTCATGAGTCAAGTCACGAGTCAAGTCATGAGTCAAGTCATGAGTCACGAGTCAAGTCACGGGTCAATTAATGAGTCAAGTCATGAGTCAAGTCATGAGTCAAGTCACGAGTCATGTCATGAGTCACGAGTCAAGTCATGAGTCAAGAGTTGAGTCACGAGTCAAGTCATGAGTCATGTCATGAGTCAAGAGTCAAGTCATGAGTTACGAGTCAAGTCATGGGTCAAGTCATGAGTCATGAGTCAAATCATGAGTCATGAGTCAAGAGTCAAGTCATGAGTCAAGTCATGAGTCAAGTCATGAGTCATGAGTCAAGTCACAAGTCAAGTCATGAGTCAAGTCACAAGTCAAGTCACGAGTCAAGTCATGAGTCACGAGTCAAGTCATGAGTCAAGTCATGAGTCTTGACTCGTGACTCATGAGTCAAGTCATGAGTCAAGTCATGAGTCACGAGTCATGAGTCACGAGTCGAGTCACGAGTCAAGTCATGAGTCACGAGTCATGTCATGAGTCACGAGTCAAGTCATGAGTCAAGTCATGAGTCATGAGTCAAGTCACGAGTCAAGTCATGAGTCAAGTCACGAGTCAAGTCACGAGTCAAGTCATGAGTCAAGTCATGAGTCAAGTCACGAGTCAATTCATGAGTCAAGTCATGAGTCAAGTCACGAGTCAAGTCACGAGTCATGTCATGAGTCACGAGTCATGTCATGAGTCACGAGTCAAGTCATGAGTCACAAGTCAAGTCACGAGTCAAGTCACGAGTCAAGTCATGAGTCATGAGTCAAGTCATGAGTCATGAGTCAAGTCATGAGTCAAGTCATGAGTCACGCGTCAAGTCATGAGTCATGAGTCAAGTCATGAGTCATGTCATGAGTCAAGTCATGAGTCACGAGTCAAGTCATGAGTCAAGTCATGAGTCAAGTCATGAGTCACGAGTCAAGTCATGAGTCAAGTCATGAGTCAAGTCATGAGTCAAGTCATGAGTATTGACTCGTGACTCATGAGTCAAGTCATGAGTCAAGTCATGAGTCAAGAGTCGAGTCACGAGTGAAGTCACGAGTCAAGTCATGAGTCAAGTCATGAGTCTTGACTCGTGACTCATGAGTCAAGTCATGAGTCACGAGTCATGAGTCACGAGTCAAGTCATGAGTCACGAGTCATGAGTCACGAGTCGAGTCACGAGTCACGAGTCAAGTCATAAGTCAAGTCACGAGTCATGTCATGAGTCACGAGTCAAGTCATGAGTCAAGTCATGAGTCATGAGTCAAGTCACGAGTCAAGTCATGAGTCAAGTCACGAGTCATGTCATGAGTCAAGTCACGAGTCAAGTCATGAGTCAAGTCATGAGTCACGAGTCAAGTCATGAGTCTTGACTCGTGACTCATGAGTCAAGTCATGAGTCACGAGTCAAGTCACGGGTCAATTAATGAGTCAAGTCATGAGTCAAGTCATGAGTCAAGTCACGAGTCATGTCATGAGTCACGAGTCAAGTCATGAGTCACGAGTCAAGTCACGAGTCAAGTCACGAGTCAAGTCATGAGTCATGAGTCAAGTCATGAGTCACGAGTCAAGTCATGAGTCAAGTCACGAGTCAAGTCCTGAGTCAACAATGAGTCAAGTCATGAGTCACGAGTCAAGTCATGGGTCAAGTTTTGAGTCATGAGTCAAGTCACGAGTCATGTCATGAGTCATGAGTCAAGTCATGAGTTACGAGTCAAGTCATGGGTCAAGTCATGAGTCATGAGTCAAATCATGAGTCATGAGTCAAGAGTCAAGTCATGAGTCAAGTCATGAGTCAAGTCACAAGTCAAGTCATGAGTCAAGTCACAAGTCAAGTCACGAGTCAAGTCATGAGTCATGAGTCACGAGCCAAGTCATGAGTCAAGTCATGAGTCTTGACTCGTGACTCATGAGTCAAGTCATGAGTCACGAGTCATGAGTCACGAGTCAAGTCATGAGTCACGAGTCATGAGTCACGAGTCAAGTCATGAGTCACGAGTCATGAGTCACGAGTCGAGTCACGAGTCAAGTCATGAGTCAAGTCACGAGTTATGTCATGAGTCACGAGTCAAGTCATGAGTCAAGTCATGAGTCATGAGTCAAGTCACGAGTCAAGTCATGAGTCAAGTCACGAGTCAAGTCACGAGTCAAGTCACGAGTCAAGTCATGAGTCAAGTCATGAGTCACGAGTCAAGTCATGAGTCAAGTCATGAGTCTTGACTCGTGACTCATGAGTCAAGGCATGAGTCACGAGTCATGAGTCACGAGTCAAGTCATGAGTCAAGTCACGAGTTTTGTCATGAGTCACGAGTCAAGTCATGAGTCAAGTCATGAGTCATGAGTCAAGTCACGAGTCAAGTCATGAGTCAAGTCACGAGTCATGTCATGAGTCAAGTCACGAGTCAAGTCATGAGTCAAGTCATGAGTCACGAGTCAAGTCATGAGTCAAGTCATGAGTCTTGACTCGTGACTCATGAGTCAAGTCATGAGTCACGAGTCATGAGTCACGAGTCAAGTCATGAGTCACGAGTCGAGTCACGAGTCAAGTCATGAGTCAAGTCACGAGTCATGTCATGAGTCACGAGTAAAGTCATGAGTCAAGTCATGAGTCATGAGTCAAGTCACGAGTCAAGTCACGAGTCAAGTCACGAGTCAAGTCACGAGTCAAGTCATGAGTCATGAGTCAAGTCATGAGTCATGAGTCAAGTCATGAGTCAAGTCATGAGTCACGAGTCAAGTCACGAGTCATGAGTCAAGTCATGAGTCAAGTCATGAGTCAAGTCATGAGTCAAGTCACGAGTCATGTCATGAGTCACGAGTAAAGTCATGAGTCAAGTCATGAGTCATGAGTCAAGTCACGAGTCAAGTCACGAGTCAAGTCACGAGTCAAGTCATGAGTCATGAGTCAAGTCATGAGTCATGAGTCACGAGTCAAGTCACGAGTCATGAGTCAAGTCATGAGTCAAGTCACGAGTCAAGTCATGAGTCAAGTCACGAGTCATGTCATGAGTCAAGTCATGAGTCAAGTCATGAGTCTTGACTCGTGACTCATGAGTCAAGTCATGAGTCAAGTCATGAGTCTTGACTCGTGACTCATGAGTCAAGTCATGAGTCTTGACTCGTGACTCATGAGTCAAGTCATGAGTCAAGTCATGAGTCAAGAGTCGAGTCACGAGTCAAGTCATGAGTCAAGTCACGAGTCAAGTCACGAGTCAAGTCACGAGTCACGAGTCAAGTCATGAGTCAAGTCATGAGTCAAGTCACAAGTCAAGTCATGAGTCAAGTCATGAGTCATGAGTCAAGTCATGAGTCACGAGTCAAGTCATGAGTCATGATTCGAGTCATGAGTCAAGTCATTAGTCATTAGTCAAGTCACGAGTCATGTCATGAGTCATGAGTCAAGTCATTGGTCATGAGTCAAGTCATGGGTCAAGTCATGAGTCATGGGTCATGAGTCAAGTCATGAGTCATGGGTCATTGGTCATGAGTCGAGTCATGGGTCATGGGTCATGAGTCAAGTCATGAGTCATGGGTCATGAGTCAAGTCATGAGTCAAGAGTCGAGTCACGAGTCAAGTCATGAGTCAAGTCACGAGTCAAGTCACGAGTCAAGTCACGAGTCACGAGTCAAGTCATGAGTCAAGTCATGAGTCAAGTCACAAGTCAAGTCATGAGTCAAGTCATGAGTCATGAGTCAAGTCATGAGTCACGAGTCAAGTCATGAGTCATGATTCGAGTCATGAGTCAAGTCATTAGTCATTAGTCAAGTCACGAGTCATGTCATGAGTCATGAGTCAAGTCATTGGTCATGAGTCAAGTCATGGGTCAAGTCATGAGTCATGGGTCATGAGTCAAGTCATGAGTCATGGGTCATTGGTCATGAGTCGAGTCATGGGTCATGGGTCATGAGTCAAGTCATGAGTCATGGGTCATGAGTCAAGTCATGAGTCAAGTCATGAGTCAAGTCATGGGTCATGAGTCATGACTTGACTCATGAGTCATGGGTCATGGGTCATGAGTCCAGGGTCATGAGTCAAGTCATGAGTCAAATCATGGGTCAGACATGGGTGGTGTTCACCACCGTCACCTCGTCATGTGGTTGGCGGAGGCTCGGGAGCAGCAGGACACGTATCGACACAGCGAGCAGCGGAGCAGGGTGGAGAAGTGGAGGCTGACGTCTGTGACGTCCGACAGACACTCCACACAGCGCACACTGCTGCAAAGACACACGTCAGTACATGTCCCACGTCAGCCCTAGAGATGACCTGGATGTGCAGGTGGTGCTTGTACCTCTTTCCACAGAGGGTGGAGGGCATCAGGCCTGGGTTCTGTACGGCCCACCTGACGGGGGGAGGAGCGGGGGGCTCGTCCAGCACCTGGAACACACCAAAGGGGTTCTAAGTAGAGATCAGGTGGAGGCAGCTCCTTTGCTCCCTGTGCAGAACCAGACCGACCTTGGATGTGGAGGGTGGAGGACTGGAGGGCTCTCCATCTCTTTCACCACCTTCTACCACAGAATAGGTCCTGACCGTCACCTACACAGACAGACAGACAGACAGACAGACAGACAGACAGGATTCCTACCTTAGATGGAGGATCACATTCCGTCCAAGCCAAACCAGTAAGTAATGAGTTTACATTTGGGTGGAGGTGGGTGGAACAGGATGTTAAACTCAACTCCAACAGTAGAAACACAAACAATCATCAATATCCAAAATGCCCTGAGCTTACACACACACACACACCTTGGTTCCCGGTGGGAGGCCCTCCAGGCGGGGGGGCTTGATGTGTGTTTTGTGGTGTGTTGTTTTGTGTTGTCTCCGTTCGCTGTGATGCAGGAAGTGAAGACGACACTTGTTACAGCTGAACACCAGCTTCCTCTGAAAACACACACCAGCACGCATTACTATTCCACTACTACTGCTGCTTTACCTGACGTTACCATTACTATTCCACTACTACTGCTGCTTTACCTGACGTTACCATTACTATTCCACTACTACTGCTGCTTTACCTGACGTTACCATTACTATTCCACTACTACTGCTGCTTTACCTGAAGTTACCATTACTATTCCACTACTACTGCTGCTTTACCTGACGTTACCATTACTATTCCACTACTACTGCTGCTTTACCTGAAGTTACCATTACTATTCCACTACTACTGCTGCTTTACCTGACGTTACCATTACTATTCCACTACTACTGCTGCTTTACCTGACGTTACCATTACTATTCCACTACTACTGCTGCTTTACCTGACGTTACCATTACTATTCCACTACTACTGCTGCTTTACCTGACGTTACCATTACTATTCCACTACTACTGCTGCTTTACCTGACGTTACCATTACTATTCCACTTCTACTGCTGCTTTACCTGAAGTTACCATTACTATTCCACTACTACTGCTGCTTTACCTGACGTTACCATTACTATTCCACTACTACTGCTGCTTTACCTGACGTTACCATTACTATTCCACTACTACTGCTGCTTTACCTGACGTTACCATTACTATTCCACTACTACTGCTGCTTTACCTGACGTTACCATTACTATTCCACTACTACTGCTGCTTTACCTGACGTTACCATTACTATTCCACTACTACTGCTGCTTTACCTGAAGTTACCATTACTATTCCACTACTACTGCTGCTTTACCTGACGTTACCATTACTATTCCACTACTACTGCTGCTTTACCTGACGTTACCATTACTATTCCACTACTACTGCTGCTTTACCTGAAGTTACCATTACTATTCCACTACTACTGCTGCTTTACCTGAAGTTATCATTACTATTCCACTACTACTGCTGCTTTACCTGAAGTTACCATCACTATTCCACTACAACTGCTGCTTTACCTGAAGTTATCATTACTATTCCACTACTACTGCTGCTTTACCTGAAGTTACCATTACTATTCCACTACTACTGCTGCTTTACCTGAAGTTACCATTACTATTCCACTACTACTGCTGCTTTACCTGACGTTACCATTACTATTCCACTACTACTGCTGCTTTACCTGACGTTACCATTACTATTCCACTACTACTGCTGCTTTACCTGACGTTACCATTACTATTCCACTACTACTGCTGCTTTACCTGACGTTACCATTACTATTCCACTACTACTGCTGCTTTACCTGAAGTTACCATTACTATTCCACTACTACTGCTGCTTTACCTGACGTTACCATTACTATTCCACTACTACTGCTGCTTTACCTGACGTTACCATTACTATTCCACTACTACTGCTGCTTTACCTGACGTTACCATTACTATTCCACTACTACTGCTGCTTTACCTGACGTTACCATTACTATTCCACTACTACTGCTGCTTTACCTGAAGTTACCATTACTATTCCACTACTACTGCTGCTTTACCTGACGTTACCATTACTATTCCACTACTACTGCTTTACCTGACATTACCATTACTATTCCACTACTACTGCTGCTTTACCTGAAGTTATCATTACTATTCCACTACTACTGCTGCTTTACCTGAAGTTACCATCACTATTCCACTACAACTGCTGCTTTACCTGAAGTTATCATTACTATTCCACTACTACTGCTTTACCTGACGTTACCATTACTATTCCACTACTACTGCTGCTTTACCTGACGTTACCATTACTATTCCAATACTGCTGCTGCTTTACCTGATGTTACCGTTACTATTCCACTACTACTGCTTTACCTGAAGTTACCATTACTATTCCACTACTACTGCTGCTTTACCTGACGTTACCATTACTATTCCACTACTACTGCTTTACCTGACATTACCATTACTATTCCACTACTGCTTGACCTGACGTACCATTACTATTCCGCTACTACTGCTTTACCTGGCGTTATCATTACTATTCCACTACTACTGCTTTACCTGACGTATCATTACTATTCCACTACTACTGCTTTACCTGACGTACCACTACTATTCCACTACTACTGCTTTACCTGATGTTATCATTACTATTCCACTACTACTGCTTTACCTGACGTACCATTACTATTCCACTACTACTGCTGCTTTACCTGAAGTTACCATTACTATTCCACTACTACTGCTGCTTTACCTGACGTTACCATTACTATTCCACTACTACTGCTGCTTTACCTGACGTTACCATTACTATTCCACTACTACTGCTGCTTTACCTGACGTTACCATTACTATTCCACTACTACTGCTGCTTTACCTGACGTTACCATTACTATTCCACTACTACTGCTGCTTTACCTGAAGTTACCATTACTATTCCACTACTACTGCTGCTTTACCTGACGTTACCATTACTATTCCACTACTACTGCTTTACCTGACATTACCATTACTATTCCACTACTACTGCTGCTTTACCTGAAGTTATCATTACTATTCCACTACTACTGCTGCTTTACCTGAAGTTACCATCACTATTCCACTACAACTGCTGCTTTACCTGAAGTTATCATTACTATTCCACTACTACTGCTTTACCTGACGTTACCATTACTATTCCACTACTACTGCTGCTTTACCTGACGTTACCATTACTATTCCAATACTGCTGCTGCTTTACCTGATGTTACCGTTACTATTCCACTACTACTGCTTTACCTGAAGTTACCATTACTATTCCACTACTACTGCTGCTTTACCTGACGTTACCATTACTATTCCACTACTACTGCTTTACCTGACATTACCATTACTATTCCACTACTGCTTGACCTGACGTACCATTACTATTCCGCTACTACTGCTTTACCTGGCGTTATCATTACTATTCCACTACTACTGCTTTACCTGACGTATCATTACTATTCCACTACTACTGCTTTACCTGACGTACCACTACTATTCCACTACTACTGCTTTACCTGATGTTATCATTACTATTCCACTACTACTGCTTTACCTGACGTACCATTACTATTCCACTACTACTGTTTTATTGTTGTCGTTTGTTGTTGTCCCTTGCTGTTGTTTTTCTTGTTATTATTGCTGGTTCAGTCTTATTTGGCACTTACTTTGTCCTAGCTGGTTCAGGGTAGTACCGGCATATCTGCTGCTAACTGCTCAGCCATCAGCAAGGGTGTGAGCCAAGCAACTCCCTCTAATCAGTAAACCCTTTGTCTAACTTTCTGGGCGTGTCCTCCTTCCGCTGGACAGGGATAAATACCCTGCACTACAAACTAACTCTGAGTCGAGCTCTAGTGCTGAGGTTGCTGTGTAGTGTATCACTGCTCGTATTGTAATATTGCAACTTGGACTACTGGTTTGACTCTGCACATTTCACTGCTATTTGCTGATCTGCCAACAAGCTTGTGTTCCAGACACACCCCCTATTCAGGTAAGTCCTCTCTTATGTGGGCGTGCTCTTAGCCAGGTGCAACCCTAATCACACGAGCAGCTGTATTCTATCACCTATTTATGCTCCTGCCCTTGAAGCGTTAGCTTCAAGCGTTGGCCCATTTGTAGTCGCTGTTGTGTAAAGACGCACGTCTACCTCTGCACGTCAACCGAAGCAAGGACACCGAACAAGGCAAACCTGCCTTCTTTCTCTCACTCCATACAAAATGTGCTACTACCGCATCACTACAACTTCAAGGTCACCCAGAAAGCCTCGTTATACCATACGCCGATGCAATCCGGGTAACCTCAGGTCCCTGCAGCAAACATCTTCTGCAAAGACCTCCTTCTCTGTTGGCTTGTGGAATTGTCGATCTGCAGTTAACAAGGCAGACTTCATTTCTGGTCATGCCAACCACCTCTCCTTGGAGCTCCTTGCTCTCACTGAGACATGGATTAAACCGGAAGATAGCGCAACCCCGGCTGCACTCTCCACTAACTACTCATTCTCCCTTTTTTCTACTTTTTATTTTATTTTATTTTATTTTATTTTATTTTAGTACTTTTTCCTAGGACTTCTTGTGTGCTATCACCGGGTGCGTTGCATTACATTTCACTGCATATATGTATGGAAGTATGTATATGTATGTGACAAATAAAAATCTTGAATCTTGAATCTTGAATCCCACACATCCAGACCATCTGGCCGTGGTGGTGGGACTGGCCTGCTAATTTCCAACACATGGAAATTTAATCCACTGCTGCCTTTAAACAACTTTGCCCCCTTTGAATATCACGCCGTCTTGGTGACTGCTCCGGTGAAAGCCTATGTGGTCGTCATCTACCGTCCACCAGGACAACTAGGTGACTTCCTACATGAGCTTGACACCCTGCTGTCATCAATCCCTGAGCACGAGTGTCCCATGCTCGTCCTCGGAGACATGAACATCCACTTGGACAGTGCGAGCTCGGCTGACTTCCTGTCTTTGGTTCGCTCGTTCGACCTAAGACAGGTCCCGACTCCACCGACTCACAAGGCTGGCAAAGAGCTTGATCTCATTCTTGCTCGGAGCTGTACCACCGACAACCTATGGGTCACTCCTCTTCATCTCTCTGACCACTTCTTCATCCACTTCAATGTCCAGCTACCAAAACAACCCCCCACCTCCCCACCCATGGTTACTATCCGACTCCCTCTGCTCCACCTTGAGCTCATGTCTGGAGCCTGTGTCCACTATCCACCAGACCTGCTCGTTCAACCCAGTCGCACCCTTGGCTGACTGACACCATCCGGACAACGCGCACTGACCTCAGAGCAGCCGAGAGGAAATGGCACAAATCCAAAACAACTGAAGATCTTGCTAGCTACCAGACACTGCTGTCCTCCTTCTCTTCCAGCATCACTGCGTCAAAGAAGACCTTCTTCAACGATTGGATCAACGGTGCCACAGACACACGTAAGTTATTCACCACCTTCAAGTCTCTGCTTTACCCTCCACCACCTCCCCCAGCTACTAACCTCACTGCTGACTGCCTTGCCTCCTTTTTTACTAACAAAGTGGCAGCCATCAGCAGCCAATTCACTAAACAACTTACTCACAACCTGTCTTCTCCAGCCCAAGGCTCATCGTTCCCTGGTTTCACTCCCCTCGCTGAAAGTGAGGTATCTAAACTACTAACATGTAGCCATCCTACTACCTGTCCGCTAGATCCGATCCCATCCAACCTCCTTCAAGCCATATCACCGACTATCACCCCGGCAATCACACATGTGATTAATTCTTCCCTAACTTCCGGCACTTTCCCTTCCGCTTTCAAAGCGGCTCGGGTCGCACCACTGCTCAAAAAACCCTCACTCGATCCCAATCAAGTAGAAAACTATCGGCCGGTCTCACTCCTCCCATTCCTTTCCAAACCTTAGAGGGGGCGGTCTCTAGACAGGCTACAGAGTACCTGTCAAGAAACAACCTTCTTGATACACTTCAATCTGGCTTCAAAAGTGGTCACTCCACCGAAACAGCCCTGTTGTCTGTGACAGAGGCCTTAAAAACTGCTAGAGCTGCTGCCAAATCCTCGGTTCTCATTCTGCTTGACTTATCAGCTGCTTTTGACACTGTCAATCACAGCATACTCCTGTCCATACTCTCAAGCATGGGCATAACGGGCAGTGCACTTTCCTGGTTGGAATCTTACCTCACTGGGCGCTCGTTCAGTGTGACATGGCGAGGCCAGCTGTCTGTGCCTCACAACCTCACCACAGGGGTGCCCCAAGGCTCGGTGCTAGGACCCCTCCTCTTTGCCATATACACCACCTCACTGGGCCCGATCATCCGCTCACATGGCTTTTCATATCACTGCTATGCGGATGATACTCAACTCTATCTGTCCTTCCCGCCCGACGACCCTACTGTCTCGACGCAGATCTCGGATTGTCTCGCTGACATATCCACATGGATGAAGGATTATCATCTTCAACTAAATCTGGCGAAAACGGAACTGCTGGTCTTCCCGGCCAAACAAGGTATTTATCACAACATTGATATTAAAATCGACTCTCTATCTCTTGTTCCTACCAAGGCTGCAAGGAATCTTGGTGTTATTATGACTGACCAACTGACATTCTCGGACCATGTTGCTGCCGTCTCCCGGTCCTGCCGCTTCGCACTACTCAACATCCGAAAGGTCAGGCCGTACCTGACCCAATATGCCACTCAACTGCTGGTACAAACCTTGGTGATGTCCCGTCTCGACTACTGCAACGCCCTCTTAACAGGCTTGAGGCCTGTGCGGTGAAGCCACTTCAGATGATACAGAATGCGGCGGCGCGACTGGTGTTCAACCAGCCAAAGAGGGCACATGTCACTCCGCTGCTCATCGAGCTCCACTGGTTACCTGTAGCCGCCCGCATCAAGTTCAAGTCTCTTGTGCTGGCCTACAGAGTGATTGCTGGGAATGCTCCCGCCTACTTAAATGCTCTTGTAAGAGCACATGTTGCCCCCCGGATGCTGCACTCGTCAAATGAGCGTCGCCTGGCTCTGCCGGCCATACAGCCACGGCAATCCAGGCTGTTCTCATTTGTAGTTCCACGTTGGTGGAACGAGCTGCCAAAAATGACCAGAGCAGGGACCTCCCTCTGTCTTTAAGAAGCACTTGAAGACCCAGCTCTTCAGTGAGTACCTCCTGTCCTAATCTACAATTACTTAGCACCACCTTGCAGTATTTATTGTTATACCAATGTTGTTATTACACTAATCTCTGTCGCAATGTAGCTGAATGTTATTCTCCCTTGTAAGTCGCTTTGTATAAAAGCGTCTGCTAAATGACTAAATATAAATGTAATGTAAATGTACTACTGCTGCTTTACCTGAAGTACCATTACTATTCCACTACTACTGCTTTACCTGACGTTACCATTACTATTCCACTACTACTGCTTTAACTGACATACCATTACTATTCCACTACTACTGCTTTACCTGACATTATCATTACTATTCCACTACTACTGCTTTACCTGACATTATCATTACTATTCCACTACGACTGCTTTACCTGGCATTACCATTACTATTCCACTACTACTGCTTTACCTGACGTTATCATTACTATTCCACTTGTCGTTATCATTACTATTCCACTACTACTGCTTTACCTGACGTATCATTACTATTCCACTACTACTGCTTTACCTGACGTACCATTACTATTCCACTACTACTGCTTTACCTGAGGCTATCATTACTATTCCACTACTACTGCTTTACCTGAGGCATCATTACGATTCCACCACTACTGCTTGACCTGACGTACCATTACTATTCCACTACTACTGCTTTACCTGACGTATCATTTCTATTCCACTACTACTGCTTTACATGACGTTATCATTACTATTCCACTACTACTGCTTTACCTGACATTACCATTACTATTCCACTACTACTGCTTTACCTGACGTTATCATTACTATTCCACTACTACTGCTTTACCTGGCGTACCATTACTATTCCACTACTACTGCTTTACCTGGTGTACCATTACTATTCCCCTACTACTGCTTTACCTGACGTATCATTACTATTCCATTACTACTGCTTTACCTGACGTTATCATTACTATTCCACTACTACTTCTTTACCTGACGTTATCATTACTATTCCACTACTACTGCTTTACTTGACATTATCATTACTATTCCACTACTACTGCTTTACATGACGTTATCATTACTATTCCACTACTACTGCTTTACCTGACATTACCATTACTATTCCACTACTACTGCTTTACCTGACATTACCATTACTATTCCACTACAACTGCTTTACCTGACGTACCATTACTATTCCACTACTACTGCTTTACCTGGTGTACCATTAGTATTCCACTACTACTTCTTTACCTGACATTATCATTACTATTCCACTACTACTGCTTTACCTGACGTTATCATTACTATTCCACTACAACTGCTTTACCTGACGTACCATTACTATTCCACTACTACTGCTTTACCTGGTGTACCATTAGTATTCCACTACTACTTCTTTACCTGACATTATCATTACTACTCCACCACTACTGCTTTACCTGACATACCATTACTATTCCACTACTACTGCTTTACCTGACGTATCATTATTATTCCACTACTACTTCTTTACCTGACATTATCATTACTATTCCACCACTACTGCTTTACCTGACATACCATTACTATTCCACTACTACTGCTTTACCTGACGTATCATTATTATTCCACTACTACTTCTTTACCTGACGTTATCATTACTATTCCACCACTACTGCTTTACCTGACATACCATTACTATTCCACTACTACTGCTTTACCTGACGTATCATTATTATTCCACTACTACTTCTTTACCTGACGTTATCATTACTATTCCACCACTACTGCTTTACCTGACGTACCATTACTACTCCACTACTACTGCTTTACCTGACGTATCATTACTACTCCATTACTACTGCTTTACCTGACGTTATCATTACTCTTCCACTACTACTGCTTTACCTGACGTTATCATTACTATTCCACTATTACTTCTTTACCTGACGTTATCATTACTATTCCACTACTACTGCTTTACTTGACATTATCATTACTAGCTACTACTGCTTTACCGTACGTTATCATTACTAGCTACTACTGCTTTACTTCAAAATATCATTAGTAATTACTATTCCACTACTACTGATTTACTTGACATTATCATTAGTAATTACTACTCAATGACTAAGGCTTTGCTGTGTAGATTGATGTGTGTATGATATTTAACAGTGGAGCATGGAGGATGGATGTGAATATTTCTCCACCTGGTGTCTGGCAAAGTGCTGCTGGAAGGCGGAGCTACAGCGCAGCACTTTGAGGCAGTAGAAGCACAGGAGGTTGATGGAGCCTGCGTGGACTTGTTGAAAATGACATAAGACTGACGAGTGGAAGGAGGACTGGAAGCCACACACCTAGAGCGAACACACACACAAATGTGTTACTACTCTGTATGTATGAAAGTATGTATATGTATGTGACAAATAAAAATCTTGAAGCTTGAATCTTACAGCTCATTGAAACAATGCTTCATTTCTCCTGAAAAGTGATGAAATTAAAATCAATGTTGTCATGTTTACCTGCATGTTTTTGGTATGTCAAGAACCTGTGAAAAGAGATCAATTATTGTTAAAGAGATCAATTATATTCTAAAATGGCCTGGACAGATTTGTTGGTACCCCTTAGAAAACATTAAAAATAATTGGATTATAGTGATATTTCAAACTAACTGTTTTCTTTAATTGGTATCACACGTCTTCAGTCTTATAATCAGTCATTCAGCCTATTTAAATGGAGAAAAGTAGTCACTGCTGTTTGGTATCATGGTGTGCACCACACTGAACATGAACCAGAGAAAGCAAAGGAGAACGTTGTCTGAGGAGATCAGAAAGAAAATGATAGACAAGCATGTTAAAGGTAAAGGCTATAAGAGCATCTCCAAGCAGCTTGGTGTTCCTGGGACTACAGTTGTAAATATTATTAAGAAGTTTGAGGTCCATGGGACTGTAGCCAACCTCCCTGGACGAGGCCGCAAGAGGAAAGTCGACCCCAGATTGAACAGAAGGATAGTGCGAATGGTAGAAAAAGAGCCAAGCAATACTTCCAAAGAGGTACAAGCTGAACTCCAAGGTCAAGGTACATCAGTGTCTGATCGCACCCTCCGTGGCTTTTTGAGTGACAGTGGGCTCCATGGAAGAAGACCCAGGAAGACTCCACTTTTGAAAGAGAAACATAAAAAGGCCAGACTGGAATTTGCTAAAATTCATATTGACAAGCCACAATGCTTTGGGAGAATGTCCTTTGGACATATGAGTCAAAACTGGAGCTTTTTGGCAAGTCACATCAGCTCTATGTTCACAGATGAAAATGTGAAGCCTTAAATGAAAAGAACATCACACCTACTGTGGAACATGGAGGAGCCTCTGTTATGTTTTGGGGCTGCTTTGCTGCGTCTGGCACGGGGTGCCTTGAATCTGTGCAGGGCACAATGAAATCTCAAGACTATCAAGGCATTCTGGAGCCAAACGTACTGCCCAGGGTCAGAAAGCTCCGTCTCAGTTGCAGGTCATGGCTCCTCCAACAGGATAATGACCCAAAACACACAGCTAAAAGCACCAATAATGGCTAAGAACAAAACATTGGACTATTCTGAAGTGGCCTTCTATGAGCCCTGATCTGAATCTTATGACACATCTCTGGAAAGAGCTGAAACATGCAGTCTGGAGAAGGCACCTTTCAAACCTGAGGCAGCTGGAGCAGGTTGCTCAGGAACAGTCGGTCAAACTACCTGTTGACCGGTGCACAAGTCTCATTGAGAGCTACACATGTCACTTGATTGCAGTGATTGACTCTACAGGTTGTGCAACAAAATATTAGGTTAAGGGCACCGATAAATCTGTCCAGGCCATTTGAGAATAAAATTGATCTCTTTAACAATAATTGATCTCTTTTCACAGTTTCTTTGCTTTACTCTATGACATACCAAAGGCATGCAGGTAAACATGAGAACATTAATTTCATCACATCACACACACTTTTTCTTTCATACATGATTTTTGGCCAGTTTTGACAGCCCTGTTGGTTGAATAGTGTAACATAAAAAAAAATAATAATAATAGCAACCTTTGTGATTTGAAAATTGCATTTTATTACATTACAATATCGGTTTGAATTAAATGAATTCCTGGTTAACCACCCTCAAATATTCCCAATGAACAGCTGATTTGACTGACAAAATTCTCGGGTACAGTCTCGAGGGCACACCCTCGAGTCGGGTACAGTCTCTGGCTTCCTCTCTAAAAAAAAGAGCCGTTTAACAAGGCACTGCGCTGTACCTGGCACTCGTAGGGCATCTCTCCAGGCCTGTGGGTGTTCTTCATGTGCTGCAGGAACTCCATCTCGTCGTCAAAGGACAACTCACAGATCCTACACACTGCTGGAGCACGATAGACAGACAGACAGACAGACGAGTGTGAGGGGACACTGTATGGAAACCCCAAAGTCAATGTGTACTGAGGTGTGGGAGGTAGCCAGGCTAGGTCTGCATATGGCTGCACAAATACCAGGGTTGGACCCTATGTTTTTTTAGGGCAGATACCGATATTTGTTTGCCTGAGGTTGTCGATACTGATAGTTTGTGCCGATACTCAATACTGTTAAATTCAAAATTCTTGAGGCCAATTTTCTTCGTATTATTTTTTTCAGTGTAATAATAACAACTAGACCGATATGTCAGTTTGGCCGATATATCAGTCATTATTTGACTTTTTTGACAACATCAGGATCACCAGCTCTGCAGCCCATGTGTCCCGATTTTAAATAAGCATAATAAACAAAGAAACACTGGTGATGCAACCTGTACTTGTCTGTTTTACACAACTAATATGAACAAATCCTTTAATAAACTGTTTTAATATGAACCACGCCTTTAATAAACTGTTTTAATATGAACCACTCCTTTAATAAAATGTTGTAGCTGCTGCTGCAGCAGTGAGCCAATCACACGTTGCATTAAATCCAAGAACTTTGTCTCCAGATTTTGGGAACAAAAAGGATCACATTCAGGCATCGTTTGACTGGAGAAGTTTCCATACTACTTGGTTTTGGGTTCTTTCCGCCGATACCACAAAAGTTTTTTGCACAGGGTATATACAGTATGTGAACATATGTTATGGTATTTATGATTTTATCTCATTTCAATCATCCTATTTCTTACCCCTTTCTTGATTTGCACTGTTTTTTTACTTTTGCAACACCTGAATTTCCCACAGGGATTCATTACGTTTAATCATATGCAGAGGTGTTGTAGGATGACAGGAACCAACATGGCCTCCCTACTGAGTTTCTTAACCTAATTGCCGTTTCTCAATACCAAGTACGCGAAGTCCGGACTTGCAGACTTGGTAGTTCAGACTTGGCAAGTTCGACTCGGGAGTAGACTCCCGGGGACGGGAGGACGCAGGACGGTCATTCTGCCAAATGCATTGTGGGATATTTGGCTGTCCCAAGTCCACACAAGTCACCACCCATGCATCCTCCATCAAATGGGCAGAGCAAGTCCACATCCTGGCATTTGGATTGGACTTGGCTTGATGCGGACTTTGAATTGGAGCAGTACTTGGGCTGCGACTGATGACGTTTTACAAGTCCACAAGAACACAAGTACAGACAAGAACGCAGATTGAGAAAGGGCCAATGCATTCATTTGCAGTGACACACAACAGGGCATACTGTCTACTGGATACTATTTAGTACACCAAGTGATAGTAATAGTATACTTGAATAGCATGTAAAATGAACCAGGTTGACATAACAACTGCACGGAGAGGGTATCCCACAATGCATTGCGTGGACAAGACGCCTATGTTGCATGTAATAAGTAGCATGTAGTACCTAGTATGTATAGCATGCCTAAGCAGACCTCCATCTTTCTACACACACTGGGCCAGGGAGCCAGCGTACAGACCTGTGGACGGGCCCCCACTGTGCACGGCCTCCAAGTGGCGCTGCAGCCTGAAGGGAGAGCTGAAGGTGCGGTAGCAGGACGCACAGGAAGTGTGACACTCCACCACATCCTCCTGCTGAGTCGTGGCGTGCTGCTCCATGTGGAGCATCAACCTGAGGGACACAAATATACACTTTAACTGCTACTTTAACTATGTATGTACAGTATGTTTATACTGCATGTATGTGCATATGTATGTACAGTATGTATGTATGAATGTACAGTATGTATGTACTGTATGTATGCACAGTATGCATGTATAATATAAATGTATGTATGCACTGTATGTATTTATGTATACTGTGCATACAGTACAGTATGCATGTACATACATATATAGAGTGTGTATATGACTATACAGTATGTACAGTTTGAATATGTATGTACAGTTTGTATATTTGTATGTATGTACAGTTGTATAGATGTATATATGCATGTACAATAGGTATGTAAGTATACACAGTATGTATTGTATGTACAGCATGTATGTGCAGTATGTATATATGTACAGTATTACAGTTTGTATATGTATGTACAGTTTGTATATATGTATGTACAGTAGGTATGTATGCACAGTATGTATGTATGCACACCAATCTGCCATTAGAACCACCACTAATAACTAGGGGTGTCACAAATCTGATACAAAATCGATCTAAATGAGATCCATCCATCCATCCATCCATCCATCCATCCATCTATCTATCCATCCATATCTATCTATCTAGCTACCATCCCCTAACAGGGGATGGTAGCTCAGGCAGTAGAGGTGGTGGTCTAGTGATCCAAAGGTTGCTGGTTCGATCCCAGGCTCCTTCTGCTAGCATGCTGTAGTGTCCTTGAGCAAGACACTTAACCCCTAATTGCTCCTGATGGCTGCGTCCGTCGGTGTTTGAACAATTGTAAGTCGCTTTGGATAAAAGCGTCTGCTAAATGTAATGTAATCTATCTATCTATCTATCTATCTATATATATATATGGCCTGGACAAAAATGATGGGACCCTTAACCCAACATTCTGTTGCACAACCTTAAAAGGCAATCACTGCAATCAAGTGATATGTGTAGCTCTCAATGAGACTTGTGCACCGGTCAACAGGTAATTTGACCGACTGTTCCTGAGCAACCTGCTCCAGCTGTCTCAGGTTTGAAAGGTGCCTTCTCCAGACTGCATGTTTCAGCTCTTTCCAGAGATGTTCCATAAGATTCAGATCAGGGCTCATAGAAGGCCACTTCAGAATAGTCCAATGTTTTGTTCTTAGCCATTATTGGTGCTTTTAGCTGTGTGTTTTGGGTCATTATCCTGTTGGAGGAGCCATGACCTGCAACTGAGACGGAGCTTTCTGACACTGGGCAGTACGTTCCACAGTAGCACACAGTGCACCGTGCACTGTGCACCGTGCACTGTGCACCAGCAGTGCATTGCACTGCTGCCTCACAGCAAGAAGGTCCTGGGTTCGATTCCCGCCTGGGGCGCTGTTGGCACCGTGCTCCGGCGGGTTATCTCCCAAATAGGAGCCTTTCTGTGTGGAGTTTGCATGTTCTACCCGTGCTCCCATGGGGTTTCCTCCACCTCACGTCAGTAAGGACCCCCACCAAAAAGATGCACCCATCATGGTCTGACCAGCGATGGACACTTATCACCTGGTCCCCGGGCGCGTCCACGTACGCTGCCCACTGCTCCTGCTGTGCCCCCGGAGGAAGGACAAGCCAGGATGGTTCAATGCAGAGGATCCATTTCACCGGCCACCATCAAAAGCATGTGCATGTGTGTGTGTGTGTGTGCAAGCATGTGTTGTAGTGTGGTGTGTTGCGTGACAAATAAAGACTGTTTCTTCTTCTTTCTTCAGTAGGTGTGGTGTTCTTTTCTTTGAAAGCTTAATTTTTATTATCTGGGAACACAGAGCTGATGTGACTCGCCAAAAAGCTCCAGTTTTGACTCACAGAAGCATTGTGGCTTGTCAATATGAATTTTAGCAAATTCCAGTCTGGCCTTTTTATGTTTCTCTTTCAAAAGTGGAGTCTTCCTGGGTCTTCTTCCATGGAGCCCACTGTCACTCAAAAAGCCACGGAGGGTGCGATCAGACACTGATGTACCTTGACCTTGGAGTTCAGCTTGTACCTCTTTGGAAGTTGTCCTTGGCTCTTTTTCTACCATTCGCACTATCCTTCTGTTCAATCTGGGGTCGACTTTCCTCTTGCAGCCTCGTCCAGGGAGGTTGGCTACAGTCCCATGGACCTCAAACTTCTTAATAATATTTGCAACTGTAGTCCCAGGAACACCAAGCTGCTTGAAGATGCTCTTATAGCCTTTACCTTTAACATGCTTGTCTATCATTTTCTTTCTGATCTCCTCAGACAACGTTCTCCTTTGCTTTCTCTGGTTCATGTTCAGTGTGGTGCACACCATGATACCAAACAGCAGAGTTACTGCTTTTCTCCATTTAAACAGGCTGAATGACTGATTATAAGATTGAAGACGTGTGATACCAATAAAAGAAAACAGTTTGAAATATCACTATAATCCAATTATTTATAATCTTTTCTAAGGGGTACCAACAATTCTGTCCATGCAATTATATTGAAATATATATATATATATATATATATATATATATATACACACACACACACACACACACACACATTTCAGATATTGCCATTTTCTTTGTTGTATGCTTTATTCTATTACTTCATTATTACAGCCAAATGTTTTATGTAAGCTGCTGCTCACAACAGCAATTTCCCTCAGGGAGGAATAAAGTATATCTATCTTCACTTGCTTTGACAATGTGCAACGTGCATGTTTCCCAACTTAAATGAACAGAAGTGAGAGCGCCTCACTGTGTGTTGCTGTGCAGCGTGGCCCCACAGTGGATGCAGGTGTACACTTTGGGAGGGTTGCTGCAGCGCCGGCTCTGCGGCCGCCTAGTGTCGTCCGTTCCGTAGTAGAAGTCCTCCACCAGGAACACCATCCTGCCGTCGGGGGGCGTCGGCGCCCGCGACAGGGAGGCGGTGGTGTCCGGGGGACTGGGCTGGTCCTGGGAGGCATCGAGAAAGAGTTGGTTAATTGGAGTTGGGTTGAGAGTTGGCTTACTAGGCCTGCACGATATGAGGAAAATATGCCAGGTGTGATTACATTGCTCAATATTACCATGACGATATGGCTTGTGATAAATACACAAATACTGAAGTGTCCATATTAGCTGTACACTTCATAGGTCTTTCTGCTTTAACAGGTACACTGCTAACATCAACAATGTTAGAAAAATTAAAAAAAATCTGGAGGAAAACAACACGAATTACAGTTATCTGCGTTCCATTGAACTTCCTGCCTTTTTGGCGCCTTTTCAACCAGAGAGCTGTGTGTCTGAGTCCAGTCGTTAATCGATCGCGGATGGCGTCGCTCTCTCGGACACATTAAAAAGAATAAATAAATTATTGATTTAATACGATTTTTCCACGTCGCCGCGTCTTGGGCAGTGTTTCACGCCATGTTTATCACGCATGTTCATATCTCGATGATGAAAGTACAATTTATTGTGCAGCCCTAATATAAACAAACAAATATACAAACAAGATATACAACCTGATTTCCAATATACAACCTCCTCTACTGAGAACCGTAGTGCTCTGCTACAGCTTCTCACTGCGTTTCAATGGAAAGACTTAAAAAGACACAAAATCTAATTTTCTTCTTCATAAGTTGGACTGGAAGTAATGGCTGCAAATCACGCATTTTATCAGGGTTTTATTGACCGTTTTGTACTTCCCCAAATCAGCTCCTTTAGCTCCATTCAATGAGAGACTAGAAACAGGAAGTAAGAGATCAGAGACAGGGAGTAATAGACTAGAGCCCGAGCAATGCCAGATTTTTGGGTCTGATGCCGATCCCGATTTTGAAGAGTCCCAGCCCACCGGTTACCGATGTTTTGACCGATATTTTGTCAAAAAGTGCAGAATCTTTCAATCAATTTGAAAAAGACGATATTTTATGAAAGTTTCTGTTTTCTTCCCCCCCCAAGAGTTTTAGTCAACCGCTGATCACGGCTTCCTGCTGGGAGAGCCGGGTCCGTATCTAAACACGAGTGTAAACAAACATGGATGGATTTAACACGCTCGTCGGACTTCTGTGCTTATTTTAAAGAGTAACTTAAAAGGAGTGTAAAACAGACAAGTACAGGATAAATAATCTGTGTTTGTTTATTATAGAATATTATAAAAAAAAAAAAATCGGAACATATCGGCAGAATAACTGCCAATCCGGATGTGGTCAAAAAAGCCAAATAATGACCGATATATCGTCAAACCGATATATCGGTCAGGCTCTATGAGAGACCAGAAAAAGGAAGTGGTATTACATCCTACAGGCAACCTTCCCTACCCAATGTCTGGAAGTACTATTGAAATGAAAAAATGTAGTTCTGAATAAAATGTGATGACTGTTCAAGATTCATGATTCAAGATTTTTTATTTGTCACATACATATACATACTTTCATACATATGCAGTGAAATTTAATGCAACGCACCCGGTGATTACACACAATATGTCCTAGAGAAAAAAAATAATAACAAATAAAGTAGAAAATTCCTTTTAATAGACCGACTAACTGACTCCTAAAATGTAATACAGTAAGTTGAATACTTATAGAATAAGATAAAAATATATAGAATAAAATACAATAAAAATAAATTGAAATAAAATGGAATAGATAGAGGGAATATGCCTATGTATATACAGATATGTGCATTTAAAGTGGCATGTGAATTAAAGTGGCATGTGAATGTGAATAGAGTGAGGTAGTGTTTGGGATAATACAGCACAGTATACAACAGTACGGCGCAGCAATACGGCATCACGAACAACCCTGAACAGTGACACAGTATGCGGTACAGTATGCTACATACAGTACAGTAGGTAGTGGAGCCTAGTGTATGGCTCAGTTAGGACCCCTGGTGAGGTCAGCGTTGACAGTTCTAATGGCTTGAGGGAAGAAACTCCGTCTCAGTCTCTCTGTTCTCGCTGTGTGACTGCGGAGGCGCTTGCCTGACCGCAGCAGCTGGAACAGTCCGTTGTTGGGGTGATGAGGATCCTTCATGATCCTGCAGCTCTGCTACTACACCTCCTGGTGTATAGCCCTGGGGGGATCCTGTATTCAGGGTGAGGGAGCTTGACATGTACTTCCCCACCTTGACCACCTGGGGGCGGCCTGTGAGGAAGTCCAGGATCCAGTTGCACAGCGGACCATTCAATCCGAGCTCCATCAGCTTGACAGCCAGTCTGGTGGGGACTATGGTGTTGAAAGCTGAACTATAATCGATGAGCATCGACAGCATTCTCACATAGGCCCCCTTCTGGCCATCCAGGTGCGTGAGCGTGGTGTGCAGTACCGGGGAGACCGCGTCATCCTAGGATCTGTTCTGCCGGTACGCGAACTGCAACGGGTCCAAGGTGCGGGGGAGGGAGGCGCAGATGTAATCCTTAATCAGCCTCTCGAAACACTTCATGACCACCGAGGTGAGGGCCACCGGACGGTAGTCATTCAGGCAGGTTGGAGAGACGATCTTCGGGACAGGAACGACGGTGGACCTCTTGAAGCAGGAGGGGACCACTGAATCAGCCAGGGAGATGTTGAATATTGTAGTGAACACCGGAGCTAGCTGGTTAGCACAGGTCTTCAGTACTCGTCCAGATATGCCATCTGGGCCCGCGGCTTTCCTGGTGTTCACCCGCATCAAAGCCCTCCTGACCTCGTGCATGGACACTGAGAGTGCGCGCTCATCCCCAGCGGTGTAACTCCAATTAGCCGGCGAGCTAGCGGTGTTGCTGCCAGACTCGAACCGCGCATTAAAGGAGTTCAGTTCGTTGGCCAGGGAGGCGTCCACACTCGTGGCTGGGGAGGAGCTGCTCTTGTAGTTTGTTATTGTTCGCAGCCCCTCCCATTAGCGTCTTGTGTCCCCCCGCTCCATCTGTAGCTCCACAGTCTCTCTGTACGTCCGTTTGGCGTCCCTCACCGCCCTCTGCAGATTGTACGACGCCGCTTTGTAATTGTCCATGTTGCCAGATACAAGTCCGTCGTTGTAAGCGGCCGTGCGCGCATTCAGAGCGCAGCGGATGGATTTATCAACCCATGGTTTCTGGTTTGGAAATATCCGAACTTTCACCGTGGGAACGATTTCATCCGCTAGCGTAGCCACAAAACTTACTACAACCTCCGTAAACTCGCTGACGTCACTTGAACTTGTTTGGAACATGTCCCAGTCTACGTCAGTCAGAGCGTCCTGAAGCGCAGCCTCTGATTGGTCCGTCCACCGCTTCACTTCCCTCGTCATCACCAGATCCCGTGCGATCAGAGGCCTGTAAACAGGAAGCAGCGAGATCGCGGCGTGATCTGATTTCCCGAAAGCAGGGAGCGACACGGGCTTGTATCCGTTCTTGTAAGGAGTGTAACAATGGTCCAGAGTTCTGTCTCCCCTGGTGGCACACGTGATGTGTTGGTGGAAATTCGGCAGAACTTTTTTAAGGTTGGCCCTGTTAAAGTCCCCAGTCACCACCACAGCCGCGTCGGGATGTTTGTTTTGAAATCCGCACAACACATCGTACAGAACCGACAGAGCTGCGTCGGTGTCCGCTTGCGGTGGGATATAAACGGCTGTAATGATGACCGTGCTGAATTCCCGGGGGAGATAAAATGGACGGCATAGTATGGTCAGCTGTTCCAGGTTCGGCGAGCAGGAGTGGGAGAGGAATTTGGTGTTGTTGGCGTTACACCAGCGGTTGTTTACCATTAGGCAGACGCCTCCACCTTTGGATTTCCCCGACTCTCCCGTTCTGTCGCCGCGGAACACGGAGAAGGCCTCGGCTGGACGTATGGCTTCATCCGGCACCAGTGGGGTCAGCCATGTTTCCGTCAGGCAGAGGACGCAACAGTTCCTCGTGTCTCGCTGGAATTGAATCCTCGCTCGAAGTTCATCCATCTTGTTCTCCAGGGACTGGACGTTAGCAAGAAGGATGCTTGGCAGAGGTGGACGGTAAGGTTGCGTCCTCATTCTGACCCGAATGCCGCCTCGT
>NC_137193.1:1183113-1195546 GCF_960531495.2 Zeus faber | reverse complement strand
GATTTGATATATAGCCAAACACCGTGCCGCATATACTGAATTTGTTCACTAGGCGTGGCACCAGACTCAGCGGCCACTTCCCGTTGGTCGCTCCGTCAGTCCGTTTATAAACAAGCATAATATTATGTTAATCACATTGTCATATTGCTTATTACTAATGCAATACAACAGTCTCCACACCAAAATTAGCATCTCTCTCTCTCAGCTTTGAGTACCCACGCCTGCATCGGCAGCATGGGGCCCTTCGGGGTTTGGGGCGGTGCCGGAGTGGCTCAGAGCCTGGCGGGGGGTGCGGGGGTTCTCCCCTCGCGCAAAACATTTCATGGTCCCAATCGCTTCTGATTCTGAGTTCTAAATTGGATGTAAAACGATGGAATAATACACGGATACTCCTGTCTATTTACGCACCGGGGTCTCTGTGCCGGAGGGCCCCGAAAACACCACTTGGGTGCCGTGACGCCATCAGCACAGGTTGCTGATGTAGGCTACTTTTTAATTTGCCAGATGACAAATTACGGTTCGGCCAGCTTGCATAAAATCAAACCGGGTTTAGGCTCGTACACCGGTCCGGACAGGACAAGGGGCCAATCGACCCGCACTAAGTTGTCGGTATGGAGGGACCGGGGGTACCTGGGGGCCTTTGGGGACAGACCTCCTCAGTCTGAAGGCCGAAGGAGAGCGAAAAATCTTCTTATTCTTGGAGCCTCTGCTCTTGAACCGGCGCCTGGAAACA
This sequence comes from Zeus faber, assembly GCF_960531495.2. Taxonomy (NCBI): domain Eukaryota; kingdom Metazoa; phylum Chordata; class Actinopteri; order Zeiformes; family Zeidae; genus Zeus; species Zeus faber. The sequence goes on along the minus strand of NC_137193.1, from coordinate 1,194,813 downwards.
AACTTGCGCAGGAGCTTCAGGCGCAGGGAGAGCTCAGGGCTGCATTTCTGTCAGGACACAAGAGCAGAGCTGTCAACCGTGGAACGTACTGAGAGTAGCGGTGGAGCAGGGTCTCCGCGGGCTTTGAGTGACTCCATCAGTTATTGACGCCGTAGCCTCTGGTAACGAGGATCATCACATGGTTTTCCAGCTACGAGGGCTAATAATATATACATATATACACTCATTTATCTGACGAGGATGAACCTTGAAATGCATCATCTGGTCAAGTGACCCAACATGTTGAGCAACTAGAGACGCACTGATTGACATGTCTGGACCGATTCACATTTCTCATTTGTTTTGCGAGATTCTGATTTTCATTCAAAGATACGTTCATCATAAAACACCGACCATTAAACACTGCTTACACTGTCGTCCAGTCATTTTGAGTTAATACCTGCGGCCGGAGAAATGTGATCCTCTGATCCTTCGGTCTGGTTGGGTGTATATGCTGAATGTCTATGACAAATGCATGGCGTGACCTGACCACGCCCACGCCTTAGGACAGCTGCACACACCTGCACAGTTTTGGAATGTTGTCAGGCCGTATGTAAAGAACTGATCAGATCTTCTTTGTTGACCTTGAAGCGCCTCCACACAGCCCACATTTCCTTTCTATCATTTTTTGAGCATCAACTACGTCACCTTACGTTGGTATCGTGTTTGAGAATCTGAGCATTTTTACCAGTACTTGAGCACCGTACGGGGGGTGTAGATATGAGATATCTGACACTGATCGGCCGCTCATTGTTTTGTGTTGATTGATTGTTTTCAATAATTCAACTGAAATAATGTGCCAGGTCTGGATAAGAGTGGGCGGATGTTGGGTGGATGTGCCTCCTGGTGGTGAAGAGCTCCATGGGGGGGGGGGGGCAGACCTTTCCAAAGGGGTGGTTTTTATCATGTCGTTTAAAGTGAGGAGCCAGAGTTCAAACTCCCTCTGATCACCATGACAGTTTCTTCCATGTGGCCTTTAATAGGGATTGGCGTTTCTTTAAGCAGTTGAAGACAAGAATTTCAGTCGATTAGTCGACTAGCCGTGACGTTGTCCCCCCGCCCCCCAACAGAGGCTATTAACTGCACATAGAAACTGTTACCAGTGCACAAATAATATAACTACAACAGCCGCTATTTAGTATTATTCTTCTATGTTTCCTAAATGGGCCAAGTGCTACACTGAGCAAACAAAAACAAACCAGAGATGACAAAACCAAAACGGAGGAAAATGCCAATGACTCCACATCACAGGAGTAGAGCCAGCTCCACCCAACACAACCGGCACTCTACTTCCTTCTCAAACTTGGTCATAACAGCACAGTTGGCTCCATCTCGCCACCATCACTCTCTCTTACAAGCACGCTCACCTGTGCGCCACACTTATTAGAGCCCGGGCGGAGTTTCTCCTGAAGTGCACGCCACACTTATCAGAGCCCGGGCGACGTTTCTCCAGAAGTGCGCGCCACACTTATTAGAGCCCGGGCGGAGTTTCTCCTGATGTGCGCGCCACACTTATTAGAGCCCGGGCGACGTTTCTCCTGAAGTGCGCGCCACACTTATTAGAGCCCGGGCGACATTTCTCCTGAAGTGCGCGCCACACTTATTAGAGCCCGGGCGGAGGTTCTCCTGAAGTGCGCGCCACACTTATTAGAGCCCGGGCGGAGTTTCTCCTGAAGTGCACGCCACACTTATTAGAGCCCGGGCGGAGTTTCTCCTGAAGTGCGCGCCACACTTATTAGAGCCCGGGCGACATTTCTCCTGAAGTGCGCGCCACACTTATTAGAGCCCGGGCGGAGTTTCTCCTGAAGTGCGCGCCACACTTATTAGAGCCCGGGCGGAGTTTCTTCTGAAGTGCACGCCACACTTATTAGAGCCCGGGCGGAGTTTCTCCTGATGTGCGCGCCACGCTTATTAGAGCCCGGGCGACGTTTCTCCTGAAGTGCGCGCCACACTTATTAGAGCCCGGGCAGAGGTTCTCCTGAAGTGCGTGCCACACTTATTAGAGCCCGGGCGGAGTTTCTCCTGAAGTGCGCGCCACACTTATTAGAGCCCGGGCGACGTTTCTCCTGAAGTGCGCGCCACACTTATTTGAGCCCGGGCGGAGTTTCTCCTGAAGTGCGCGCCACACTTATTAGAGCCCGGGCGGAGTTTCTCCTGAAGTGCGCGCCACACTTATTAGAGCCCGGGCGACGTTTCTCCTGAAGTGCGCGCCACACTTATTAGAGCCCGGGCGGAGTTTCTCCTAAAGTGCCACACTTATTTATCATGAGTAGCTTCTCAGAAGTCGACGTCATTGCTAAACGACTGAACAATTAGGAGACTAACCAGCGCATCCCCAGTGTAGACATTTGAAATTGTCGACTTACACACATGAAGCCTCGGAGCTGATCCACCATCTGGAACTTGGAGCCGCAGTCTTGGCAGTCGGGAGGTTTGACCGGACCTCTACTTCCTGGACGCAACTCATCAGAGGAAGTGGCAGGTTTTTGCCTCCCGCGAGCGGCGGAGGGAGGGGACAGCCGGGCTACGTCAGGCCCACGGGAGGCGCTCCGCACCGGGCTTAGAGCCTGGGGCAGCCGCTCCGGTGCTGGAGGACTGGAGAGCAGAGGATTGTGGGTAGGGAAGTTCAACCTGTGGTCACTCAACACCTTCTCTGCTGCTTCACCACACAACACATCTGAAGAGAAGGGAGAGACGAGAAGAGGAAGACATTCTTCACTTTGTATTTCCACAACTTTCTTCTTTTTTCCCCATTGACTTCCATTCTGCCAGAGAGAGGTCGTGAGAGGAATTTCAGTTTAAAGCACTTTCTGCTGGCTTCAACAGACCCAGAGGAGGTGGAGAGCGACGTGCACCGGGGCATTTTGGCGTGACCGGGGGAATGGTAGCGAGAGGAACCTACCGCTGATGATGAGGGAGGGATCCAGGAGAGCAGCAGGGGGCGGGGCGCTCAGGGGAGCGATGGAAGAGGGGCCACAGGAGCCCCGCAAGGAGCTGAAGCCGCTGGCGGAGCCCTGCGGCAGGCCCAGCAGCACCAGATCCACGCCACCCCCTGGAGGAGAGGCAGGGAAGGTTTCAATAAGAGAGTTGCATCAAGGCAGCGAAGCTTTTCAACAGCTCAGCACTTCTACATCCATCTACGACCGATTGGCGAGCCAGCGGGCTGTACCGACCCCCTGGCTGGAAAGACACGGGCTGCCCGTTCAGCTTGAAGCTCAGAGGAACCCCTGAGGTCCCCGGAGGCCCTGGAGAGCATGGAGCATGGACCTGCAGGAAAACAAGGGCTAAAGATTAATTTATCACTCAAAGATGAAACAAAAGATTATTTTCATCGTCGATCTTTTTTTTTTGTCCATTAAATGTCAGAAAATGCGACCGGGTAAAGGTGTTTGCCAAGTCCCGCCAATTAAATGTTTAAGAACCCAATATAAAAAAAATCAACATAACAAACAGCAGTTTTAGGATCACTAAATTGTTTTTCACCAAAGTGAGAAAGTGAAAGATTCAAAAAGTGCCACTTCCTTAAAACGATCATTGATACAAAACAATGAATGCAGGAAACAGGAATGTTGACAAGCTCCAGAATAACAGCTCTAGTCATGTGGTCATGTGCTACCACAGTGCACCGACGCAGCTGGAGGCTCACCAACAATCTGATCAGCGGATCTTCAAATATTTTCAAATTTCAATGGTTTACACATTATTTGAACGCTCACAACCAAAAAAATTAACAACGACCATGGCCCACTCGAGACCCAAAACACCAGTACACGTCACAAACGTCCATCACGGTTTCCCAAAAGCCAAGAGGACGTCCTCAAATGTGTTGTTTTGTCCCGAGCCCAAGATATTCAATGTACTGTCATACAGCACCAAAGAAAGAAGGAAACATTCACATCTAACAAGCTGCAGCCAGAGGAGTTGGAAACTTTCTTCAAACAAAACTAAAAAGAAAACAATCGATTATCAAAATAGTTAGCAATTATTAGATTAATCGACTAATCGTTACAGTTCTACCGTCTGGATGCACTAAAAAGGATTTATTAAAGTAAAAGTTGCGTCCTCATTCTAATTAATGTAAATAACATTAATCAGAATGAGAGTTGAGATTTTAAAAAAAGGTGTGAAAACGGGATCTGCCTTTGCGTCCGCTGTCTGATGCTAACGCTAACTGCTAATGCTAGGTCTCCAGTACAAGCAGCTTTTACTCACCGACAGTTTTTAGGATGTGTTTATTTTATATATAATATGTCCTCCATGTTGCACCCTGCTATCGCAGAGGGGCGTGTCCAAGCGCGGACTATTCCCACATTAAAATAGATTCATGATTCCTCATTGAAGTGTTATCCCTGTGAATTGTGTGAGCGTCTGTCTCATCCTGTTGTTGTGATGCAAGGTTAACTTCACTCAACGAACGCAGCACGGCTTCCTGCTTGGAGGGCCTGGTTGCGTCTAACCGCGAGTGTAAACCAACGCGGAGGGAGTTACAACCCCGAGTTGGACTTCTGTATTATTTTAAAGGGTAAATTAAAATAAAAGTACAGGATAAATAATCAGCGTTTTTCGTTGTTTATTATACTTGTTTAAAAAATCAGGACACATCGCCTGCAAAACTGCTGATTCGATGTGGTGAAAAAGAGTCAGTCCTCCATGTTTGTGTTCTTTAAAGTATGCAGCAGCGCTCTGCTCGTCGGTGGACCTGCCCGTGTGGGGTGTGCTGCTGTGGCCGAATAGGCTGCTCTCCACACGACACAGGGAACCAAAGTGTGACGTGTCACGACGTGTGCTTACATGGGGGGGTCTCCAACATTTTGAACACCTGGGAGGAGCCGTTTGGAGATTTGCGGAAAGACAGAAACCAGACCAGATCGGCGGCCGGTATTTTACAATGTGAACACTACCAGCGCATCAGTCAGTAACCAAACCCAGGCCCAGCTTTTTGGTAGTTTTGCAAATTTTGACCATGATTACTTCACAGCCAAGACCATCCACAGAGCAGATGTTTATTCATTTTTTGGACAAAAAGGTATTTTAATTTCGCCTGGACTCTGGTATGGTATTTATTTGTTGATTTAGTATTTACGACTACGAGGTTACCTGGAGTGTGTGTGTTATGAGCCCGGGGGACCCCGCTCCCTCCGCCGGGTCCTCATCAGCGGCGTCAAACCACAGCTCCTGGTCCTCCGACTCACAGTCTAGAGACGGGTCGTCACTGTCCGAGGCGCCGGCAGGCGCCGGCTCCCCTGGCTCCCCCTGGTGGGACGGCAGGAGCGCTGCAGGGTCTCATATGCTGTACAACATGCCTTCACCAACAACGTACCAATATACCAAGATAGATCGACGCCCTCCTCAAGTACAAACAATATCATGAAGGAAGACAGATACATCACAAGGGCAGGGGTATCAAACCACTGGTCTGGGGCCCACATCTGGCTCGCAAGATGATCTAATGTGGCCCGCTCATGTTTAAAACATATTGTTGAATCTGGCACGTGGATTAATTCTAAAATCACAATGATTAAATAATACACCCAATGTTATTTGATGCTGATTTGAGTACAGAACAGAATGAGATAAAACAACATTATCATTATGATTAAATGTGTATTTTTTAAGAGCTATTAAATCAACAATTCACCAATCTTCTTCTTCATCATCTTTGTGCTGCTCCCGTTAGGGGCCACAGCGGATCATCTGCCTCCAACACCTTGTGTTCTGCGCATCTTCCTCCCTGACACCAGCTGCCTGCATGTCCTCCCTCAGCACCTCCATCAAGATTCTCTTTGGCTTCCTCTTTTCCTCTTGCCTGGCAGCTCCACCCTCAGCCTCTTTCTCCCAATGTAACTCTCATCTCTCCTCCACACGTGTCCAAACCATCTCAATCTGGCCTCTCTCACTTTTCCACCAAACTGTCCAACCTGAACTGTCCCTCTAATGTCCTCATTCTTAATCGTGTCCATCCTTGTCCCTCCCAATGAAAACCTCCACATCCTCAACTCTGCCACCTCCACTTCATCCACCTGCCTTTTAGTCAGTGCCACCGCCTCTAAACCGTACAACATGGCTGCTCTCACTACCGTCCTGTACACCTTCCCTTCACTCTGGCTGGAACTCTTCTATCACACATCACTCCAGACGCTCTTCTCCACCCACTCCACACTGCCTGTACTCTCTTCTCCACCACTCCACCCTTCCTGTACTCTCTTCTCCACCCACTCCACCCTGCCTGTACTCTCTTCTTCACCTCTCTCCCACACTCTCCACTGCTTTGGATGGTCGACCCCAAGTACTTGAACTCATCCGCCTTCTCCACCTCCACTCCTTGCATTCTCAGCTTTTCTCCGCCCTCCCTCCCATTCAGGCACGTGTATTGTGTCTTACTCCTGCTGACTTTCATTCCTCTTCTCTCTAATGCTGCCTCCACTTCTCCAGGCTCTCCTCCACCTGCTCCCTACTCTCGCTACAGATCACAATGTCATCCGTGAACATCATAGTCCACAGAGACTCCTGCCTGATCTCATCTGTTAACCTGTCCATCACCACTGCAACAAGAAAGGGCTCAGAGCTGATCCTTGATGCAGTCCCACCTCCACTTTGATGCCTTGGTCACGCCTACTGCACACCTTACTACTGTCTGACTGCCCTCATACATATCCTGTACCACTCTTATGTACTTCTCTGCCGCCTCCGACTTCCTCATACAATACCACACTTCCTCTCTGGGCACCCTATCATACGCTTTCTCTAAATCCACAAAGACGCAGTGCAACTCCCTCCAACCTTCCCTGTACTTTTCCATCAGCATTTTTAAAGCAAACATGTCATCTGTAGTACTCTTTCCTGGCATTAAACCATACTGCTGCCCGCTGATCCCCACCTCTCCTCTTAACCTAGCCTCCACTACCCTTTACCATAGCTTCATGTTGTGGCTGATCAACTTTATTCCCCTGTAGTTACGGCAGCTCTGTACGTCTCCCTTATTCTTGAAGATGGTACCAGTACACTTCTTCTCCACTCCTCCGGCATCCTCTCCCTTTCCAGGATGGTGTTAAACAGTCTTGTTAGAAACATCACTGCCATCTCACCTAAACATTTCCATGCCTACCCAAGTTTGTCATCTGGGCCAACTGCCTTTCCCCTTTTCATCTTCTTTAATGCTGTTCATCAAATCAACAATTCACCAATACATGGTGTAAAATAATCTTTGAATGAAAGTTTGTTTCCCCCCCCAATTTTGTATCATCATTCCACTAGTGATGATACAAAATGTTATATAAATGCTATATAATGCTAAAAATATACTAAATGTTCACCTGTTTCAGAAGTATTATAGAATAAATTATAAATAAATAAAAACTTTACAATAAATTAGTATTGGAGTCAAACATATCCACTTTACTAATGATCACTTCTGTTATATTTCCTGTCTGCAAATATTTTATCAAAAGCACCAACAGTCACCCCCAAAATATTGTGAAATGACTGATATTGAGGTATTATTTAAAACATATGACGCAGCATTAGGCGGGAGGCTACCTTGTCGCAGGGCCCCTGGGGTCCATCGAGGGCAACGGAGGGGACGGCCGTTTGTCGCAGCCTCGTGCGCTGGCGCCCTCTGCTTTTACTCATGATGAAGTCGCTTGGAAGGAAGTGCGCCCCACAGACGTAGCGCCTGCTGAACATCCACTTGGAAACGTCCGGGTCCAGCCGCAGCACTGCAAGCCACTTGCCCAAACGCTCCTGGTCTGACAAGGGGAAGCGGTGGAAAGTGGCCTGGGACCTCCCCACCCGGCGGTTGGAGCAGGACCCCACGCTGCACACCATGGTCATGTTGGACGCAGAGCCGCAGCGACCCAGAACATCAGCCGGGGGCTCCCGCTACAGGGGCAGCTACCTGGGTCCACCTCTGGGGGGCGAAGTCTCCAGCCTCGGGGTTCCTTCCACGTTGAGAAGTCTAGCCCTGGTCCAAGTCTCGACAGGACGCGGGGCTCGATGGCCAGTTTCTACAACACATTCAAAGATTTTAAACATTTGTCACATCCATATTGCACCGTACAGCATGCGCGATTATGGCGAAAATGATAATCACCCTTATTTTGATCAATATTGTGATCACCATTATTTACACATTTTGGGGAACAATTATTTTATTGTAAATTTTATTTGTAGATAAACAGAAAACTGCTTTCAACATAATGTATTTTATAAACTTATAAATGAAATGGACTAAAATGTACAAAGCTTTTAATCAACATAGGACTTTCTTGACATGAATTCAGTCTTTTTAATGCTTTATATAAATAAAATCCAAACAAGAAGGTCAGTTACACACCTAAAAATAAAATTAAAAAATAAATAAAAACAGCCCATAACTCCCCCACCCAACCCCCCACCGGCACAGCACGCCAAAGAATTTCCTCACAATTTAACATTTATCACATTTTAAATTAAAATAACTACTGTGCCACAAAGGGATGTTAATTTTGATAAGTTTTTTCCCTGACCAATAACTAACCCTTGTTAACCCATCAGTAACGGTTTTCCACTAATATTAAAATAGTAGGGCACAGCCCTAGAAATAATGAATAGTAACGGACACACACAAGAGAAATCCCCCAGATGTTTAAGGGTCCCACCCAAGGACGAGCGGAGCAACTGGAAAGTTCTGTTTCTCCAGAAGTCCTTAAACATAGCATGGTTGATGGTTTATCGATTATTGTGTTTGTGTTGCATATCAATGTAACTTTCACCAGCAAAAGAATTTAACAACAAGAATGACCGTTTTCAGAGTTCGTGAAACACAGCATCACTTCCTACCGACTGAAATTACTTGTTTCCAAGTTCCGTGGCATGCAGAATGACTTCCTACTGACATTCATTTGTTTTCCCGAGTTCCCATGGACGGCAACATCACTTCCTACAATAAGAATTACTGTTTTCCGAGTTCCTGTGGAACGCAGCATCACTTCCGAACAACAATCCTTCCACTTCCTATCACTTCTTACTGAGACAAGTTACATCATTCCTGAGTTCTCATGGAACGCAGCATCACTTTCTACCAACATCAATTATTGTTTTCCAAGTTCCCGTGACCACAGCTTCACTTCATACAACCACAAATGACTGTTTTCCGAGTTCGGTGGAAAGCAGCGTGACTTCCTACCGACAAGAACTACTGTTTACCAGGTTCCATGAAATGCAGCGTGACTTCCTACCGACAAGAACTACTGTTTTCTGAGTTCTATGGAACGCAGCATCACTTCCGAACAACAATCCTTCCACTTCCTATCACTTCTTACTGAGACAAGTTACATCATTCCTGAGTTCTCATGGAACGCAGCATCACTTTCTACCAACATCAATTATTGTTTTCCAAGTTCCCGTGACCACAGCTTCACTTCCTACAACCACAAATGACTGTTTTCCGAGTTCGGTGGAACGCAGCGTGACTTCCAACCGACAAGAACTACTGTTTACCAGGTTACATGAAATGCAGCGTGACTTCCTACCGACAAGAACTACTGTTTTCTGAGTTCTGTGGAACGCAGCGTGACTTCCTACCGACAAGAACTACTGTTTTCTGAGTTCTGTGGAACGCAGCGTGACTTCCTACCGACAAGAACTACTGTTTTTCGAGTTCCATGGAACGCAGCGTGACTTCCTACCGACAAGAACTACTGTTTTCTGAGTTCTGTGGAACGCAGCGTGACCTCCTACCTTCAAGAACTACTGTCTTCTGAGTTCTGTGGAACGCAGCGTGACTTCCTACCGACAAGAACTACTGTCTTCTGAGTTCTGTGGAACGCAACGTGACTTCCTACCGACAAGAACTACTGTTTTTCGAGTTCTATGGAACGCAGCGTGACTTCCTACCGACAAGAACTACTGTTTTTCGAGTTCTATGGAACGCAGCGTGACTTCCTACCGACAAGAACTACTGTTTTTCGAGTTCTATGGAACGCAGCGTGACTTCCTACCGACATGAACTACTGTTTTCAGAGTTCTGTGGAACGCAGCGTGACTTCCTACCGACAAGAACTACTGTTTTCCGGGTTCTGTGGAACGCAGCGTGACTTCCTACCGACAAGAACTACTGTTTTCCGGGTTCCGTGGAACGCACCGTGACTTCCTACCGACAGGAACTACTGTTTTCCGGGTTCTGTGGAACGCAGCGTGACTTCCTACCGACAAGAACTAGTTTTCCGGGTTCCGTGGAACGCAGCGTGACTTCCTACCGACAAGAACTACTGTTTTCCGAGTTCTGTGGAACGCAGCGTGACTTCCTACCGACAAGAACTACTGTTTTCAGAGTTCTGTGGAAGGCAGCGTCACTTCCTACCGACACAAATGGCTTCTTTCCGGGTTCTGTGGAACGCAGCGTGACTTCCTACCGACAAGAACTACTGTTTTCTGGGTTCTGTGGAACGCAGCGTGACTTCCTACTCGACAAGAACTACTGTTTTCCGGGTTCTGTGGAATGCAGCGTGACTTCCTACCGACAAGAACTACTGTTTTCCGAGTTCTGTGGAACGCAGCGTGACTTCCTACCGACAGGAACGACTGTTTTCCGGGTTCTGTGGAACGCAGTGTGACTTCCTACCGACAAGAACTACTGTATTCCGGGTTCCGTGGAACGCAGCGTGACTTCCTACCGACAAGAACTACTGTTTTCCGGGTTCCGTGGAACGCAGCGTGACTTCCTACCGACAAGAACTAATGTTTTCCGAGTTCTGTGGAACGCAGCGTGACTTCCTACCGACAAGAACTACTGTTTTCCGAGTTCTGTGGAACGCAGCGTGACTTCCTACCGACAAGAACTACTGTTCTCCGAGTTCTGTGGAACGCAGCATGACTTCCTACCGACAAGAACTACTGTTTTCCGAGTTCTGTGGAACGCAGCGTAACTTCCTACAGACACAAATGGCTTTTTTCCGGGTTCTGTGGAACGCAGCATGACTTCCTACCGACAAGAACTACTGTTTTCTGGGTTCTGTGGGACGCAGCGTGACATCCTACCGTCAAGAACTACTGTCTTCTGAGTTCTGTGGAACACAGCGTGACTTCCTACCGACAAGAACTACTGTTTTCCGGGTTCCGTGGAACGCAGCGTGACTTCCTACCGACAAGAACTACTGTTTTCCGGGTCCGTGGAACACAGCGTGACTTCCTACCGACAAGAACTACTGTTTTTCGAGTTCCATGGAACGCAGCGTGACTTCCTACCGACAAGAACTACTGTTTTCAGAGTTCTGTGGAACGCAGCGTGACTTCCTACCGACAAGAACTAATGTTTTCCGAGTTCTGTGGAACGCAGCGTCACTTCCTACCGACACAAATGGCTTTTTTCCGGGTTCTGTGGAACGCAGTGTGACTTCCTACTGACACAAATTACAGTTTTGAGTTCCCCGGGAACACAGCATCACTTCCTGCTGACAAGAATTAGTTTTCCAAATTCCCGTGGAAAGCCGCAGCACTTCCTTTCGACAGGATTGACAGTTTTCCTAGTTGCCGCGCAACGCAGCATCACTTCCTGCCGTCACTCCCCAACACAAACCCTCACCTTTTGAGTGTGGTGGCAGGAGCACCTACCTCCTGAGCGCAGCGCACCTCACCCCACGCCAAAGCCCCCCCCAGAACCACACCATGTTCCAATTGTTAGTT
>NC_137193.1:1173113-1178113 GCF_960531495.2 Zeus faber | reverse complement strand
GTCCTGTGGTCTTGTGGTCTTGTCGTCCTGTGGTCCCGCTGGTCCTGTGGTCCTGTGGTCTTGTGGGCCTGTGGTCCCGCTGGTCCTGTGGTCCTGTGGTCTTGTCGTCCTGTGGTCCCACTGGTCCTGTGGTCCTGTGGTCTTGTGGGCCTGTGGTCCCGCTGGTCCTGTGGTCCCGTGGTCCTGTGGTCCCGCTGGTCCTGTGGTCCTGTGGTCTTGTCATCCTGTGATCCCGCTGGTCCTGTGGTCCTGTGGTCTTGTCGTCCTGTGGTCCCACTGGTCCTGTGGTCTTGTGGGCCTGTGGTCCCGCTGGTCCTGTGGTCCCGTGGTCCTGTGGTCCTGTGGTCCTTCTGGTCCTGTGATCCTGCTGGTCCCGCTGGTCCTGTGGTCCTGTGGTCTTGTGGTCTTGTCGTCCTGTGGTCCCGCTGGTCCTGTGGTCCTGTGGTCTTGTGGGCCTGTGGTCCCGCTGGTCCTGTGGTCCCGTGGTCCTGTGGTCCCGCTGGTCCTGTGGTCCTGTGGTCTTGTCATCCTGTGATCCCGCTGATCCTGTGGTCCTGTGGTCTTGTCGTCCTGTGGTCCCACTGGTCCTGTGGTCCTGTGGTCTTGTGGGCCTGTGGTCCCGCTGGTCCTGTGGTCCCGTGGTCCTGTGGTCCTGCTAGTCCTGTGGTCTTGTGGTCCTGCTGGGACTGTTGGACAGTTTGAGGAGCTCTGAGGGGGGACGGGGCAGGAGGTTTGGGGCAGAATGACGCCACTCAAGCTGGAGACCGTTTGGTGGGAAAACACCAAGACTGTCTGGGTGGAGGTGAAGGACAACACGGTGCTGAAATACGGAGCCCTGACCGCTGTCAGCGTCATTGGTAGGTTATCTCTCTGTCCGTCAATCTGTCCGTCTGTCTGTCTGTCTGTCTGTCTGTCTGTCTGTTCATCAGCCTGTGTGTCACAGTCTGTCACCCTGTCAGTCCGTCTGTCTGTCCGTCACCCTGTCCATCCGTCTGTCTGTCTGTCTGTCTGTCCGTCACCCTGTGAGTCACACTGTCTGTCACCCTGTCTGTCCATCTGTCTGTCCGTCCATCTGTCCGTCACCCTGTCCATCCGTCTGTCTGTCTGTCTGTCCGTCACCCTGTGAGTCACACTGTCTGTCACCCTGTCTGTCCGTCTGTCTGTCTGTCCGTCCATCTGTCCGTCACCCTGTCTCTCAGAATCAGAACCTGTTTATTGGAAGTACGTGTTCATACACAAGGAATGTCTCTTTGTCAGAGTCTGTGCATTGTAGTGCATAAAGTCCAAAAAACAAATTACACAGAATTTACAAAATGTGCTCCATGCATGAGAATCCAAATGACTCGCCATCCCACAATTAAATGATTGAATCCAATTCATAAGAATGAAGAAAATGGTGGAGTGAGTGGGTGAGTCTCCACAGTATTTTCTTGAGATTAGCGGTTGTTTTGTCAATCAGATTAGCAGCAGGCTCTTTGTTAAATTCCTGGAGCGTCCTGTACAGTATGCCACGTCTGCCCCCCAACAGCACAGCACCAGCCTCGTTAAAGTGCGGTGGATCCAGGCAGAGAGCGAGCACGGAGCAGTCCCCAGCATTAAAAACACAGTCGGTAGCATGTTGTGCCCAAACAGCAGCTCCCTCAGCACCATCCCCTTAAGTTTAAGGGTTTACTGCAGTAATGCGCTTACGTGTCTCTGCTACTGGCTGGGAAGTTCTGGAGCGGGGAAGGAGATTCGCGAAGTTAAAATCAACGGTTCGGTGAATCTATTTGAAATCACACGGATTCCAGACAAACATTAATTTTACTGTTGAGACAAGAAAGCGGATGTGTTGCCTGGGGGCGGGAATCACCGTCACGATACATTTCTAACGATGCAATACTATTGTGGCACTTAACGATTAGAGCTGCAACTTACGATTATTTTCATCATCGACAAATCTTTCAATTATTTTCTCTTATAATCGATTAGATGTTTTGTCCATAAAATGTTAAAAATGTGGATGTCTGTTTCCCAAAAGCCAAGAGGACGTCCTCAAATGTTGTGTTTTGTCACAAGCCAAAGATATTCAGTTGACTGTCATACTGCACCAAATATGGAAGGAAACATTCACACCTAACAAGCTGCAGCCAGAGGATGTGGAAATTCTTTTCTTAAAAAAATATTTAAAACGATTAAACTACTATCAAAATTGTTGGCGATTAATTGAATAGTTGGCAATTAATCGATTAATTGACTAATCTCTCATCGCAGCTCTAATCATGATGGATGGCCAAGTGGAAGCATCAAGAAAAGCCTGAGTGATTCACCACAAAATCTGTCGTATTAAAGAAGGAAAGAATGTTCAAAATGATTCAAATGAGGAGGTGATTTCATACCTTTGCTCACTGATAACGTATCGCACGAGGAGGTGTTGTCATGGTGACAGCGTGGATGCACTATCGATCGAGGCCTGGTGGCTCTGCAGCGGTGGATCACAGGAGGAGGTGTTGTCATGGTAACGTTTCGTTGTCATGGTCACACCGTGTATGTGCTTTCGATCCAGGCCTGGTGGCTCTGCGAAGGTGGATCACAGGAGGAGTGTGCCGCAGCCAGGCCACGCTGCAGGGGAAGACAGTGCTCATCACCGGGGCCAACACCGGCATCGGCAAGGAGACGGCTCGGGACATGGCCAGGAGAGGTGAGGGCCCGAGAGACCACCTGGCGCTGAGCAGGGGCCGCCGGGTGGGGGCCTCTGCAAGTGCACTGAGAGTCTAAAATGATTTAACGTGCAGACCAATGCATGTTGTCCCACAATAGCAATACTGTATATGTTTTATTGAACTTGGTGGAATACTCTATTCTGATTGGTCAACAGCGCCAACCAGCAGTCAGTTATTTCTGAATAATGATCATCTGTCTATCTATCATCAGTCTGTCTGTCCATCCATCCTGCAGGAGCCAGGGTGGTGCTGGCCTGCAGGGACCTCTCCAGGGCGGAGGAGGCGGCCCTGGATATACGCTCCTCCACAGGGAGCAGCAGTGTGCTGGTGCGCCATCTGGACCTGCCTCCATGAGCTCTGTACGGAGCTTCAGCTGCAGGTTCCTGCAGGAGGAGCCGCGCCTGGACCTGCTCATCAACAACGCAGGTGGCTCTGTCTCGTCCCGCTCTTCCCTCCCTTCCCTGGATAGACAGGCTGGGGTACTGCCATGTCTAAGTGTGTAGGCCTGTTTTTAATTATGCATCAATATATATTTTTATTTCTATACCTTCATTTTCCTTTTCTATCATGTATTGTATGCAAAGCACTTTGAATTACTCTTACTTACCTTCTTTCGCTCCTTTTATCTTACTTCCTGTTATGGTTGAGGTTAGTGAACACAAGCACAAGACACAGACAAGAATAGTGTTAAATAAAAACTGGGATATATTGAGGTGAACAAGGGTATGGATCGGCAGGCAGGGAAGGTCAGGCAAGCAGGTGGGCAAGGTCGGCCAGGCAAGTGAGGAAGGTCGGGCAGGCAAGTGGGGAGGTCAGGCAGGCAGGTGGGGAACGTCGGGCAGGCAGGTGGGGAAGGTCGGCCCGGCTTGAGGAAGGTCGGGCAGGCAAGTGGGGAGGTCAGGCAGGCAGGTGGGGAAGGTCGGGCAGGCAGGTGGGGAAGGTAAGGCAGGCAGATGGGAAAGGGCGGGCAGGCAGGTGGGGAAGTTCGGGCAGGCAGGTGGGGCAGGTCGGGAAGGCAGGTGGGGAAGGTTAGGCAGCCAGTGGGGGAAGGTCGGGTAGGCCTTTCCCTTCCCTTGCCCACTTTCTTTCTTACTTTTTCTCTTTCCTTCCCTTTTTCCTAACTCCCCTCCCTCCCCTCTCCAGGAGTGATGATGTGTCCAGAGACCATGACGGAGGACGGCTTTGAGCTGCAGCTGGCTGTTAACCACCTGGGTCACTTCCTGCTGACCAACCTGCTGCTGGGGCTCCTGAAGAGCTCCGGCCCAAGCCGGGTCGTCACTGTGTCCAGCGTGGCCCACAAAGGAGGTGGATGTTTACAAAATCCACAACCGGTTTTTACATGTTACATTACATTACATTACATTACATTACATTGATCAGACGCTTTTATCCAAAGCGACTTACAATTATTCAAACACCGACGGACGCAGCCATCAGGAGCAATTAGGGGTTAAGTGTCTTGCTCAAGGACACTACAGCATGCTAGCAGGAGGAGCCTGGGATCCAACCAGCAACCTTTAGATCACTAGACCACCAGCTCTACCTCCTGAGCTACCATCCATCCCCTTTTACCATCCCACATGTCATGAATAAGGGAATCTAGCGTGTAATCATCAGCCGTACAGTATTTGCCAACCATTCTGATTTTACCGCACACCACCACGCCGACCGCACGCCACCACGCTCACCATGCACAACCTTTATTTCAATCTGATTGGATAGTTATAAAGAAGCAGGAGAATGGGTCAAACTTTGTGTCAAATTTCCCATGGCGGGGGCCCTCTGGCGCTCAGGGGCTGGATGGATGGATGGATAGATAGATAGACAGACAGACAGACAGATAGATAGATAGATAGATAGATAGATAGATAGATGGATAGATAGATAGATAGATAGATAGATAGATAGATAGATAGATAGATAGATAGATAGATAGATAGACAGACAGATAGATAGATAGATAGATAGATAGATAGATAGATAGATAGATAGATAGACAGACAGATAGATAGATAGATAGATAGATAGATAGATAGATAGATAGATGGATGGATGGATAGATAGATAGATAGATAGATAGATAGATGGATAGATAGATAGATAGATAGATAGATAGATAGATAGATAGATAGATAGATAGATAGATAGATAGATAGATAGATAGATAGATAGATAGATAGATGGTAAAAGGATGATGGATGGATAGATAGATAGATAGATGGATGGATGGAGGGTTAGATGGGGATGGATGTATAGATGGATGGATGGAGGGTTGGATGGGGATGGATGTATAGATGG
>NC_137193.1:1155613-1168113 GCF_960531495.2 Zeus faber | reverse complement strand
CTCTACATGTAAACATGGTTATAAGGTTGGGGGTAAAGGATTCAAGGTGATGTTGGCCAGCAGTTAAAGTGGTCATCTCTTATTATTTCGTTGAAACCCCATCATTTCCCATTCATGTCCCTTATTTATTCAGCTGTCACATTGAGGAACAGCCTGTGGTGGAAATTCCAACCACTCAGGTGGCGGTCGATGCGTGGGGTGAGAAGACAATAACTGTAACCTCATCTAAGTTTATTGTCTGTAAGATGGCGATCAGCAGGAAGTACTTTACGTGTCACCGAGTAACAGCAGAAAGCATCTTCCCTGAACCAGTCGACTCGGGGGGCTTATATCACGCAGGTCACATGACGGGTTGCTGTGAGGGCGTCACTTCCAACGTGGCGCCACCCGTTTGCGGCAGCCTGCACAAGCGCTCCTTGTTGATTCGTGCTCATTTCCAGTCCCTGGAGAACAAGATGGATGATCTTCGAGCGAGGATTACATTACAACGGGACACGAGAAACTGTTGCGTCCTCTGCCTGAGGGAGACATGGCTGAACCCACTGGTGCCGGATGAAGCCGTACGTCCAGCCAAGTCCTTCTCCTTGTTCCCCGCTGACAGGTCGGAAGAGTCGGGAAAATCCAAGGGTGGAGGCGTCTGCCTCATGATCAACAGCCGCTGGTGTAACTCCAACAACATCAAGAATCTCTCCCGCTCCTGCTCGCGAACCTGCAACAGCTGACATCTCATGCCGTCCATTTTATCTCCCCCGGGAATTCAGCACGGTCATCATCACAGCCGTTTATATTCCACGCAAGCAGAAACCGACACAGCACTGTCGGACCTGTATGATGTGTTGTGTGGAGTTCAAAACAAACATCCCCACGCGGCTGTGGTGGTGACTGGGGATCTTAACAAGGCAAACCTTAAAAAAGTTCTGCCTAATTTCCATCAACACACCACGTGTGCCACCAGGGGAGATAAAACTTTGGACCACTGCTACACACCGTACAAGAACGGGCACATGACCGTCTCGCTCCCTGCTTTCGGGAAATCAGACTGGGACTTGGGACTGGGACATGTTCCAATCAAGTTCCAGTGACGTCAGCGAGTTTATGGAAGTAGCTACGTGCTTCATAGCTACATTAGGGGAAAGCATCGTTCCCATGGTTGAAGTTTGGATCTGCGACACTCTGAATGCTAGCATGGATGTATAGGGACAGAGTGGAGCGACAGATAGAGCAACAGGACACCAGACACTTGTGGCAGGGGCTGTGGACTATTAGGATCTACAACAGCAGCTCCTCCCCAGCCACAAGTGTGGACGCCTCCCTAGGCAACAAACTGAACTCCTTTTTTGCGTGGCTTGAGTCTGGCAAAAGCACCACTAGCTCGCCGGCTAATTGGAGTCAAACCGCTGGGGATGAACGCACACTCTGTGTCCGAGCATGACGTCAGGATGGCTCTGATGTGTGTGAACACCAAGAAAGCTGCGGGCCCAGATGGCATATCTGGGCGAGTACTGAATACCTGTGCTAACCAGCTAGCCTCGGTGTTCACCACAATATTCAACATCTCCCTGGCTGAATCAGCGGTCCCGTCCTGCTTCAAGAGGTCCACCGTCGTTCCTGTCCCTAAGATCGCCTCTCCAACCTGCCTGAATGACTACCGTCCGGTGGCCCTCACCTCGGTGGTTATGAAGTGTTTCAAGAGGCTGATTAAGGATTATATCTGCGCCTCCCTCCCCCGTTGCAGTTTGCGTACCAGCAGAACAGATGCACGGACGATGCGGTCTCCCAGGTACTGCACACCAGGCTCACGCACCTTGATGGCAAGGGGGGGCCGATGTGAGATTGCTGTTCATAGACTATAGTTCAGCTTTCAATACCATAGTCCCCACCAGACTGGCTGTCAAGCTGCAGGAGCTAGTACTGAGCACTCCGCTGTGTGCCTGGATCCTGGACTTCCTCTCCGCCCGGCCCCTGGTGGTTAGGATGGGGAGGCACATGTCCAGCTCCCACACGTGAAAACACCGGATCCCCCCAGGGCTGCGTCCTCAGCCCCCTACTGAACTCCCTGCACACACATGACTGTGTGGCCAGGTCCAGCTCCCACACCAACATCAAGTTTGCTGACGACACCGTCGTGGTGGGCCTGATCACCGAGGACAATTAGATGGCCTAGCGTTTGGAGGTGGCTGACCTGTCACTCTGGTGCCAGGGCAACAGCCTCCACCTGGACATCAGCAAAACTAAGGAGCTGACGGACGGAAACTGAGGACGCACGCGCCTCTGGTGATTAATGGGACTTCTGTCGACAGGGTGAGCAGCTTCAAGGAGACCAGGAGACACTCACACAGGCCCCACTGCCTTACTGTACTGTATGTAGCATACTGTACTACATACGGTATCACTGTACTGGGCTACTGCATACTGCGCTGTATTGCTGTTCTGTTGGGTGTTACTGTATTGCTGCGAGCCATTCTGTCGTGTTTCCATTGTTCCACGACATTAGCGGTGTGCCACAATGTTGTGGTACGATGGCACCGCTGCCTCACAGCAAGAAGGTCCTGGGTTCGATTCCCGCCTTGGGCGCTGTTGGCACCGTGCTCTGGAGGGTTATCTCCTGATGAGGTGTCTTTTGTGTGGATGTTGCATGTTCCCCCCTGGGCTCACATGGTTTCCTCCATGTAACATCATAAGAACATGCACCACACACATCGTCTGAGCAGCGGTGGATGTCGAAGCTGGTCCCCCGGCGCTGCACTGTGAGGTGCCCACCGCTCTGGGGGGCCCCCCGGAGGCCCCCAGGAGGGAGGACAAGCCTTGATGGGGAAGAATGCGGAATAGACATTTCACGGCCTCTATCTGCTCGTGTTGTGCAGTCCGACAACAAAGACAAGCTCGACTTGTCCACTTCAAAAAAATATGTTGTCAAGTTTATTTCTACAAACTCCAATTCCTGTGTAAAATGTAAATGAAAACAGAATGCACCAAATTCAAAATGGGTGAATATTTGCCAAAAAAAACAATTTGATCAGTTTGAACATGAAATATCTTGTCTTTGAAGTGTATACACTTGAATACAGGCTGAAAAGGATTTGCAAATCATTCAAAAAACACCTGTTTGGAACATTCCACAGGTGAGCAGGTTGATTGGAGACAGGTGAGTGTCATGCTGGGGTGTAAAAGGAGCCTCCTCCCAAAGCCTCAGTCGTTCACAAGCAAGGGTGGGGCGAGGCTCACCCCCGAAAAGACAAAAACCTACTGCATGTCAGCGAGCCGCAGAGCCTTGAGGTGGGAGAACAAGTCCACCTTGCAGCTTGGAATGGAGCTCAAATGAAAACATGAACACCGACACGTCAAATGAAAACATGAACACCGACACGTCAAATGAAAACATGAACACGACACGTCAAATGAAAACATGAACACGACACGTCAAATGAAAACATGAACCGACACGTCAAATGAAAACATGAACACGACACGTCAAATGAAAACATGAACACGACACGTCAAATGAAAACATGAAGAGAGGAGAACAACCTAAATATTAAGTATTCATGTTTAAGTATGAATATATGTTGTCCCCGTCTGCTTTCTCCATTAACGTGTGTGTGTGTGTGCAGACCAGCATAGTGAGTGTGGTGTACACTCAGTCAGAGATCCTGCAGAAGGAGGTTTATCTGTTTGAGAGGATCGGCTCCCAGAGCAGAGACACCATGAAGCACCTGAAAGCCATCTGCTTCCTGAGGGCCACCAAGGTACTGAGGGTGGGGGCGGGTGGGTGTGGTGCACTGACGGAGCTATTTCATTTGATAATATTAGTGATATGAAAAACAGACACAGCATCATACTAAAATAATAAACTTTATTATTATATTATAACAATAAGAAACTTCAGTATTATTATTATATGATAACAATAATAAAAACGTTATGATTATATAACAATAATAAACTTTATTATAACAATAAGAAACTTTATTATTATATTAGAACAATAATAAACCATTATATTATAACAATAATAAACTTTATTATATTATAACAATAATAGACTTCATTATGACATTATTATATTATAACAATAATAAACGTTATTATATTATAACAATAATAAACTTTATTATATTATAACAAACTTTATTATTATATTATAACAAGAATAAACGTTATTATTATATTATAACAATAATAAACTTTATTATTATATTAGAACAATAATAAAAATGGTATTATATTAGAACAATAGTAAACTTTATAACTTTATTAGAACAATCATAAACTTTATTATATCAGAACAATAATAAACGTTATTATATTATAACAATTATAAAAACGTTATTATATCATAACAATTATAAAAACTTTATTATTATATTATAACAATAATAAGCTTTAATTTTATATTATAACAATAATAACAACTTTATTATTATCTTATAACAATAATACACGTTATTATATTAGAACAATAATAAACGTTATTATTATTATTAGAACAATAATAAACTTTATTATTATATTAGAACAATAATAAACTTTATTATTATTATAACAATAATAAACCTTGTTATTATTATATGAGAACAATAATAAAATCTTTATTATTATATTATAACAATAATAAACTTTATTATTATATTATAACAACAAAAAATACTTTATCAATCCAGAGGAAATGTTAGTTAAACATGTCTGCTATGACAGAAAATTGACTTTTTGACAAATACAACCAGGAAAGTAATAATGAATGGCTGATGAAAGTAGTGGACAGATGAATGGATGATGAAAGTAGTGGACAGATGAATGGATGATGAATGAATGCCTGATGCGTGACGTCCTGATGATTGTGTGTCCACAGGAGAACGTGGAGCGTCTGATCCAGGAGCTGAGACGACCCAAGTACAGCGTGTACTTCATCTGTAAGAAAAGGCATTCACAGAGTATTACATAGTAATCTACCACATTCACAGAGTATTACAAAGTAGGGATCCCACTGGAATCATTGGAGGAAAAGAACAAGAAAGTCAATATTTGTGCAGATTGTCTAGAACTAAAGTAAAGAAACAAAGTTGACATTACTACTACAGTACTACTACACTACTGTACTACTACATTACTACTGCCCTACTACATTACTACTACACTACTGTACTATATTACTACCACGCTACTACATTACTACTCCACTACTGTACTACTACATTACTACTATGCTACTACATTACTACTACACTACTGTACTACTACATTACTACTACTGTACTACTACACTACTGTACTACTACACTACTGTACTACTACATTACTTCTACGCTACTACACTACTACTACTACACTACTACTACACTACTGTACTACTACTACGCTACTACAGTACTACTACATTAATACTACACTAATGTACTACTACTTTACTACTACGCTACTACATTACCACTACACAACTGTGCTACTACATTACTACTACGCCACTACAGTACAACTACACTACTGTATTACTAGTACACTACTACAGTACAAACTGCATCACTACTACACTGCTGTACTTCTACATTGAACTTGAACATTACTGCTAATGTATTACTACACTCCTGTACTACTACACTACTGCTACTGTACTACTACACGACTGTACTACTACAGTACTAACTACACCACTTCCACACTTCTGTACTACTACGCTACTACAGTACAACTGTACTACTACAATAATACTACTACTAAACCCTGCCTCACACGCTGCTTCTCCTTGGTGTCCTCAGACTTCAGCAACGTCATCAGTAAGAGTGACATCAAGGCTCTGGCCGAGGCGGACGAACAGGAAGTGGTGGCCGAGGTCCAGGTCAGTTTGGGCTGAGGGCGGGGCCCCCAATGTGTACGATCCACGTTTGGTTCTCCAGGGCCTCCGGTCTACTGTGTAGAAGACATGTGGTGTAGTACTACGCTCTCCCTCTCTGTAGGAGTTCTACGCAGACTTCATCGCTGTCAATCCCCACCTCTTCTCCCTCAACCTACAGGGCGTGGCCAGGGTAAGAGCTCATGATAACTGCTAGCTGCTAGCTGCTAGCTGCTAGCTGCAGTGTGGCGGTGAAGGGGCTCATGTGATGATACGGTGCGTGCACTGTGTGGCAGGGCCGCAGCTGGGACCCCTCCATGTTGTCCAGGTCCACCCAGGGCCTCACCTCGGTGCTGCTGGCCCTCAAGAAGTGTCCGGTGATCCGCTACCAGCTGTCCTCCGACATGGCCAAGCGGCTGGCCGAGAGCGTCAAGGTGCAACGACACCCATGGAACATGCCACGCCCAATGTCTATCCCTCCATCCTCCCTCTCTCCCTGTCTCGCTCTCCCTCTCTGTCTCGCTCTCCCTCTCTGTCTCACTCGCTTTCTCTGTCGCACCCAGTTGGTCATCACCAAGGAGTATGAGCTGTTTGACTTCAGGAAGACGGAGGTTCCTCCTCTGCTGCTCATCCTGGACCGCAGCGACGACGCCATCACCCCCCTCCTCAACCAGGTGACACCACCAAATGCTCTCCTTTCACATCTTACGGCACCGACCGCTACATCAGGTGTCTCCACAATTGGCCGTGATGTAATTATCCATGGTGGCGGCGTGCTGTAACCGGATGTGCGCTGCCTCCTAGTGGACGTACCAGGCCATGGTGCATGAGCTGCTGGGCCTCAACAACAACCGCATCGACCTCTCCAGAGTCCCAGGAGTCAGCAAGGAGCTGAGGGAGGTGGTGCTGTCAGCGGAGAACGACGAGTTCTACGCCAACGTGAGTCTGATGGAGCACCACCCAACCACTTTCATCATCCATTCATCAGTCATTTAATAGTTGACAACTCATTACTGGCAACATTGACAACATTAATTACTCATGGTTGTAGTTGTAGAACAGTGATTCACATTATTCCATTTATTACCAAATTACAACATGGTTGTATTTGTCAAAAAGTCAATTTTCTGTCATAGCAGACATGTCCAACTAACATTTCCTCTGGATTGATAAAGTCTTTATTATTGTTATGATATAATAATAAAGTTTATTGCTGTCCCAAGCCCGGTTGAATAGAGAGGGTTGCGTCAGGAAGGGCATCCGGCGTAAAAACCATGCAAATCAAACATGATGACAACAAATGTGATTACCACCACTGGTGCCGTTAGCCAACAGGGAGCCAGCGGAAATTGTGCTACTGTCGGCCCAAGAAGAAGAAGAAGAAGGAGAGGGGGAAGGCGTGTCCAGAGACAGCAGGAGAGGAAGAAGGGAAGGAAAGTAGAGTTGAGAGAAGGAACTTTGAACATTGGCACTATGAAGGGTAAAGACACCATGGAGTGGATGGCAGGAGAAACGGGGTAGGGATGGTCTGAAGAAAGAATATGTCAAGAGTGTTTTGGAGGTGACCAGAGTGTCGGACGGAGTGATGAGCATGAAGCTGGACATTGATGGGGTGATAATGAATGTGGTCAGTGCATACGCTCCCCAAGTTGGGTGTGAGATGGAAGAGAAAGAAGAATTCTTTAGTGAGTTGGATGTAGTGGTGGAGAGCGTCCCCAATGGAGAGAGAGTGGTGGTAGGAGCAGATCTCAATGGGCATGTTGGCCAAGGGATCAGAGACATAGGTGACGAGAAGGTGATGGGTAGGTATGGTGTCAAGGAGAGGAATGTGGAAGGACATGTGGTGGTGGATTTCACCAAAAGGATGGAATTGGCTGTTGTGAATACGTATTTCAAGAAGAGGGAGGAACACAGGGTGACATACAAGAGTGGAGGAAGGTTCACACAGGTGGACTACATCTCATGCAGGAGGTGCAATCTGAAAGAGATCAGTGACTGCAAAGTGGTGGTAGGGGAGTGGTGTTGCTAGGCAGCATCGGATGGTGGTCTGTAGGATGACTCTGGAGGCCAAGAAGAGGAAGAGAGTGAAAGAAGAGCCAAAGATAAAATGGTGGAAGTTGAAAAAGGAGGAGTGTTGCATGCCAGTTAGGGAAGAGGTAAGGCAGGCAATAGGTGGGAATGAACGGTTACCAGATGACTGGGAAACAACTGCAGAAGTGGTGAGGGAGACGCCAAGAAGGTACTCAGTGTATCATGCGGGAAGAGGAAGGAAGACAAGGACTCTTGGTGGTGGAATGAGGAAGTACAGTAGAGCATAGAGCAGAAGAGGTTGGCGAAGAAGAAATGGGAAAGTCAGAGAGATGAAGAAAGTAGACATGAGTACAAGCTGATGCGGCGCAAGACGAAGAGAGAAGTGGCAAAGGAAAAGGCGTACGACGAGTTGTATGAGAGGTTGGACGGTAAGGAAGGAGAAAAGGACTTGTACCGATTGGCAAGACAAAGGGACCAAGCTGGGAAGGATGCACAGCAGGTTAGGGTGATGGAGGATAATGATGGGAATGTGCTGACTAGTGAGGAGAGTGTGTTGAGAAGGTGGAAGGAGAACTTTGAGGAGCTGATGAAGGAAGAATTCACATTCTATTCACATTCACATGCCACTTTAATTCACATGCCACTTTAAATGCACATATCTGTATATACATAGGCATATTCCCTCTATCTATTCCATTTTATTTCCATTTATTTTTATTGTATTTTATTCTATATATTTTTATCTTATTCTATAAGTATTCAACTTACTGTATTACGTTTTAGGAGTCAGTTAGTCGGTCTATTAGAAAGGAATTTTCTACTTTTATTTTTTTTCTTAGGACATATTGTGTGCTATCACCGGGTGCGTTGCATTACATTTCACTGCATATATGTATGAAAGTATGTATATGTATGTGACAAATAAAAATCTTGAATCTTGAAGAAAATGAGAGGGAGAGAAGAGTGGATGATGGGGGGATAGTGGAGCAAGAAGTGCAGCAAATGAACAAGGATGAGGTGAGAACAGCATTAAAGAAGATGAAGAGTGGAAAGACAGTTGGCCCAGGTGACAAACCTGGGGAAGCATGGAAATGTTCAGGTGAGATGGCAGTGGTGTTCCTAACGAGACTGTTTAACACCATCCTGGAAAGGGAGAGGATGCCAGAGGAGTGGAGAAGAAGTTTACTGGTACCATCTTCAAGAATAAGGGAGACGTACAGAGCTGTAGTAACTACAGGGGAATAAAGTTGATCAGCCACAGCATGAAGGCTAGGTTAAGAGGAGAGGTGGGGATCAGCGAGCAGCAGTATGGTTTCATGCCAGGAAAGAGTACTACAGATGACATGTTTGGCTTAAGAACGCTGATGGAAAAGTACATGGAAGGCCAGAGGGAGTTGCACTGGGTGCCGAGAGAGGAAGTGTGGTATTGCATGAGGAAGTCGGGGTTGGCAGAGAAGTAGGTAAGAGTGGTACAGGATATGTATGAGGGCAGTCAGACAGTAGTAAGGTGTGTAGTAGGCGTGACCAAGGCCAAGACCAAGGGGGTGGTAGCTCAGGCGGTAGAGCTGGTGGTCTAGTGATCTAAAGGTTGCTGGTTGGATCCCAGGCTCCTCCTGCTAGCATGCTGTAGTGTCCTTGAGCAAGACACTTAACCCCTATTTGCTCCTGATGGCTGCGTCCGTCGGTGCTTGAACAATTGTAAGTCGCTTTGGATAAAAGCGCCAGCTTTTTTGAGCTACCATCCCCCCGTAAGACACAATACATGTGCCTGAATGGGAGGGAGGGCGGAGAAAAGCTGAGAATGCAAGGAGTGGATGAGTTAGAGTACTTGGGGTCGACCATCCAAAGCAGCGGAGAGTGCGGGAGAGAGGTGAAGAAGAGAGTACAGGCAGGGTGGAGTGGGTGGAGAAGAGAGTACAGGCAGGGTGGAGCGGGTGGCAAAAGAGAGTCCAGGCAGGGTGGAGCGGTTGGAGAAGAGTGTCCGGAGTGATGTGTTTACAGAAGGGTTCCAGCCAGAGTGAAGGGGAAGGTGTACAGGACGGTAGTGAGAGCAGCCATGTTGTACTGTTAGAGGCGTTGGCACTGACAGAGATGAGAGTTACATTGGGAGAAGGAGGCTGAGGGTGGAGCTGCCAGGCAAGAGGAAAAGAGGAAGCCAAAGAGAAGCTTGATGGAGGTGCTGAGGGAGGACATGCAGGCGGGTGGTGTTCAGGGAGGAAGATGCACAGGACACAAGGTGTTGGAGGCAGATGATCAGGAGCAGCACAAAGAAGAATAATAATAATAAGAAGAAGAAGAAGAAGATATGATAATAATAGTTTTTATTGTTTATATGATCCTGTGTCTGTTTTTCATATCACTAATATTATCAAATGAAATGCCTCAGTCAGTGCACCACACCCACACACCACCACCTCCACCAACGCCACCTTTTAGAACCCACAGACGTAGATATAAAGTGCTAATGAAGGCTGTGTGTGTAGAACCTGTACCTGAACTTTGGGGAGATTGGCACCAACATCAAGAACCTGATGGAGGACTTCCAGAAGAAGAAACCTAAAGGACAGCAGAGGGTGGAGTCCATCTCTGACATGAAGGTGAGGAGGCACTGTCACCTGCTACTTACTACACCCCAAAGAAGCAGCCACCGTCACCTGCTACATGCACCGTCACCTGCTACACGCACCGTCACCTGCTCCACACACCGTCAGCTCCGACATGCACCGTCACCTGCTACATAAACCGTCACCTGCTACATAAACCGTCACCTCCTACATGCACCATCACCTGTTACATAAACCGTCACCTCCTACATGCACCATCACCTGCTACATAAACCGTCACCTCCTACGTGCACCATCACCTGCTACACACCGTCACCTCCTACATGCACCGTCACCTGCTACATAAACCGTCACCTCCTACATGCACCATCACCTGCTACATAAACGTCACCTCCTACATGCACCATCACCTGCTACATGCACCATCACCTGCTACATGCACCATCACCTGCTACATAAACCGTCACCTCCTACATGCACCATCACCTGTTACATAAACCGTCACCTCCTACATGCACCATCACCTCCTACATGCACCATCACCTGCTTCATAAACTGTCACCTCCTACTTGCACCATCACCTGTTACATAAACCGTCACCTCCTACATGCACCATCACCTGTTACATAAACCGTCACCTCCTACATGCACCATCACCTGTTACATAAACCGTCACCTCCTACGTGCACCGTCACCT
Organism: Zeus faber; assembly: GCF_960531495.2. NCBI lineage: Eukaryota > Metazoa > Chordata > Actinopteri > Zeiformes > Zeidae > Zeus > Zeus faber. The sequence continues at coordinate 1,156,994 of NC_137193.1, read as the reverse complement.
GCTACATAAACCGTCACCTCCTACATGCACCATCACCTGCTATAAACCGTCACCTCCTACATGCACCGTCACCTGCTACATAAACCGTCACCTCCTACATGCACCATCACCTGCTACATAAACCGTCACCTCCTACATGCACCATCACCTGCTACATAAACGTCACCTCCTACATGCACCATCACCTGCTACATGCACCGTCACCTGCTACATAAACCGTCACCTCCTACATGCACCATCACCTGCTACATAAACCGTCACCTCCTACATGCACCATCACCTGCTACATAAACCGTCACCTCCTACATGCACCATCACCTGCTACATAAACCGTCACCTCCTACATGCACCATCACCTGCTACATAAACCGTCACCTCCTACATGCACCATCACCTGCTACATAAACCGTCACCTCCTACATGCACCATCACCTGTTACATAAACCGTCACCTGCTACATGCACCATCACCTCCTACATGCACCATCACCTGCTACATAAACTGTCGACTCCTACTTGCACCTTCACCTGTTACATAAACCGTCACCTCCTACATGCACCATCACCTGCTACATGCACCATCACCTCCTACATGCACCATCACCTGTTACATAAACCGTCACCTCCTACATGCACCATCACCTGCTACATAAACTGTCGACTCCTACATTCAAGATTCAAGATTCAAGATTCAAGATTTTTTATTTGTCACATACATATACATACTTTCATACATATATGCAGTGAAATGTAATGCAACGCACCCGGTGATAGCACACAATATGTCCTAGGGAAAAATAAATAAAAGTAGAAAATTCCTTTCTAATAGACCGACTGATTCCTAACCCGTAATACAGTCAGTTGAATACTTATAGAATAAGATAAAAATATATAGAATAAAATACAATAAAAATAAAATGAAATAAAATGGAATAGATAGAAGGAATATGCCTATGTATGTACAGATATGTGCATTTAAAGTGGCATGTGAATTAAAGTGGCATGTGAATGTGAATAGTGTGAGGTAGTGTTTGGGATAATACAGCACAGTATACAACAGTACGGCGCAGCAATACGGCATCACGAACAACCCTGAACAGTGACACAGTATGCGGTACAGTATGCTACATACAGTACAGTAGGTAGTGGAGCCTAGTGCATGGCTCAGTTAGGACCCCTGGTGAGGTCAGCATTGACAGTTCTAATGGCTTGAGGGAAGAAACTCAGTCTCAGTCTCTGTTCTCGCTGTGTGACTGCGGAGGCGCTTGCCTGACGCAGCAGCTGAAACAGTCCGTTGTTGGGGTGATGAGGATCCTTCATGATGCTGCAGCTCTGCTACTACACCTCTTGGTGTATAACTCCTGCAGGGAGGGGAGGGTAGT
>NC_137193.1:1135613-1143113 GCF_960531495.2 Zeus faber | reverse complement strand
CATGCAACGCAACAAGTACTCTGTCCTACATGCAACGCAGCAAGTACTCTGTCCTACATGCAACGCAACAAGTACTCTGTCCTACATGCAACGCAACAAGTACTCTGTCTACATGCAACACAGCAAGTACTCTGTCCTACATGCAACGCAACAAGTACTCTGTCCTACATGCAACGCAGCAAGTACTCTGTCCTACATGCAACGCAACAAGTACTCTGTCCTACATGCAACACAGCAAGTACTCTGTCCTACATGCGTTGCAGCAAGTACTCTGTCCTACATGCAACGCAACAAGTACTCTGTCCTACATGCAACGCAGCAAGTACTCTGTCCTACATGCAACGCAACAAGTACCTTGTCCCACACACAGTAACACACACAGTAACACACAGTAACACACATAGTAACACACAGTAACACACACACACAGTAACACACAGTAACATACACAGTAACACACACACACACACACACACACACACACACACACACACACACACACATAGTAACACACAGTAACACACACACACACACAGTAACACACACAGTAACACACAGTAACACACACACACAGTAACACACACAGTAACACACACAGTAACACACACAGTAACACACAGAAACACACACAGTAACACACACAGTAACACACACACAGTAACACACAGTAACACACACAGTAACACACACACACAGTAACACACACACAGTAACACACACACAGTAACACACACAGTAACACACACAGTAACACACAGTAACACACACAGTAGCACACACACACACAGTAACACACACAGTAACACACAGTAACACACACACACAGTAACACACAGTAACACACACACACAGTAACACACAGTAACACACACACACACACAGTAACACACACAGTAACACACAGTAACATACACAGTAACACACACACACACAGTAACACACACACAGTAACACACACACAGTAACACACACAGTAACACACACAGTAACACACAGTAACACACACAGACACACACTAACACACACACACACACATAGTAACACACAGTAACACACACACACAGTAACACACACAGTAACACACAGTAACACACACAGTAACACACACACAGTAACACACAGTAACACACACAGCAACACACACACAGTAACACACACAGTAACACACACAGTAACACACAGTAACACACACAGTAACACACAGTAACACACACAGTAACACACACAGTAACACACAGTAACACACAGTAACACACATAGTAACACACAGTAACACACACACACACACAGTAACACACACAGTAACACACAGTAACACACACAGTAACACACGCAGTAACACACACACACACACACACACACACAGTAACACACAGTAACACACAGTAACACACACACACACACACACACACACACAGTAACACACACACACACACACACACACACACACAGTAACACACAGTAACACACACACACACACACACACACACACACACACAGTAACACACACACACACACACAGTAACACACAGTAACACACACACACACACACAGTAACACACAGTAACACACACACACACACACACACACAGTAACACACAGTAACACACACACACACACACACACACACACACACACACAGTAACACACACAGTAACACACACAGTAACACACACACACACACAGTAACACACACACACACACAGTAACACACACAGTAACACACACAGTAACACACACACACACAGTAACACACACACACACACACACACAGTAACACACACACACATTCAGTAACACACACACACACACACACAGTAACACACACAGTAACACACAGTAACACACACACACACACACACACACACAGTAACCCACAGTAACACACAGTAACACACACACACACACAGTAACACACACAGTAACACACACACACACACAGTAACACACACAGTAACACACACACAGTAACACACAGTAACACACACACACACACACACACACACACACAGTAACACACACAGTAACACACAGTAACACACACACACACACACAGTAACACACAGTAACACACAGTAACACACAGTAACACACACACACACACAGTAACACACACAGTAACACACACACACACACACACAGTAACACACACAGTAACACACACACAGTAACACACAGTAACACACACACACACACACACACACACACAGTAACACACACAGTAACACACAGTAACACACACACACACACACACACACAGTAACACACAGTAACACACAGTAACACACACACACACAGTAACACACAGTAACACACAGACAGATGGCGCTGTCTGCTCCACCTCTCTGCAGTGTGGCTACCGTGTGCGTGCGGGGGTGAGACAGCATCTGCCACTGATGCTGCCGCTTCCACTGGTGAGACGGAGGCTGGAGTAACACCACCACCACCTCCACCTACACCTCCACCTCCCGGTTTGGTTGGAGGAGCCGCTGCACCCGGAACCAGAACCGCGGACTGGGGCTGCTGCACCCGGAACACCACCCAGGGAAGGATGAAGAGGAGCCATGTGACCAGGCGGGTGAGTCCGGTCGCGGCGGTGTCGCTCCGCTCGAGCCTCCACCCACGCGTCGAACAATGGTCGTACTGCTCCACCTTGCGCGCGCGCACCGCGGCGGATCGATGGAGAGATTGGGCTGATGGAGCTGATGGAGCTGGTGAAGAGATGGGGCTGATTGAGCTGATGGGGCAGATGGAGTGAAGGCACTGATGGGGTTGATGGGGTAGATGGAGATATGGGGCAGATTTAGTGATGGGGCTGATGGAGTGAAGGCACTGATGGGGTTGATGGGTTGGTGGAGAGATGGGGTTGATGGAGTGATGGTGCTGATGGAGAGATGGGGATGATGGGGTGATGGAGTGATAGGACTGACGGGGCTGATGGGGGGTGGAGGGAGTGACAGGGCTGATGGAGCTGATGCTCTCTGAGATGAGTTTAATTTGAATGAAAGATGTAACGTTTTAATCTGCTGAGATCCCTCCATCCTTCATCCTTCATCCTTCATCCTTCATCCTTCATCCATTCATGCTTCATCCCTTCATCCATTCATCCTTCATCCCTTCATCCTTCATCCTTCATCCTTCATCCTTCATCCCTTCATCCTTCATCCCTTCATCCATTCATCCTGGATCCATTCATCCTTCATCCTTCATCCCTTCATCCTTCATCCTTCATCCATTCTTCATCCCTTCATCCATTCATCCTTCATCCCTTCATCCCTCATCCTTCATCCTTCATCCCTTCATCCTTCATCCCTTCATCATTCATCCATTCATCTCTTCATCCTTCATGCATTCATCTCTTCATCCTTCATCCATTCATCCTTCATCCTTCATCCCTTCATCCTTCATCATTCATACTTCATCCATTCATCCTTCATCCTTCATCCATTCATGCTTCATCCCTTCATCCTTCATCCATTCATCCATTCATCCCTTCATCCTTCATCCATTCATCCTGGATCCATTCATCCTTCATCCTTCATCCCTTCATCCTTCATCCATTCTTCATCCCTTCATCCATTCATCCTTCATCCCTTCATCCCTCATCATTCATCCTTCATCCATTCATTCTTCATACCTTCATCCTTCATCCATTCATCCTTCATCCTTCATCATTCATCCTTCATCCCTTCATCCATTCATCCTTCATCCTTCATCCATTCATTCTTCATCCCTTCATCCTTCATCCATTCATTCTTCATCCCTTCATCCTTCATCCATTCATCCTTCATCCTTCATCCTTCATCCATTCATCCATTCATCCCTTTTTTCCTTCTTTGTTTCTCCTCCCCTCCCTCTCATTCACCACTAAAACCCTCCTCCTCCACCTCTGTCTTCTCATCCTCCACCTCCTCCTCCTCCACCTCCTCTTCTTCCTGCTCCTCCTCCCCAAATAACCCACATGCAGACAGGTACCATACAGAATCACCTCTGCTTTCTGTCTGTCTGCCTGTGTGTGTGCAGCAGGACGTGCAGACAGACAGGCTGCAGCAGACAGACAAGTCAGGCTGGATCAGGAGGTTCTGTGGTCGAAGGATCTTCATGGAGGTTTGGAGGAACCGCTACGTGGTGCTGAGAGGAGGCCAGCTGCTCCTGTGTGACAAGGAGGTGAGCACCACCTGCCTCCACCTGCCTCAGCCTGCCTCCACCTGCATGCACCTACATCTACCTGCATCCACCTGCATGCACCCGCATTCACCTACATCCACCTACATCCACCTGCATCCATGTACATCCACCTACATCCACCTACATCCACCTGCATCCACCTACATCCACCTACATCCACCTACATACATCTACATACATACACACACATTGTGAATGAGTGTTACCAGGCAGAACTGTGGCTGCGTTCAGCATCAACCGCCTGCTGGAAAACTTGGAGGTTGCAACTTCCTCTCCACCCACGTCAACTTGGAGCTTGCAACTTCCTCTCCACCCACGTCAACTTGGAGCTTGCAACTTCCTCTCCACCCACGTCAACTTGGAGCTTGCAACTTCCTCTCCACCCACGTCAACTTGGAGCTTGCAACTTCCTCTCCACCCACGTCAACTTGGAGGTTGCAACCACCTCAACACACCTGGTGGAACCACACCCAAAGGGATCCCCCGCCCACGACCATATATGGTCAATGACGTCACGGCTCCTTATGATTATGACTCATTAAATAGGATGTATCTTACCCCACGCCCACCTGCCCCTGTCTGTCTGCCTGTCCGTCTGTCCGTCTGTCCGTCTGCCTGCCCGTCTGTCTGTTTGCCTGTCTATCTGTCTATCTGTCTGCCTGTATGTCTGTCTGCCTGCCTGCCTGTCTGCCTGTCTGCCTGCCTGTCTGTGGCTGTGAGCGTGTATAACCTGCTGACTGATGGATGTAGTGTTGTAACGTTACATAAGGTTCACATCATTCCATAATATTAAGCTTCCTGCGTTAGAACCCGGACGTCAAGTATTTACATAACAGGCAGACAGACAGGTAGATAGAGACTGATAGACAGACAGGTAAGAAAGAAGAGAAACAGTCTTTATTCGTCACACAACACACCACACTACAACACATGCTTGATGGTGCTGGTGAAATGGATCCTCTGCATTGAACCATCCTGGCTTGTCCTTCCTCCGGGGGCACAGCAGGAGCAGTGGGCAGCGTACGTGGACGCACCCGGGGACCAGGTGATAAGTGTCCATCGCTGGTCACACCATGATGGTGCATGTTTTTGGGTGGGGGTCCTTACTGACGTGAGGTGGAGGAAACCCCATGTGAGCACGGGGAGAACATGCAAACTCCACACAGAAAGGCTCCTGTTTGGGAGATAACCCACCAGAGCACGGTGCCAACAGCGCCCCAGGCGGGAATCTAACCCAGGACCTGCTTGCTGTGAGGCAGCAGTGCAATGCACTGCGCCACCGTGCCACCGGTATATAGAATATATATATACATATATATATATATATATATGTATAGACTTGATTGTTGGTTGGGTTAGGGTTAGTTGCGTAGTTAGTTAGTCAGTTATTTACGTAGTTAGTTATTACATTTACATTTTACCATTAATCAGACGCTTTTATCCAAAGCCACTTACAATCATTCAAACAGCGACGGACGCAGCCATCAGGAGCAATGAGGGGTTAAGTGTCTTGCTCAAGGACACTACAGCATGTTAGCAGGAGGAGCCTGGGATCCAACCAGCAACCTTTACATCACTAGACCACCAGCTCTACTGCCTGAGCTACCATCCCTGTTATGTAGTTAGTTGCGTAGTTAGTTCGTTAGTTATGTAGTTAGTCAGTTATTTACGTAGTTAGTTATGTAGTTAGTTATGTAGTTAGTTATGTAGTTAGTTATGTAGTTAGTCAGTTATTTACGTAGTTAGTTATGTAGTTAGTTGCATAGTTAGTTGCGTAGTTAGTTAGTTATGTAGTTAGTCAGTTATTTACGTAGTTAGTTATGTAGTTAGTTGCATAGTTAGTTGCGTAGTTAGTTAGTTATGTAGTTAGTCAGTTATTTACGTAGTTAGTTATGTAGTTAGTTGCGTAGTTATGTAGTTAGTTGCGTAGTTACTTAGTTATGTAGTTAGTCAGTTATTTACGTAGTTAGTTATGTAGTTAGTTGCATAGTTAGTTGCGTAGTTAGTTAGTTATGTAGTTAGTCAGTTATTTACGTAGTTAGTTATGTAGTTAGTTGCGTAGTTAGTTATGTAGTTAGTTAGTTAGTTGCGTAGTTACTTAGTTATGTAGTTAGTCAGTTATTTACGTAGTTAGTTATGTAGTTAGTTGCGTAGTTAGTTATGTAGTTACGCAGTTAGTTACGTAGTTAGTTATGTAGTTAGTTATGTAGTTAGTCAGTTATTTACGTAGTTAGTTACGTAGTTAGTCAGTTAGTTACGTAGTTAGTTACGTAGTTAGTTATTTACGTAGTTAGTTATGTAGTTAGTTGCATAGTTAGTTGCGTAGTTAGTTAGTTAGTTATGTAGTTAGTCAATTATTTATGTAGTTAGTTATGTAGTTAGTTGCGTAGTTAGTTATGTAGTTACGCAGTTAGTTACATAGTTAGTTAGTTAGTTAGTTCGTTAGTTCGTTAGTTCGTTAGTTATGTAGTTAGTTACTTAGTTACGTAGTTAGTTAGTTAGTTATGTAGTTAGTTATGTAGTTAGTTAGTTACTTAGTTGGTTACGGAGTTAGTTACGTAGTTAGTTACGTAGATAGTTAGTTAGTTACATAGATAGTTAGTTAGTTAGTTAGTTAGTTAGTTAGTTAGTTAGTTAGTTAGTTAGTTAGTTTGTTTGTTTGTTTGTTTGTTTGTGTCTTTGTTTGTGTGTTTGTTTGTTAGTTACGTAGTTAGTTTAGCTTTCCTTTTGTTTTGTTTCTCTCTCCCTTAATCCGCCCCTCTCCTGTAAAGCGACCTTGGTTCTTTGAAAGCTGCTATATATACATATATATATATATATATATATATATATATATATATATATATATATATATACATATATATACACATACAGTCATATATATATGCATACAGTCATATATATACATATGGTCATATATATACATACAGTCATAAACATAGGGTCATGTATATATACATACAGTCATATATAAACCTAGGGTCAGATATATACATACAGTCATATATATATACATAGGGTCATATATATATACATACAGTCATATATATACATACAGTCATACATATACATACAGTCATATATATACATACAATCATATGTATATATATGTACAGTCATACATAGACATACAGTCATACATATACATACAGTCATACATATACATACAGTCATATATATGCATTCAGTCATGCATATACATACAGTCATATATATATATACATAGGGTCATATATATATATACATACAGTCATACATATACATACAGTCATATATATACATACAGTCATACATATACATACTTTCATATAT
>NC_137193.1:1098113-1128113 GCF_960531495.2 Zeus faber | reverse complement strand
GTTGCGTCTGGTGAAGGTGGAGTACACGTACTCCTCAACAAGTAGTACCTGAGTACTGTCATGACAAAGTACTTGAGTACTGTCATCAAGTGGCGAGGGTACCCCCGCCACGCAGAGACACAGGAAGTGGAGGATAAAGGGCTTTGTTAACAGGATGTGACACATGAGGAGCGGAGGGTCAGGGGGGAGGGCTGATCCAACCCGTGCTCATGGATTGCTCTGGTGGGCGACAGGTGCACAGCCACCCCTCCGCCCCGGCCCGCTTCGCTACACCCAAGACACCCCACCACCCCTGCGCCACAGAAGTATTTTTACACCACCCTCCTATCATGAGCGACTTCATTACATCAACCTCCCTCTCTCTCTCTCTCTCTCACAGGAGGTGCAGAAAGCCACGGCCGAGAGAGGAGGAGGCTCCTCCTACCTGAAGGGCGAAGACTTCCCGCGGCTCCACCATCTCAGGAGTTCAGAGTCTCCCCATTCCAGGTCCGACAGCTGTTATAATGTGCCACACTTATGTATATGTATATATATATATATATATATATATATACATATATACACACACACATACGTACATACAAGGCGGGCGCCTGGCTACCAACACAGACCAGTCATTTTAATTTCTAAAAGAAAAAAAAAAACACCAAAATGGCAGCTTTGGGGCCACTTGGTGGTTTTGGGACCCACAAGTTAGTGTATGTATATATAAAATGACATGTACTGTGTGTAACCATGACCCAGCAGGTCCTCCGGGGCCCCCAGGAGCCGAAGCAGCGACTCCCCCCGCCCGAGAGGGAAGGAGTCCCCCCGCCTGCGAGGCCGGGAGTCCCCGCACTCCAGGGCCAAGCGCAACAGCTCCACAGACGGCAGCTCCTCTCGCTCCAGAGGCTCCCGGTCCCCAGCCGCCGGACCCAGCGCCTCCCCCCGGCCGGCGGGCCGCAGCCCCCAGACCCGGAGGAGGGCCCGGGGGGAGCCAGTGGACCTGAGAGGATCGTCTTCCCTCTCGGAGCCATGGTTCCGCTCCCCCGTCCAGAAGCTCCGCGGCGGGGAGCGCGACTCCCCCGGCCTCTCCGAGTCCTCGGACTCCCCCCGCTCCCTCCTCGCCCCGCCCTCCCGCGCCTATCCGCCCCTCGCCCCGCCCTCCCGGGCCTCGGCGCTCCTCTGGCCAGGGGAGTCGGCGGTGGAAAGGACGCGAGAGGAGGCCGAGCGCCTCCTGGCGGAGGCGGTGTCGTCGTGGAAGGAGGCGCAGGAGGTCCTGCGGGAGGTGAAGGAGCTGCAGAGCCAGACACTGAGGAGGCAGCGCAGGAGGACGTACGAGAAAATGTCGACGGCGGCGGCCGAGCGCGAGGGAAGGGCCACCTCGCCGAGGTCGCAGGACGACAAGGACCAATCACAGACGAGCTAATCAGGACCAATCACAGACGAGCTCATCAGAGTCTTTGAAACGACGGGTTTTTATGGAAACGTTGACTTTTTTTAACGACGGCAACGGAGACGGAGAGAAGCTGGAGCAGCCTCCAGGCAGCAACATCAGTCTGCTCCTCAGGAAGAGGACTGTCGTCCTCCGCACCTGATTGGCCAAAGTCTGGGCCAATCAGGTGATGTCACCGCTACTGCATTCCATTGAAGCTGGAACTTGAGTTGCTTGAGTTGCAGGTGTTGAGAAAACATTTACACATTTACTCCAGCGTCATCAAGCAGGAAGTGGAATGAAGCAATGGAATGCAGCGTTTTACATCACACTGATGTCAGAGCAATATAACAGCAATCTTAGTGATGTCACAGTGATGTCACAGCGATGTTAAAGTGATGTCACAACCGTGTCACAGCGATGTCTTCATGATGTCACAATGATGCAACAGGGATGTCATAGTGATGTCTTAATGATGTCACAGTGATGTCATAGCAATATCTTAATGATGTCACAGTAATGTTACAGCAATGTTGCAGTGATGTCACAGTGATGTCTTGATGATGTCACAATGATGTTACAGTGATGTCGCAGCGATGTCATACCCTGTCCTTCCTGCTGCAGCCCGTGTTTCAGAAGTGTTTCCTGCGACGGGAGACTCCTCCTCCTCCTCCTCCTTCAACGTAGTATGCAGGGCGTGGCACCTTCTATGCTGTACTTATTCCAGAGCAGTATTTGACCTTCGCTAAACCAGTGAACTCTCCTTTCTGTTCTTGGCTGTGGAGTCACACTCTGCGGCTCCGCCCGACATCTGTTCTGCTCTTTCTGCTTCTTCTATTTCCTGATGTTTTGCACTGGTGTTCAGGCTGTTTACACTCAGGGTCATCGCTTCAAACTGCCTCCGCCCAACCTCAACCCCTGCCTCCGCCCCCCAACCCCAACCCCAACACCTTCCCCCGCCCTCCGCCCCCCAACCCCTGCTTTGTGTCCTGGTTGTCCTGCTTGGATTGGTCCTCCCTTGTTAAAAGCACTGAACCTGGTGACAGAATGCATTATGGGTAATAAAACCAAAATGACCAAGGAGCCGTTATTCAGCTTCCTTCCCAAATCATTCAGTCGTTCACACTACTCTCTACGTAGTAGAATATATATAGTAGACTACTCCTGACATAGTAAATCTATATAGTACACTACTCTCTACTTAGTAGAATATATATAGTACACTACTCTCTACTTAGTAGAATATATATAGTACACTACTCCTGACAGTAAATCTATATAGTACACTACTCTCTACTGAGTAGAATATATATAGTACACTACTCTCTATGTAGTAGAATATATATAGTACACTACTCTCTATGTAGTAGAATATATATAGTACACTACTCCCTATGTAGTAGAATATATATAGTACACTACTCTCTACATGAGATAATTTATATAGTACACTACTCCCTTCGTAGTAGAATCTATATAGTACACTACTCTCTACTTAGTAGAATATATATATATATATAGTACACTACTCCCTAGATAGTAGAATCGATATAGTACACTACTCCCGACGTAATAAATCTATATAGTACACTACTCCCTACATAGTAGAATCTATATAATGCACTACTCCTGACGTAGTCATTCTATATAGTACACTACTCCTGACATAGTAAATCTATATAGTACACTACTCTCTACTTAGTAGAATATATATAGTACACTACTCCCTATGTTGTAGAATCTATATAGTACACTACTCCTGACATTGTAAATCTATATAGTACACTACTCTATGTAGTAGAATCTATATGGTACACTACTCCCTACATAGTAGAATCTATATAGTACACTAGTTCACTACACTACTTCCTACATAGTGGAGTCTATAATACACTACTTCCTACGTAGTAAACTATATATACACGACTTCCTAGATAGTGGAGTCTATAATACACTACTTCCTACGTAGTAAACTATATATACACTACTTCTTACATAGTAAAATATATATACACTACTCCCTACATAGTAAACTATATATACACTACTTCCTACCTAGTAAACTATATATGCACTACTCCCTACATAGTAAACTATATATACACTACTTCCTACAAAGTAAACTATATATGCACTACTCCCTATGTAATAAACTATATATACACTACTTCCTACATAGTAAACTATATATAGACTACTTCCTACATAGTAAACTATATATACACTACTCACTACATAGTAAACTATATATACACTCCTTCCTACATAGTGGAGTCTATAATTCACTACTTCCTACATAGTAAACTATATATACACTACTCCTTGCGTCATAAACTATATATAAACTACTCCCTTTGTAGTAAATTATATATACACTACTCCCTATGTAGTAAACTATATATGCACTACTTCGTACATAGTAAACTATATATAGACTACTTCCTACATAGTAAACTATATATACACTACTAACTACATAGTAAACTATATATACACTCCTTCCTACATAGTGGAGTCTATAATTCACTACTCCCTACATAGTAAACTATATATACACTACTCCTTATGTAGTAAACTATTTATGCACTACTCCCTTCGTAGTAAAATATATATACACTACTCCCTATGTAGTAAACTATTTATGCACTACTCCCTACGTAGTAAACTATATATACACGACTTCCTACATAGTGGAGTCTATAATACACTACTTCCTACACAGTAAACTATATATACACTACTTCTTACATAGTAAACTATATATACACTACTCCCTACATAGTAAGCTATATATACACAACTCCAGACGTCGTAAACTATATATGCACTACTCCCTACATAGTAAACTATATATACACTACTCCCTACATAGTAAACTATATATACACTACTCCCTACATAGTAAACTATATATCCACTACTCCCTATGTAGTAAACTATATATAAACTACTCCCTGTGTAGTAAACTATATATGCACTACTCCCTATGTAGTAAACTATATATCCACTACTCCCTACGTAGTAAACTATATATACACTACTCCCTACATAGTAAACTATATATACACTACTCCCTACGTAGTAAACTATATATCCACTACTCCCTACATAGTAAACTATATATACACTACTCCCTACATAGTAAACTATATATACACTACTCCCTACATAGTAAACTATATATCCACTACTCCCTATGTAGTAAACTATATATAAACTACTCCCTGTGTAGTAAACTATATATGCACTACTCCCTATGTAGTAAACTATATATCCACTACTCCCTGTGTAGTAAACTATATATACACTACTTGGGAATGAGTCAGCCACTGCTCCTGCTGGACAACTGCTCCTTTGAGGTGCATTGTGGGTAACGTGTTGTGGCGCCTACAAAATGGCCGATGCCTCAGTTAGTGGCCTACCGAGTGAACGAGTGATGGATTTGGGACTCGTAGACCATTGTACTACGTTGAACCTCCCTTTGATCCTCGCTACCCCACTCCACCTTCCTCCACCCGAATGAGCCCCCTTTCTCCCATCACCTCCGCCCTTTGTGCAGCCCCACCTTCCACGACAGCTTTGATGCACGATGGATGATGAATTCCAGCCAATAAAAGCAGGTCAACACCGGTCCAGTGTTTCCAAGACTGATTGGTGTAAACAAGAACGTCGGCAGGACGCGCCCCTCTCGTCTCATCATTTGCCGTCGCCATAGCAACCATTTCATTTGATTTGCATCTCCCTGATCTCACCCAATCCCCTCAAAGTACAAACCGGTTGTGAAAAACCAGGAGCCAGCGGCGGGTGCGCTCCAAACAGGAAGTGCTGCGCCCGAGGGAAACTGGTACAACTGTGATTCCACCACAGGTGAGACGTGGACGTAGATAGAAGCTGCCTCTGGTGCGTCACCGACGTGTGTTTGGAAGTTTGATTGAAGTGAAAACTCAAATATGACCAAATGTACTTATTTAACAGAGGGAAATACATTTAAAAGCAGTGTCTGGAATGAGGCCTGGTCCCACACAGTAACACACAGTAACACACAGTAACACACAGTAACACACACAGTAACACACAGTAACACACACAGTAACACACAGTAACACACACAGTAACACACACAGTAACACACAGTAACACACACAGTAACACACACAGTAACACACAGTAACACACAGTAACACACAGTAACACACACAGTAACACACAGTAACACACAGTAACACACAGTAACACACAGTAACACACACAGTAACACACAGTAACACACACAGTAACACACACAGTAACACACACAGTAACACACAGTAACACACACAGTAACACACACAGTAACACACACAGTAACACACACAGTAACACACAGTAACACACACAGTAACACACAGTAAACATACAGTAAACACACAGTAACACACACAGTAACACACACAGTAACACACAGTAACACACACAGTAACACACACAGTAAAACACAGTAACACACAGTAACACACACAGTAACACACACAGTAACACACAGTAACACACAGTAACACACACAGTAACACACACAGTAACACACACAGTAAAACACAGTAACACACACAGTAACACACACAGTAACACACAGTAACACACACAGTAACACACAGTAACACACACAGTAACACACACAGTAACACACAGTAACACACACAGTAACACACACAGTAACACACAGTAACACACACAGTAACACATACAGTAAACATACAGTAAACACACAGTAACACACACAGTAACACACACAGTAACACACACAGTAACACACAGTAACACACAGTAACACACACAGTAACACACACAGTAACACACAGTAACACACACAGTAACACACAGTAACACATACAGTAAACATACAGTAAACACACAGTAACACACAGTAACACACACAGTAACACACACAGTAACACACAGTAACACACAGTAACACACACAGTAACACACAGTAACACACAGTAACACACAGTAACACACACAGTAACACACAGTAACACACACAGTAACACACAGTAACACACACAGTAACACATACAGTAAACATACAGTAAACACACAGTAACACACACAGTAACACACACAGTAACACACAGTAACACACACAGTAACACACACAGTAACACACAGTAACACACACAGTAACACACACAGTAACACACAGTAACACACACAGTAACACACAGTAACACACACAGTAACACACACAGTAACACACAGTAACACACAGTAACACACAGTAACACACACAGTAACACACACAGTAACACACAGTAACACACACAGTAACACACACAGTAACACATACAGTAAACATACAGTAAACACACAGTAACACACACAGTAACACACACAGTAACACACACAGTAACACATACAGTAAACATACAGTAAACACACAGTAACACACACAGTAACACACACAGTAACACACACAGTAACACATACAGTAAACATACAGTAAACACACAGTAACACACACAGTAACACACACAGTAACACACAGTAACACACAGTAACACACACAGTAACACACAGTAACACACACAGTAACACACAGTAACACATACAGTAAACATACAGTAAACACACAGTAACACACAGTAACACACACAGTAACACACACAGTAACACACACAGTAACACACAGTAACACACAGTAACACACACAGTAACACACAGTAACACACAGTAACACACAGTAACACACACAGTAACACACACAGTAACACACAGTAACACACACAGTAACACACACAGTAACACACACAGTAACACACACAGTAAACATACAGCAACACACACAGTAACACACACAGTAACACACAGTAACACACAGTAAAACACACAGTAACACACACAGTAACACACAGTAAAACACACAGTAAAACACACAGTAACACACAGTAAAACACACAACAACACACACAGTAAAACACACAGTAACACACACAGTAACACACACAGTAACACACAGTAACACACAGTAACACACACAGTAACACACACAGTAACACACAGTAACACACAGTAACACACACAGTAACACACACAGTAACACACAGTAACACACAGTAACACACACAGTAACACACACAGTAACACACAGTAACACACACAGTAACACACACAGTAACACACAGTAACACACACAGTAACACACACAGTAACACACAGTAACACACACAGTAACACACAGTAACACACACAGTAACACACACAGTAACACACAGTAACACACAGTAACACACAGTAACACACACAGTAACACACACAGTAACACACAGTAACACACACAGTAACACACACAGTAACACACACAGTAACACATACAGTAAACATACAGTAAACACACAGTAACACACACAGTAACACACACAGTAACACACACAGTAACACATACAGTAAACATACAGTAAACACACAGTAACACACACAGTAACACACACAGTAACACACACAGTAACACATACAGTAAACATACAGTAAACACACAGTAACACACACAGTAACACACACAGTAACACACACAGTAACACACAGTAACACACAGTAACACACACAGTAACACACAGTAACACACACAGTAACACACAGTAACACATACAGTAAACATACAGTAAACACACAGTAACACACAGTAACACACACAGTAACACACACAGTAACACACACAGTAACACACAGTAACACACAGTAACACACACAGTAACACACAGTAACACACAGTAACACACAGTAACACACACAGTAACACACACAGTAACACACACAGTAACACACACAGTAACACACACAGTAAACATACAGTAACACACACAGTGACACACACAGTAACACAGTAACACACACAGTAACACACAGTAACACACAGTAAAACACACAGTAAAACACAGAAAAACACACAGTAACACACACAGTAACACACACAGTAACACACACAGTAACACACAGTAACACACAGTAAAACACACAGTAACACACACAGTAACACACAGTAAAACACACAGTAAAACACACAGTAACACACAGTAAAACACACAACAACACACACAGTAAAACACACAGTAACACACACAGTAACACACACAGTAACACACAGTAACACACAGTAACACACACAGTAACACACACAGTAACACACAGTAACACACAGTAACACACACAGTAACACACACAGTAACACACAGTAACACACAGTAACACACACAGTAACACACACAGTAACACACAGTAACACACACAGTAACACACACAGTAACACACAGTAACACACACAGTAACACACACAGTAACACACAGTAACACACACAGTAACACACACAGTAACACACAGTAACACACACAGTAACACATACAGTAAACATACAGTAAACACACAGTAACATACACAGTAACACACACAGTAACACACAGTAACACACAGTAACACACAGTAACACACACAGTAACACACACAGTAACACACAGTAACACACACAGTAACACACAGTAACACACAGTAACACACACAGTAACACACAGTAACACACAGTAACACACAGTAACACACACAGTAACACACACAGTAACACACAGTAACACACACAGTAACACACACAGTAACACACACAGTAACACACACAGTAAACATACAGTAACACACACAGTGACACACACAGTAACACAGTAACACACACAGTAACACACAGTAACACACAGTAAAACACACAGTAACACACAGTAAAACACAGAAAAACACACAGTAACACACAGTAAAACACACAGTAACACACACAGTAACACACAGTAAAACACACAGTAAAACACACAGTAACACACAGTAAAACACACAAGAACACACACAGTAAAACACACAGTAACACACACAGTAACACACACAGTAACACACAGTAACACACAGTAACACACACAGTAACACACACAGTAACACACAGTAACACACACAGTAACACATACAGTAAACATACAGTAAACACACAGTAAAACACACAGTAAAACACAAAGTAACACACAGTAACACATACAGTAAACACACAGTGAAACACACAGTAAAACACACAGTAACACACACAGTAACACAGTAACACACACAGTAACACACACAGTAACACACAGTAAAACACACAGTAACACACAGTAAAACACAGAAAAACACACAGTAACACACACAGTAACACACACAGTAACACACAGTAACACACAGTAAAACACACAGTAAAACACACAGTAACACACACAGTAACACACAGTAAAACACACAGTAACACACAGTAACACACACAGTGACACACACAGTGACACACACAGTAACACAGTAACACACACAGTAACACACAGTAACACACAGTAAAACACACAGTAACACACAGTAAAACACAGTAAAACACACAGTAACACACAGTAACACACACAGTAACACACAGTAACACACACAGTAACACACAGTATGTGTGTGTTACACACAGTAACACACACAGTAAAACACACAGTAACACACACAGTAACACACACAGTAACACACAGTAACACACACAGGAACACACAGTAACACACACAGGAACACACACAGGAACACACACAGTAAAACACACAGTAACACACACAGTAACACACAGTAAAACACACAGTAACACACAGTAACACACACAGTAACACACAGGAACACACACAGGAACACACACAGTAAAACACACAGGAAAACACACAGTAACACACACAGTAACACACACAGTAACACACCGAGTAAAACACACAGTAACAAACAGTAACACACATAAGAACACACAGTAACACACCCAGTAAAACACACAGTAACACACCCAGTAAAACACACAGTAACACACACAGTAACACACACAGTAACACACCCAGTAAAACACACAGTAACACACCCAGGAACACACAGTAACACACACAGGAACACACAGTAACACACACAGTAACACACACAGTAACACACACACACACACACATAGTAACACACACAGTAAAACACACAGTAACACACAGTAACACACACAGGAACACACAGTAACACACAGTGACACACACAGTAACACAGTAACACACACAGTAACACACAGTAACACACAGTAAAACACAGAAAAACACACAGTAACACACACAGTAACACACACAGTAACACACACAGTAACACACAGTAACACAGAGTAAAACACACAGTAACACACACAGTAACACACACAGTAACACACAGAGGAACACACAGAGGAACACACAGTAACACACAGAGGAACACACAGAGGAACACACAGTAAAACACACAGTAACACACAGTAAAACACACAAGAACACACACAGTAAAACACACAGTAAAACACACAGTAACACACACAGTAACACACAGTAAAACACACAGTAACACACAGTAACACACACAGTAACACACAGGAACACACACAGGAACACACACAGTAAAACACACAGGAAAACACACAGTAACACACACAGTAACACACACAGTAACACACCGAGTAAAACACACAGTAACAAACAGTAACACACATAAGAACACACAGTAACACACCCAGTAAAACACACAGTAACACACCCAGTAAAACACACAGTAACACACACAGTAACACACACAGTAACACACACAGTAACACACACAGTAACACACAGTAACACACAGTAAAACACACAGTAACACACACAGTAACACACAGTAAAACACACAGTAAAACACACAGTAACACACAGTAAAACACACAAGAACACACACAGTAAAACACACAGTAACACACACAGTAACACACACAGTAACACACAGTAACACACAGTAACACACACAGTAACACACACAGTAACACACAGTAACACACACAGTAACACATACAGTAAACATACAGTAAACACACAGTAAAACACACAGTAAAACACAAAGTAACACACAGTAACACATACAGTAAACACACAGTGAAACACACAGTAAAACACACAGTAACACACACAGTAACACAGTAACACACACAGTAACACACACAGTAACACACAGTAAAACACACAGTAACACACAGTAAAACACAGAAAAACACACAGTAACACACACAGTAACACACACAGTAACACACAGTAACACACAGTAAAACACACAGTAAAACACACAGTAACACACACAGTAACACACAGTAAAACACACAGTAACACACAGTAACACACACAGTGACACACACAGTGACACACACAGTAACACAGTAACACACACAGTAACACACAGTAACACACAGTAAAACACACAGTAACACAGTAAAACACAGTAAAACACACAGTAACACACACAGTAACACACAGTAACACACACAGTAACACACAGTATGTGTGTGTTACACACAGTAACACACACAGTAAAACACACAGTAACACACACAGTAACACACACAGTAACACACAGTAACACACACAGGAACACACAGTAACACACACAGGAACACACACAGGAACACACACAGTAAAACACACAGTAACACACACAGTAACACACAGTAAAACACACAGTAACACACAGTAACACACACAGTAACACACAGGAACACACACAGGAACACACACAGTAAAACACACAGGAAAACACACAGTAACACACACAGTAACACACACAGTAACACACCGAGTAAAACACACAGTAACAAACAGTAACACACATAAGAACACACAGTAACACACCCAGTAAAACACACAGTAACACACCCAGTAAAACACACAGTAACACACACAGTAACACACATAGGAACACACAGTAACACACCCAGTAAAACACACAGTAACACACCCAGGAACACACAGTAACACACACAGGAACACACAGTAACACACACAGTAACACACACAGTAACACACACACACACACACATAGTAACACACACAGTAAAACACACAGTAACACACAGTAACACACACAGGAACACACAGTAACACACAGTAACACACACAGTAACACACAGTAACACACAGTAACACATACAGTAAACATACAGTAAACACACAGTAACACACACAGTAACACACACAGTAACACACAGTAACACACACAGTAACACACACAGTAACACACAGTAACACACAGTAACACACAGTAACACACACAGTAACACACAGTAACACACAGTAACACACAGTAACACACAGTAACACACACAGTAACACACAGTAACACACACAGTAACACACACAGTAACACACACAGTAACACACAGTAACACACACAGTAACACACACAGTAACACACACAGTAACACACACAGTAACACACAGTAACACACACAGTAACACACAGTAAACATACAGTAAACACACAGTAACACACACAGTAACACACACAGTAACACACAGTAACACACACAGTAACACACACAGTAAAACACAGTAACACACAGTAACACACACAGTAACACACACAGTAACACACAGTAACACACAGTAACACACACAGTAACACACACAGTAACACACACAGTAAAACACAGTAACACACACAGTAACACACACAGTAACACACAGTAACACACACAGTAACACACAGTAACACACACAGTAACACACACAGTAACACACAGTAACACACACAGTAACACACACAGTAACACACAGTAACACACACAGTAACACATACAGTAAACATACAGTAAACACACAGTAACACACACAGTAACACACACAGTAACACACACAGTAACACACAGTAACACACAGTAACACACACAGTAACACACACAGTAACACACAGTAACACACACAGTAACACACAGTAACACATACAGTAAACATACAGTAAACACACAGTAACACACAGTAACACACACAGTAACACACACAGTAACACACAGTAACACACAGTAACACACACAGTAACACACAGTAACACACAGTAACACACAGTAACACACACAGTAACACAC
The DNA here is from genome assembly GCF_960531495.2 of Zeus faber. Classification (NCBI taxonomy): domain Eukaryota; kingdom Metazoa; phylum Chordata; class Actinopteri; order Zeiformes; family Zeidae; genus Zeus; species Zeus faber. Next base: position 1,114,760 of record NC_137193.1, on the reverse strand, counting down.
AGTAACACACACAGTAACACACAGTAACACACACAGTAACACATACAGTAAACATACAGTAAACACACAGTAACACACACAGTAACACACACAGTAACACACAGTAACACACACAGTAACACACACAGTAACACACAGTAACACACACAGTAACACACACAGTAACACACAGTAACACACACAGTAACACACAGTAACACACACAGTAACACACACAGTAACACACAGTAACACACAGTAACACACAGTAACACACACAGTAACACACACAGTAACACACAGTAACACACACAGTAACACACACAGTAACACATACAGTAAACATACAGTAAACACACAGTAACACACACAGTAACACACACAGTAACACACACAGTAACACATACAGTAAACATACAGTAAACACACAGTAACACACACAGTAACACACACAGTAACACACACAGTAACACATACAGTAAACATACAGTAAACACACAGTAACACACACAGTAACACACACAGTAACACACAGTAACACACAGTAACACACACAGTAACACACAGTAACACACACAGTAACACACAGTAACACATACAGTAAACATACAGTAAACACACAGTAACACACAGTAACACACACAGTAACACACACAGTAACACACACAGTAACACACAGTAACACACAGTAACACACACAGTAACACACAGTAACACACAGTAACACACAGTAACACACACAGTAACACACACAGTAACACACAGTAACACACACAGTAACACACACAGTAACACACACAGTAACACACACAGTAAACATACAGCAACACACACAGTAACACACACAGTAACACACAGTAACACACAGTAAAACACACAGTAACACACACAGTAACACACAGTAAAACACACAGTAAAACACACAGTAACACACAGTAAAACACACAACAACACACACAGTAAAACACACAGTAACACACACAGTAACACACACAGTAACACACAGTAACACACAGTAACACACACAGTAACACACACAGTAACACACAGTAACACACAGTAACACACACAGTAACACACACAGTAACACACAGTAACACACAGTAACACACACAGTAACACACACAGTAACACACAGTAACACACACAGTAACACACACAGTAACACACAGTAACACACACAGTAACACACACAGTAACACACAGTAACACACACAGTAACACACAGTAACACACACAGTAACACACACAGTAACACACAGTAACACACAGTAACACACAGTAACACACACAGTAACACACACAGTAACACACAGTAACACACACAGTAACACACACAGTAACACACACAGTAACACATACAGTAAACATACAGTAAACACACAGTAACACACACAGTAACACACACAGTAACACACACAGTAACACATACAGTAAACATACAGTAAACACACAGTAACACACACAGTAACACACACAGTAACACACACAGTAACACATACAGTAAACATACAGTAAACACACAGTAACACACACAGTAACACACACAGTAACACACACAGTAACACACAGTAACACACAGTAACACACACAGTAACACACAGTAACACACACAGTAACACACAGTAACACATACAGTAAACATACAGTAAACACACAGTAACACACAGTAACACACACAGTAACACACACAGTAACACACACAGTAACACACAGTAACACACAGTAACACACACAGTAACACACAGTAACACACAGTAACACACAGTAACACACACAGTAACACACACAGTAACACACACAGTAACACACACAGTAACACACACAGTAAACATACAGTAACACACACAGTGACACACACAGTAACACAGTAACACACACAGTAACACACAGTAACACACAGTAAAACACACAGTAAAACACAGAAAAACACACAGTAACACACACAGTAACACACACAGTAACACACACAGTAACACACAGTAACACACAGTAAAACACACAGTAACACACACAGTAACACACAGTAAAACACACAGTAAAACACACAGTAACACACAGTAAAACACACAACAACACACACAGTAAAACACACAGTAACACACACAGTAACACACACAGTAACACACAGTAACACACAGTAACACACACAGTAACACACACAGTAACACACAGTAACACACAGTAACACACACAGTAACACACACAGTAACACACAGTAACACACAGTAACACACACAGTAACACACACAGTAACACACAGTAACACACACAGTAACACACACAGTAACACACAGTAACACACACAGTAACACACACAGTAACACACAGTAACACACACAGTAACACACACAGTAACACACAGTAACACACACAGTAACACATACAGTAAACATACAGTAAACACACAGTAACATACACAGTAACACACACAGTAACACACAGTAACACACAGTAACACACAGTAACACACACAGTAACACACACAGTAACACACAGTAACACACACAGTAACACACAGTAACACACAGTAACACACACAGTAACACACAGTAACACACAGTAACACACAGTAACACACACAGTAACACACACAGTAACACACAGTAACACACACAGTAACACACACAGTAACACACACAGTAACACACACAGTAAACATACAGTAACACACACAGTGACACACACAGTAACACAGTAACACACACAGTAACACACAGTAACACACAGTAAAACACACAGTAACACACAGTAAAACACAGAAAAACACACAGTAACACACAGTAAAACACACAGTAACACACACAGTAACACACAGTAAAACACACAGTAAAACACACAGTAACACACAGTAAAACACACAAGAACACACACAGTAAAACACACAGTAACACACACAGTAACACACACAGTAACACACAGTAACACACAGTAACACACACAGTAACACACACAGTAACACACAGTAACACACACAGTAACACATACAGTAAACATACAGTAAACACACAGTAAAACACACAGTAAAACACAAAGTAACACACAGTAACACATACAGTAAACACACAGTGAAACACACAGTAAAACACACAGTAACACACACAGTAACACAGTAACACACACAGTAACACACACAGTAACACACAGTAAAACACACAGTAACACACAGTAAAACACAGAAAAACACACAGTAACACACACAGTAACACACACAGTAACACACAGTAACACACAGTAAAACACACAGTAAAACACACAGTAACACACACAGTAACACACAGTAAAACACACAGTAACACACAGTAACACACACAGTGACACACACAGTGACACACACAGTAACACAGTAACACACACAGTAACACACAGTAACACACAGTAAAACACACAGTAACACACAGTAAAACACAGTAAAACACACAGTAACACACAGTAACACACACAGTAACACACAGTAACACACACAGTAACACACAGTATGTGTGTGTTACACACAGTAACACACACAGTAAAACACACAGTAACACACACAGTAACACACACAGTAACACACAGTAACACACACAGGAACACACAGTAACACACACAGGAACACACACAGGAACACACACAGTAAAACACACAGTAACACACACAGTAACACACAGTAAAACACACAGTAACACACAGTAACACACACAGTAACACACAGGAACACACACAGGAACACACACAGTAAAACACACAGGAAAACACACAGTAACACACACAGTAACACACACAGTAACACACCGAGTAAAACACACAGTAACAAACAGTAACACACATAAGAACACACAGTAACACACCCAGTAAAACACACAGTAACACACCCAGTAAAACACACAGTAACACACACAGTAACACACACAGTAACACACCCAGTAAAACACACAGTAACACACCCAGGAACACACAGTAACACACACAGGAACACACAGTAACACACACAGTAACACACACAGTAACACACACACACACACACATAGTAACACACACAGTAAAACACACAGTAACACACAGTAACACACACAGGAACACACAGTAACACACAGTGACACACACAGTAACACAGTAACACACACAGTAACACACAGTAACACACAGTAAAACACAGAAAAACACACAGTAACACACACAGTAACACACACAGTAACACACACAGTAACACACAGTAACACAGAGTAAAACACACAGTAACACACACAGTAACACACACAGTAACACACAGAGGAACACACAGAGGAACACACAGTAACACACAGAGGAACACACAGAGGAACACACAGTAAAACACACAGTAACACACAGTAAAACACACAAGAACACACACAGTAAAACACACAGTAAAACACACAGTAACACACACAGTAACACACAGTAAAACACACAGTAACACACAGTAACACACACAGTAACACACAGGAACACACACAGGAACACACACAGTAAAACACACAGGAAAACACACAGTAACACACACAGTAACACACACAGTAACACACCGAGTAAAACACACAGTAACAAACAGTAACACACATAAGAACACACAGTAACACACCCAGTAAAACACACAGTAACACACCCAGTAAAACACACAGTAACACACACAGTAACACACACAGTAACACACACAGTAACACACACAGTAACACACAGTAACACACAGTAAAACACACAGTAACACACACAGTAACACACAGTAAAACACACAGTAAAACACACAGTAACACACAGTAAAACACACAAGAACACACACAGTAAAACACACAGTAACACACACAGTAACACACACAGTAACACACAGTAACACACAGTAACACACACAGTAACACACACAGTAACACACAGTAACACACACAGTAACACATACAGTAAACATACAGTAAACACACAGTAAAACACACAGTAAAACACAAAGTAACACACAGTAACACATACAGTAAACACACAGTGAAACACACAGTAAAACACACAGTAACACACACAGTAACACAGTAACACACACAGTAACACACACAGTAACACACAGTAAAACACACAGTAACACACAGTAAAACACAGAAAAACACACAGTAACACACACAGTAACACACACAGTAACACACAGTAACACACAGTAAAACACACAGTAAAACACACAGTAACACACACAGTAACACACAGTAAAACACACAGTAACACACAGTAACACACACAGTGACACACACAGTGACACACACAGTAACACAGTAACACACACAGTAACACACAGTAACACACAGTAAAACACACAGTAACACAGTAAAACACAGTAAAACACACAGTAACACACACAGTAACACACAGTAACACACACAGTAACACACAGTATGTGTGTGTTACACACAGTAACACACACAGTAAAACACACAGTAACACACACAGTAACACACACAGTAACACACAGTAACACACACAGGAACACACAGTAACACACACAGGAACACACACAGGAACACACACAGTAAAACACACAGTAACACACACAGTAACACACAGTAAAACACACAGTAACACACAGTAACACACACAGTAACACACAGGAACACACACAGGAACACACACAGTAAAACACACAGGAAAACACACAGTAACACACACAGTAACACACACAGTAACACACCGAGTAAAACACACAGTAACAAACAGTAACACACATAAGAACACACAGTAACACACCCAGTAAAACACACAGTAACACACCCAGTAAAACACACAGTAACACACACAGTAACACACATAGGAACACACAGTAACACACCCAGTAAAACACACAGTAACACACCCAGGAACACACAGTAACACACACAGGAACACACAGTAACACACACAGTAACACACACAGTAACACACACACACACACACATAGTAACACACACAGTAAAACACACAGTAACACACAGTAACACACACAGGAACACACAGTAACACACAGTGACACACACAGTAACACAGTAACACACACAGTAACACACAGTAACACACAGTAAAACACAGAAAAACACACAGTAACACACACAGTAACACACACAGTAACACACACAGTAACACACAGTAACACAGAGTAAAACACACAGTAACACACACAGTAACACACACAGTAACACACAGAGGAACACACAGAGGAACACACAGTAACACACAGAGGAACACACAGAGGAACACACAGTAAAACACACAGTAACACACAGTAAAACACACAAGAACACACACAGTAAAACACACAGTAAAACACACAGTAACACACACAGTAACACACAGTAAAACACACAGTAACACACAGTAACACACACAGTAACACACAGGAACACACACAGGAACACACACAGTAAAACACACAGGAAAACACACAGTAACACACACAGTAACACACACAGTAACACACCGAGTAAAACACACAGTAACAAACAGTAACACACATAAGAACACACAGTAACACACCCAGTAAAACACACAGTAACACACCCAGTAAAACACACAGTAACACACATAGGAACACACAGTAACACACACAGTAACACACACAGTAAAACACACAGTAACACACAGTAACACACACAGGAACACACAGGAACACACATAAGAACACACAGTAACACACCCAGTAAAACACACAGTAACACACCCAGGAACACACAGTAACACACAGTAACACACACAGGAACACACAGTAACACACACAGTAACACACACACAGTAACACACACACACACACACATAGTAACACACACAGTAAAACACACAGTAACACACAGTAACACACACAGGAACACACAGTAACACACAGTGACACACTAGGTAACACAGTAACACACACAGTAACACACAGTAACACACAGTAAAACACAGAAAAACACACAGTAACACACACAGTAACACACACAGTAACACACACAGTAACACACAGTAACACACAGTAAAACACACAGTAACACACACAGTAACACATACAGTAAACATACAGTAAACACACAGTAAAACACACAGTAAAACACAAAGTAACACACAGTAACACATACAGTAAACACACAGTGAAACACACAGTAAAACACACAGTAACACACACAGTAACACAGTAACACACACAGTAACACACACAGTAACACACAGTAAAACACACAGTAACACACAGTAAAACACAGAAAAACACACAGTAACACACACAGTAACACACACAGTAACACACAGTAACACACAGTAAAACACACAGTAAAACACACAGTAACACACACAGTAACACACAGTAAAACACACAGTAACACACAGTAACACACACAGTGACACACACAGTGACACACACAGTAACACAGTAACACACACAGTAACACACAGTAACACACAGTAAAACACACAGTAACACACAGTAAAACACAGTAAAACACACAGTAACACACAGTAACACACACAGTAACACACAGTAACACACACAGTAACACACAGTATGTGTGTGTTACACACAGTAACACACACAGTAAAACACACAGTAACACACACAGTAACACACACAGTAACACACAGTAACACACACAGGAACACACAGTAACACACACAGGAACACACACAGGAACACACACAGTAAAACACACAGTAACACACACAGTAACACACAGTAAAACACACAGTAACACACAGTAACACACACAGTAACACACAGGAACACACACAGGAACACACACAGTAAAACACACAGGAAAACACACAGTAACACACACAGTAACACACACAGTAACACACCGAGTAAAACACACAGTAACAAACAGTAACACACATAAGAACACACAGTAACACACCCAGTAAAACACACAGTAACACACCCAGTAAAACACACAGTAACACACACAGTAACACACATAGGAACACACAGTAACACACCCAGTAAAACACACAGTAACACACCCAGGAACACACAGTAACACACACAGGAACACACAGTAACACACACAGTAACACACACAGTAACACACACACACACACACATAGTAACACACACAGTAAAACACACAGTAACACACAGTAACACACACAGGAACACACAGAAAAACACACAGTAACACACACAGTAACACACAGAGGAACACACAGTAACACACAGTAAAACACACAGTAACACACAGTAAAACACACAGTAAAACACACAGTAAAACACACAGTAACACACAGTAAAACACACAAGAACACACACAGTAAAACACACAGTAACACACACAGTAACACACACAGTAACACACCCAGCAACACCCAGTAACACACAGTAACACATACAGTAAACACACAGTAAAACACACAGTAAAACACACAGTAACACACACAGTAACACACACAGTAACACACAGTAAAACACACAGTAACACACAGTAACACACACAGTGACACACACAGTAACACAGTAACACACACAGTAACACACAGTAACACACAGTAAAACACACAGTAACACACAGTAAAACACACAGTAACACACAGTAACACACACAGTAACACACAGTATGTGTGTGTTACACACAGTAACACACACAGTAAAACACACAGTAACACACACAGTAACACACACAGTAACACACAGGAACACACAGTAACACACAGTAAAACACACAGTAACACACAGTAACACACACAGGAACACACAGTAGCACACAGTAACACACAGGAACACACACAGTGACACACACAGTAACACAGTAACACACACAGTAACACACAGTAACACACAGTAAAACACACAGTAACACACAGTAAAACACACAGTAACACACAGTAACACACACAGGAACACACAGTAGCACACAGTAACACACAGGAACACACACAGTGACACACACAGTAACACAGTAACACACACAGTAACACATACAGTAAACACACAGTAAAACACACAGTAAAACACACAGTAACACACACAGTAACACACACAGTAACACACAGTAAAACACACAGTAACACACAGTAAAACACACAGTAACACACAGTAACACATACAGTAAACACACAGTAAAACACACAGTAACACACAGTAAAACACACAGTAAAACACACAGTAAAACACACAGTAACACACAGTAAAACACACAGTAAAACACACAGTAAAACACACAGTAACATACAGTAAAACACACAAGAACACACACAGTAAAACACACAGTAACACACACAGTAACACACACAGTAACACACCCAGCAACACCCAGTAACACACAGTAACACATACAGTAAACACACAGTAAAACACACAGTAAAACACACAGTAACACACACAGTAACACACACAGTAACACACAGTAAAACACACAGTAACACACAGTAACACACACAGTGACACACACAGTAACACAGTAACACACACAGTAACACACAGTAACACACAGTAAAACACACAGTAACACACAGTAAAACACACAGTAACACACAGTAACACACACAGTAACACACAGTATGTGTGTGTTACACACAGTAACACACACAGTAAAACACACAGTAACACACACAGTAACACACACAGTAACACACAGGAACACACAGTAACACACACAGTAACACACACAGTAACACACAGTAACACACACAGGAACACACAGTAACACACACAGGAACACACACAGGAACACACACAGTAAAACACACAGTAACACACACAGTAACACACAGTAAAACACACAGAAAAACACACAGTAACACACAGTAACACACAGTAACACACAGTAACACACAGTAACACACAGGAACACACACAGTAAAACACACAGAAACACACACAGTAACACACAGTAACACACAGTAACACACAGTAACACACACAGTAACACACAGTAACACACACAGTAACACACAGTAACACACAGTAACACACAGGAACACACACAGTAACACACACAGTAACACACACAGTAACACACCGAGTAAAACACACAGTAACACACAGTAACACACAGGAACACACACAGTAACACACACACTAACACACACAGTAACACACCAAGTAAAACACACAGTAACAAACAGTAACACACATAAGAACACACAGTAACACACCCAGTAAAACACACAGTAACACATACAGTAAACACACAGTAAAACACACAGTAACACACAGTAAAACACAGTAAAACACACAGTAACACACAGTAACACACACAGTAACACACAGTATGTGTGTGTTACACACAGTAACACACACAGTAAAACACACAGTAACACACACAGTAACACACACAGTAACACACAGGAACACACAGTAACACACAGTAAAACACACAGTAACACACAGTAACACACACAGGAACACACAGTAGCACACAGTAACACACAGGAACACACACAGTAAAACACACAGAAACACACACAGTAACACACAGTAACACACAGTAACACACAGTAACACACACAGTAACACACAGGAACACACACAGTAAAACACACAGAAACACACACAGTAACACACAGTAACACACAGTAACACACAGTAACACACACAGTAACACACAGTAACACACAGTAACACACACAGGAACACACAGTAACACACAGTAACACACAGGAACACACACAGTAACACACACAGTAACACACACAGTAACACACACAGTAACACACCAAGTAAAACACACAGTAACAAACAGTAACACACATAAGAACACACAGTAACACACCCAGTAAAACACACAGTAACACACCCAGTAAAACACACAGTAACACACCCAGTAAAACACACAGTAACACACACAGTAACACACATAGGAACACACAGTAACACACACAGTAACACACACAGTAAAACACACAGTAACACACAGTAACACACACAGTAACACACATAGGAACACACAGTAACACACACAGTAACACACACAGCAACACACATAGGAACACACAGTAACACACACAGTAACACACACAGTAAAACACACAGTAACACACAGTAAAACACACAGGAACACACAGTAACACACAGTAAAACACACAGTAACACACACACACACACACACACACACACACACACACACACACACACACAGTAACACCCACACACAGTTACACACACACACAGTAACACACACACACACAGTAACACACCCAGTAACACACACACACAGTAACAAACACACACAGTAACACACACACCCACAGTAACACACACACCCACAGTAACAAACACACACAGTAACACACACACACACAGTAACACACGCACACAGTTACACACACACACACACACACACACACACACACACACACACACACAGTAACACACAGTAACACACAGTGTGTGTTACTGTGTGTGTTACTGTGTGTTACTGTGTGTTCCTGTGTGTGTTACTGTGTGCGTGTGTTACTGTGTGTGTGTGTGTTACTGTGTGTGTTTGTTACTGTGGGTGTGTGTGTTACTGTGGGTGTGTGTGTTACTGTGTGTGTTTGTTACTGTGTGTGTGTGTTACTGGGTGTGTTACTGTGTGTGTGTGTGTTACTGTGTGTGTGTGTAACTGTGTGTGGGTGTTACTGTGTGTGTGTGTGTGTGTGTGTGTGTGTGTGTTACTGTGTGTGTGTGTAACTGTGTGTGGGTGTTACTGTGTGTGTGTGGGTGTGTGTGTAACTGTGTGTATGTGTTACTGTGTGTGTGTGCGCATGTGTGTGTGGGTGTGTTACTGTGTGTGGGTGTAACTGTGTGTGTGTGTGTTACTGTGTGTGCGTGTGTTACTGTGTGTGTGTGTGTGTTACTGTGTGTGTGTGGTACTGTGTGTGTGTGTGTTTTGCTGTGTGTGTGTGTGTTACTGTGTGTGTGTTACTGTGTGTGGGTGTGTTACTGTGTGTGTGGTACTGTGTGTGTGTATGTTACTGTGTGTGTGTAACTGTGTGTGGGTGTTACTGTGTGTGTGTGTGTAACTGTGTGTATGTGTTACTGTGTGTGGGTGTGTGTAACTGTGTGTGGGTGTTACTGTGTGTGTGTGTTACTGTGTGTGTGCGTGTTACTGTGTGTGTGTGTGTTACTGTGTGTGTGTGTGTGGTACTGTGTGTGTGTGTGTTACTGTGTGTGTGTGGTAATGTGTGTGTTTTGCTGTGTGTGGGTGTGTTACTGTGTGTGTGTTACTGTGTGTGGGTGTGTTACTGTGTGTGAGTGTTTGGGTGTGTAACTTTGTGCGTGTGTTACTATGTGTGTGCGTGTTACTGTGTGTGTGTGTTACTGTGTGTGGGTGTGTTACTGTGCGTGTGTGGTTTACTGTGTGTGTGTGTGTTACTGTGATTATGTGTTACTGTGTGTGTGCGCGTGTGTGTGTGTGGGTGTGTTACTGTGTGCGTGTGTGTGTCTGTTTTGGTGTGTTACTGTGTGTGTGTGTTACTGTGTGTGCGTGTGTTACTGTGTGTTCCTGTGTGTGTGTGTGTGTGTGTTACTGTGTGTGCGTGTGTTACTGTGTTTGGGTGTGTAACTTTGTGCGTGTGTTACTATGTGTGGTTGTGTAACTGTGTGTGTGGGTGTGACTGTGTGTGTGCGTGTTACTGTGTGTTCCTGTGTGTGTGTGTGTGTGTTACTGTGTGTATGTGGGTGTAACTGTGTGTGTGTGTTACTATGTGGTTGTGTAACTGTGTGTGGGTGTTACTGTGTGTGTGTGTGTTGCTGTGTGTGTGCGTGTTGCTGTGTGTGCGTGGGTGTAACTGTGTGTGTGTGTGTTACTGTGTGTGTGTGTGTTACTCGGTGTGTTACTGTGTGTGTGTGTTACTGTGTGTGTGTGTAACTGTGTGTGTGTGTTACTGTGTGTGTGTGTGTTACTCGGTGTGTTACTGTGTGTGTGTGTTACTGTGTGTGTGTGTTACTGTGTGTGGGTGTTACTGTGTGTGTGTGTGTTGCTGTGTGTGTGCGTGTTACTGTGTGTGCGTGGATGTAACTGTGTGTTTGTGTGTTACTGTGTGTGTGTGTGTTACTCGGTGTGTTACTGTGTGTGTGTGTTACTGTGTGTGTGTGTAACTGTGTGTGGGTGTTACTGTGCGTGTGTGTGTGGGTGTGTGTGTTACTGTGTGTGTGTGTGCGCGCCTGTGTGTGTGGGTGTGTTACTGTGTGTGGGTGTAACTGTGTGTGTGTGTGTTACTGTGTGTGTGTGGTACTGTGTGTGTGTTTTGCTGTGTGTGGGTGTGTTACTGTGTGTGTGTGTGTGTTACTGTGTGTGTGTGTGTGTGGGTGTGTGTGTTACTGTGTGTGTGTGTGCGCGCCTGTGTGTGTGGGTGTGTTACTGTGTGTGGGTGTAACTGTGTGTGTGTGTGTTACTGTGTGTGTGTGGTACTGTGTGTGTGTTTTGCTGTGTGTGGGTGTGTTACTGTGTGTGTGTGTGTTACTGTGTGTGTGTGTGTTTTGCTGTGTGTGGGTGTGTTACTGTGCGTGTGTTACTGTGTTTGGGTGTATAACTGTGTGTGTGTGTTACTGTGTGTGCGTGTTACTGTGTGTGTGTTACTGTGTGTGGGTGTGTTACTGTGTGTGTGTTACTGTGTGTGCGTGTGTTACTGTTTGTGTGTGTGTTACTGTGTGTGGGTGTGTTACTGTGTGTGTGTTACTATGTGTGTGTGTGTGTGTGTTACCGTGTGTGGGTGTAACTGTGTGTGTGTGTGTGTGTTACTGTGTGTGGGTGTGTTACTGTGTGTGTGTGTGTTACTGTGTGTGTTACTGTGTGTGTAACCGTGTGTGGGTGTTACTGTGTGTGGGTGTGTTAATGTGTGTGTGTTACTGTGTGTGGGTGTGTTAATGTGTGTGTGTGTGTTACTGTGTGTGGGTGTGTTACTGTGTGTGGGTGTGTTACTGTGTGTGGGTGTGTTACTGTGTGTGGGTGTGTTACTGTGTGTGTGTGTGTTACTGTGTGTGGGTGTGTTACTGTGTGTGTGTGTGTTACTGTGTGTGTATGTGTCTTAATTTTTCATCAGTATTATCGTCATAGACGTGTTTAGGGTTAGGGTCTTGCTATCTACAGGAGACCGGACGATCGAGTTTGTGAGGTGGAGGTAGAGAAGAGGAAGAGGGGGATGGAGGTCCTGGTGAGGTGGAGGTAGAGAGGAGGAAGAGGGGGATGGAGGTCCTGGTGAGGTGGAGGTGGAGAAGAGGAAGAGGGGGATGGAGGTCCTGGTGAGATGGAGGTCGAGGAGAGGAAAGGGGGATGGAGGTCCTGGTGAGGTGGAGGTAGAGGAGAGGAAAGGGGGATGGAGGTCCTGGTGAGGTGGAGGTCGAGGAGAGGAAAGGGGGATGGAGGTCCTGGTGAGGTGGAGGTAGAGGAGAGGAAAGGGGGATGGAATGTTGTCCCCCTGGGAACGTGTTTTTCACGTAGGTGCTACGGTGCTATGCACAGGGTCGTAGCTGGCCTCTCCCTGGCTGAATCAGTGGTCCCGTCCTGTTTCAAGAGGTCCACCGTCGTTCCTGTCCCTAAGATCGCCTCTCCAACCTGCCTGAATGACTACCGTCTGGTGGCCCTCACCTCGGTGGTCATGAAGTGTTTCGAGAGGCTGATTAAGGATTATATCTGCGCCTCCCTCCCCCGCACCTTGGACCTTTGCTTACCGGCAGATCAGATCCACAGATGATGCGGTCTTCCAGGTACTGCACACCACGCTCACGCACCTGGATGGCCGGAAGGGGAACTATGTGAGAATGCTGTTCATCGATTACAGTTCAGCTTTCAACACCATAGTCCCCACCAGACCGGCTGTCAAGCTGAAGGAGCTGGGACTGAATGCTCCGCTGTGCGCCTGGATCCTGGACTTCCTCACAGCCCGGCCACAGGTGGTTAGGGTGGGGAAGCACATGTCCAGCTCCCTCACCCTGAATACAGGATTACATTACATTACATTTCATTTCATTGATCAGACGCTTTTATCCAAAGCGACTTACAATTGTTCAAACACCGACGGACGCAGCCATCAGGAGCAATTAAGGGTTAAGTGTCTTGCTCAAGGACACTACAGCATGCTAGCAGGAGGAGCCTGGGATCCAACCAGCAACCTTTACATCACTAGACCACCAGCTCTACCGCCTGAGCTACCATCCCCCTAGGATCCCCCCAGGGCTGCGTCCTCAGCCCCCTACAGTACTCCCTGTACACACATGACTGTGTGGCCAGGTCCAGCTCCAACACCATCATCAAGTTTGCTGACGACACCGTGGTCGTGGACCTGATCACCGACTGCGACGAGAAGGCCTACCGCGAGGAGGTGGCTGACCTGTCACTCTGGTGCCAGGACAACAGCCTCCACCTGAACGTCAGCAAAACTAAGGAGCTGATTGTGGACTTTAGGGGGGGCTAACAACCAACAATGTACACACCGTTGGTGATCAATGGGACTTCTGTAGACAGGGTGAGCAGCTTCAAGTACCCGGGAGTTCACATCACAGAGGACTTAACATGGACTTTACAAACAGACACTCTGGTGAGAAAGGCGAGGCAGCGTCTTTACCACCTCAGGCAGCTGAGGAAATTCCGGGTCTCGGTGAGGATCCTCAAGTCCTTCTACTGTGGAGCGATGGAGAGCATCCTGACAGGCAACATCACTGCCTGGTTTGGGAACTGTACTGCTCAGGACAGGTGGCCCTGCAGAGGGTGGTGCGTTCAGCCCAACGTACCAACTACCCTCCACTCCCTGCAGGACTTATACACCAGGAGGTGTAGTAGCAGGGCTGCAGCATCATGAAGGATCCTCACCACCACCACCACAATGGACTGTGGTAGCTGCTGTGGTAGAGCCAGAGCCTCCACAGCCACACAGCTAGAACAGAGACTGAGACGGAGTTTCTACATCAAGACATAAGAACTGTCAACGCTGACCTCACCAGGGGTCCTCACAAAAAGTACTGAGACACTCACAGTGCCTTACTGTACTGTATGTAGAATACTGTACTGCATACTGTATCACTGTTCTTTGTTACTGCATACTGCGCTGTATTGCTGTTCTGTTGGGTGTTACTGTATTGCTGTGTGGTACTGTTGTATACTGTATGTATATCTCCATACTCACTTTATTCCCATGCACTTTACTGCACAAATCTGTATATACAAATAGCCTAACCCATATCTTCTCCTTCTTCTTCTTCTTTGGGCCGCTCCTGTTAGGGGTCGCCACAGTGGATCATCTGCCTCCAATACCTTGTGTTCTGCGCAACTTCCTCCCTTACACCAAGTGCCTGCATGTCCTCCCTCAGCACATCCATGGCCATCCTTGTCCCTCCCAATGAAAACTTCAACATCCTCAACTCTGCCACCTCCACCTCATCCACCTGCCTTTTAGTCAGTGCCAACGCCTCTAAACCGTACAACATGGCTGCTCTCACTACCGTCCTGTACACCTTCCCCTTCACTCTGGCTGGAACCCTTCTGTCACAGATCACTCCGGAGACTCTTCTCCACCCACTCCACCCTACCTGTACTCTCTTCTCCACCCACTCCACCCTACCTGTACTCTCTTCTTCGCCTCTCTCCCGCACTCTCCACTGCTTTAGATGGTCGACCCCAAGTACTTGAACTCATCCGCCTTCTCCACCTCCACTCCTTGCATTCTCCGCCCTCCCTCTTTTCTCCGCCCTCCCTCCCATTCAGGCACATGTATTGTGTCTTACTCCTGCTGACTTTCATTCCTCTTCTCTCTAATTCTGCCTCCACTTCTCCAGGCTCT
>NC_137193.1:1070613-1093113 GCF_960531495.2 Zeus faber | reverse complement strand
CCAACACCACTAACACTACCAACACCATTAATACTACCAACACTACCAACACCTCAACCACTATCAACACCACTCACACTACCAACACTACCAACACCACTAACAACACTAACACTACCAACACCATTAATACTACCAACACTACCAACACCTCAACCACTATCAACACCACTAACACTACCAACACCACCAACACCACTAACAACACTAACACTACCAACACCACTAACTCTACCAACTCCACCAACACCACTAACACTACCAACACCACCAACACTACCAACACCACTAACACTACCAACACCACTGACACTACCAACACCACTAACACTGCCAACACTACAACACCACTAACTCTCTCAAGACCATTAACACCACCAACACCACTAACACTACCAACACCACTAACACTACCAACACTACCAACACCACTAACTCTCCCAACAACATTAACACTACCAACTGCACTAACACAACCAACACCATTAACACTACCAACACTACCAACACCACTAACACTACCAACACCACTAACACTACCAACACTACCTACACCAACCAACACGACTAACAACACTAACACTACCAACACCACTAACACTACCAACACCACTAACACTACCAACATCACCAACACTACCAACACTACCAACACCACTAACACTACCAACACCATTAACACTAACAACACCACTAACTCTACCAACCCTACCAACACCACTAACACTACCAACACTACCAACACCACGAACACTAGCAACACCATTAACACTAATAACACCACGAACACGACCAACACCACTAACATTACCAACACTACCAACACCACTAACTCTCCCAACACCATTAACACTACCAACACTACCAACACCACAACCACTACACACACCACTCACACTACCAACACCATTAACACTAATAATACCACGAACACGACCAACACCACTAAAACTACCAACACTACCAACACCACTTACACTACCAACACCACTAACACTACCAACACTACCAACACCACAAACACTACCAACACCACTAACACTACCAACACTACCAACACTACCAACACCATTAACATTACCAACACCACAACCGCTACCAACACAACTCACACTACCAACACTACCAACACCACTAACACTACCAACACTACCAACACCACCAACACCACTAACAACACTAACACTACCAACACCACTAACACTACCAACACTACCAACACCACTAACACTACCAACACTACCAACACCACCAACACCACTAACAACACTAACACTACCAACACCACTAACACTACCAACATCACCAACACTACCAACACCACTAACACTACCAACATCACCAACACTACCAACACCACTAACACTACCAACACCACTAACACTACCAACACTACTAACACCACTAACACTATTAACACTAACAACACCACTAACTCTACCAACTCTACCAACACCACTAACACTACCAACACTACCAACACCACTAACTCTCCCAACACCATTAACACAACCAACACCACTTACACTACCAACACCATTAACACTACCAACACTACCAACACCACAACCACTACCAACACCATTAACACAACCAACACCACTCACACTACCAACACCATTAACACTATTAACACCACTTACACTACCAACACCACTAACACTACCAACACTACCAACACCACCAACACTACCAACACTACCAACACCACAAACACTACCAACACCACTAACACTACCAACACTACCAACACTACCAACACCATTAACACTACCAACATTACCAACACCACAACCGCTAACAACACAACTCACACTACCAACACTACCAACACCACTAACACTACCAACACTACCAACACCACTAACACTACCAACACTACCAACACCACAAACACTACCAACACCACTAACACTACCAACACTACCAACACCATTAACACTACCAACATTACCAACACCACAACCGCTAACAACACAACTCACACTACCAACACTACCAACACCACTAACACTACCAACACTACCAACACCACCAACACCACTAACAACACTAACACTACCAACACCACTCACACTACCAACACTACCAACACCACCAACACCACTAACAACACTAACACTACCAACACCACTAACACTAACAACACCACTAACTCTACCAATACTACCAACACCACCAACTCTACCAACACCACTAACACTGCCAACACCACCAACACCACGAACAATAGCAACACTACCAACACCACTAACACTACCAACACTACCAACACCATTAACACTAACAACACCACCTACTCTACCAACACTACCAACACCACCAACTCTACCAACACTACTAACACTACCAACACCATTAACACTAATAACACCACGAACACTACCAACACCACTAACATTACCAACACTACCAACACTACCAACACCACGAACACTAGCAACACTACCAACACCACTAACACTACCATCACCATTAACACTAATTACACCACGAACACTACCAACACCACTAACATTACCAACACTACCAACACCACTAACACTACCAAAACCACTAACACTACCAACACTACCAACACCATTAACACTACCAACACCACCAACACTATCGACACCACTAACCCTACCAACACCACCAACACCACTAACGCTACCAACACTACCAACACCATTAACAATACCAACACCACTCACACTACCAACACCACTAACACTAACAACACCACTAACACTACCAACACCACTAACACTACCAACACTACCAACACCACTTACACTACCAACACCACTAACACTACCAACACCACTAACACTACCAACACCACTAACACTACCAACACTACCAACACCACTAACACTACCAACACCACTAATTCTACCAACACCACGGACACTAGCAACACCACCAACACCACTAACACTACCAACACCATTAACACTACCAACACCACGAACATCACCAACACCACTAACACTACCAACACTACCAACACCACTAACACTACCAACACTACCAACACAACTAACACTACCAACACTACCAACACCACTACCACTACCAACACCACTAACTCTACCAACACCACCAACACTTACAACACCACTAACACTACCAACACCACTAACACTACCAACACTACCAACATCAGTAACACTACCAACACTACCAACACCACTACCCCTACCAACACCACTAACTCTACCAACTCTACCAACACCACTAACTCTACCAACACCACCAACACTAACAACACCACTAACACTACCAACAACACTAACACTACCAACACTACCAACACTACCAACACCACTAACTCTCCCAACACCATTAACACTTCCAACACCACTAACACTACCAACACCACTCACACTACCAACACCACTAACACTACCAACACCACTAACTCTACCAACACCACCAACACTAACAACACCACTAACACTACCAACACCACTAACACTACCAACACTACCAACACCACTAACACTACCAACACTACCAACACCACTAACACTACCAACACTACCAACACCACTAACACTACCAACACTACCAACACCACTAACACTACCAATACAACCAACACCATTAACACTACCAACACTACCAACACCACTAACACTACCAAAACCACCAACACTACCAACACCACTAACTCTCCCAACACCATTAACACTACCAACACCACTAACACTACCAACACCATTAATACTACCAACACTACCAACACCTCAACCACTATCAACACCACTCACACTACCAACACTACCAACACCACTAACAACACTAACACTACCAACACCATTAATACTACCAACACTACCAACACCTCAACCACTATCAACACCACTAACACTACCAACACCACCAACACCACTAACAACACTAACACTACCAACACCACTAACTCTACCAACTCCACCAACACCACTAACACTACCAACACCACCAACACTACCAACACCACTAACACTACCAACACCACTGACACTACCAACACCACTAACACTGCCAACACTACAACATCACTAACTCTCTCAAGACCATTAACACCACCAACACCACTAACACTACCAACACCACTAACACTACCAACACTACCAACACCACTAACTCTCCCAACAACATTAACACTACCAACTGCACTAACACAACCAACACCATTAACACTACCAACACTACCAACACCACTAACACTACCAACACCACTAACACTACCAACACTACCTACACCAACCAACACGACTAACAACACTAACACTACCAACACCACTAACACTACCAACACCACTAACACTACCAACATCACCAACACTACCAACACTACCAACACCACTAACACTACCAACACCATTAACACTAACAACACCACTAACTCTACCAACCCTACCAACACCACTAACACTACCAACACTACCAACACCACGAACACTAGCAACACCATTAACACTAATAACACCACGAACACGACCAACACCACTAACATTACCAACACTACCAACACCACTAACTCTCCCAACACCATTAACACTACCAACACTACCAACACCACAACCACTACCAACACCACTCACACTACCAACACCATTAACACTAATAATACCACGAACACGACCAACACCACTAAAACTACCAACACTACCAACACCACTTACACTACCAACACCACTAACACTACCAACACTACCAACACCACAAACACTACCAACACCACTAACACTACCAACACTACCAACACTACCAACACCATTAACATTACCAACACCACAACCGCTACCAACACAACTCACACTACCAACACTACCAACACCACTAACACTACCAACACTACCAACACCACCAACACCACTAACAACACTAACACTACCAACACCACTAACACTACCAACACTACCAACACCACTAACACTACCAACACTACCAACACCACCAACACCACTAACAACACTAACACTACCAACACCACTAACACTACCAACATCACCAACACTACCAACACCACTAACACTACCAACATCACCAACACTACCAACACCACTAACACTACCAACACCACTAACACTACCAACACTACTAACACCACTAACACTATTAACACTAACAACACCACTAACTCTACCAACTCTACCAACACCACTAACACTACCAACACTACCAACACCACTAACTCTCCCAACACCATTAACACAACCAACACCACTTACACTACCAACACCATTAACACTACCAACACTACCAACACCACAACCACTACCAACACCATTAACACAACCAACACCACTCACACTACCAACACCATTAACACTATTAACACCACTTACACTACCAACACCACTAACACTACCAACACTACCAACACCACCAACACTACCAACACTACCAACACCACAAACACTACCAACACCACTAACACTACCAACACTACCAACACTACCAACACCATTAACACTACCAACATTACCAACACCACAACCGCTAACAACACAACTCACACTACCAACACTACCAACACCACTAACACTACCAACACTACCAACACCACTAACACTACCAACACTACCAACACCACAAACACTACCAACACCACTAACACTACCAACACTACCAACACCATTAACACTACCAACATTACCAACACCACAACCGCTAACAACACAACTCACACTACCAACACTACCAACACCACTAACACTACCAACACTACCAACACCACCAACACCACTAACAACACTAACACTACCAACACCACTCACACTACCAACACTACCAACACCACCAACACCACTAACAACACTAACACTACCAACACCACTAACACTAACAACACCACTAACTCTACCAATACTACCAACACCACCAACTCTACCAACACCACTAACACTGCCAACACCACCAACACCACGAACAATAGCAACACTACCAACACCACTAACACTACCAACACTACCAACACCATTAACACTAACAACACCACCTACTCTACCAACACTACCAACACCACCAACTCTACCAACACTACTAACACTACCAACACCATTAACACTAATAACACCACGAACACTACCAACACCACTAACATTACCAACACTACCAACACTACCAACACCACGAACACTAGCAACACTACCAACACCACTAACACTACCATCACCATTAACACTAATTACACCACGAACACTACCAACACCACTAACATTACCAACACTACCAACACCACTAACACTACCAAAACCACTAACACTACCAACACTACCAACACCATTAACACTACCAACACCACCAACACTATTGACACCACTAACCCTACCAACACCACCAACACCACTAACGCTACCAACACTACCAACACCATTAACAATACCAACACCACTCACACTACCAACACCACTAACACTAACAACACCACTAACACTACCAACACCACTAACACTACCAACACTACCAACACCACTTACACTACCAACACCACTAACACTACCAACACTACTAACACTACCAACACCACTAACACTACCAACACTACCAACACCACTAACACTACCAACACCACTAATTCTACCAACACCACGGACACTAGCAACACCACCAACACCACTAACACTACCAACACCATTAACACTACCAACACCACGAACATCACCAACACCACTAACACTACCAACACTACCAACACCACTAACACTACCAACACTACCAACACAACTAACACTACCAACACTACCAACACCACTACCACTACCAACACCACTAACTCTACCAACACCACCAACACTTACAACACCACTAACACTACCAACACCACTAACACTACCAACACTACCAACATCAGTAACACTACCAACACTACCAACACCACTACCACTACCAACACCACTAACTCTACCAACTCTACCAACACCACTAACACTACCAACAACACTAACACTACCAACACTACCAACACTACCAACACCACTAACTCTCCCAACACCATTAACACTTCCAACACCACTAACACTACCAACACCACTCACACTACCAACACCACTAACACTACCAACACCACTAACTCTACCAACACCACCAACACTAACAACACCACTAACACTACCAACACCACTAACACTACCAACACTACCAACATCAGTAACACTACCAACTCTACCAACACCACTACCACTACCAACACCACTAACTCTACCAACTCTACCAACACCACTAACTCTACCAACACCACCAACACTAACAACACCACTAACACTACCAACAACACTAACACTACCAACAACACAAACACTACCAACACTACCAACACCATTAACACTTCCAACACCACTAACACTACCAACACCACTCACACTACCAACACCACTAACACTACCAACACCACCAACACTAACAACACCACTAACACTACCAACACCACTAACACTACCAACACTACCAACATCAGTGACACTACCAACTCTACCAACACCACTACCACTACCAACACCACTAACTCTACCAACTCTACCAACACCACTAACTCTACCAACACCACCAACTCTAACAACACCACTAACACTACCAACAACACTAACACTACCAACAACACAAACACTACCAACACTACCAACACCACCAACACTACCAACACCACTAACTCTCCCAACACCAATAACACTACCAACAACACTAACACTTCCAACACCACTAACACTACCAACACCACTAACACTACCAACACCACTAACACTACCAACACTACCAACCCCACTAACACTACAGACACCACTAACTCTACCAACACTACCAACACCACCAACTCTACCAACACCACTAACACTACCAACACTACCAACACCACGAACACTAGCAACACCACCAACACCACTAACACTACCAACACCATTAACACTAACAACACCACTAACTCTACCAACACTACCAACACCACTAACACTACCAACACCACCAACACCACGAACACTAGCAACACTACCAACACCACTAACACTACCAACACTACCAACACCACCAACACCACTAACAACACTAACACTGCCAACACCACTAACACTACCAACACCACTAACACTACCAACACAACCAGCACCACTAACACTACCAACACCACTAACACTAACAACACCACTAACTCTACCAACACAACCAGCACCACTAACACTACCAACACCACTAACACTACCAACACCACTAACACTACCAACACCACCAACTCTACCAACACCACTAACACTACCAACACTACCAGCACCACGAACACTAGCAACACTACCAACACCACTAACACTAACACTACCAACACCATTAACACTAACAACACCACTAACTCTACCAACACTACCAACACCACCAACTCTACCACCACCACTAACACTACCAACACTACCAACACCACGAACACTAGCAACACTACCAACACCACTAACACTACCAACACCATTAACACTAATAACACCACGAACACCACGAACACCACGAACACTACCAACACCACTAACATTACCAACACGACCAACACCACTAACACCAACACCACCAACACTACCAACACCACTAACACTAACAACACCACTAACTGTACCAACACTACCAACACCACCAACTCTACCAACACCACTAACACTACCAACACTACCAGCACCACGAACACTAGCAACACTACCAACACCACTAACACTACCAACACCATTAACACTAACAACACCACTAACTCTACCAACACTACCAACACCACTAACACTACCAACAACACTAACACTACCAACAACACTAACACTACCAACAACACAAACACTACCAACACTACCAACACCACCAACACTACCAACACCACTAACTCTCCCAACACCAATAACACTACCAACAACACTAACACTTCCAACACCACTAACACTACCAACCCCACTAACACTACAGACACCACTAACTCTACCAACACTACCAACACCACCAACTCTACCAACAACAGTAACACTACCAACACTACCAACACCACGAACACTAGCAACACCACCAACACCACTAACACTACCAACACCATTAACACTAACAACACCACTAACTCTACCAACACTACCAACACCACAAACACTACCAACACTACCAACACCACGAACACTAGCAACACTACCAACACCACTAACACTACCAACACTACCAACACCACCAACACCACTAACAACACTAACACTGCCAACACCACTAACACTACCAACACCACTAACACTACCAACACAACCAGCACCACTAACACTACCAACACCACTAACACTAACAACACCACTAACTCTACCAACACTACCAACACCACCAACTCTACCAACACCACTAACACTACCAACACTACCAGCACCACGAACACTAGCAACACTACCAACACCACTAACACTACCAACACCATTAACACTAACAACACCACTAACTCTACCAACACTACCAACACCACCAACTCTACCAACACCACTAACACTACCAACACTACCAACACCACGAACACTAGCAACACTACCAACACCACTAACACTACCAACACCATTAACACTAATAACACCACGAACACTACCAACACCACTAACATTACCAACACTACCAACACCACTAACACTACCAACACCACCAACACTACCAACACCACTAACACTAACAACACCACTAACTCTACCAACACTACCAACACCACCAACTCTACCAACACCACTAACACTACCAACACTACCAGCACCACGAACACTAGCAACACTACCAACACCACTAACACTACCAACACCATTAACACTAACAACACCACTAACTCTACCAACACTACCAACACCACCAACTCTACCAACACCACTAACACTACCAACACTACCAACACCACGAACACTAGCAACACTACCAACACCACTAACACTACCAACACCATTAACACTAATAACACCACGAACACTACCAACACCACTAACATTACCAACACTACCAACACCACTAACACTACCAACACCACCAACACTACCAACACCACTAACACTACCAACACCACTAACACTACCAACACTACCAACACCATTAACACTACCAACACCACCAACACTACCAACACCACCAACACCACTAACGCTACCAACACTACCAACACCATTAACAATACCAACACCACTCACACTACCAACACCACTAACTCTACCAACACTACCAACACCACCAACTCTACCAACACCACTAACACTACCAACACTACCAACACCACGAACACTAGCAACACTACCAACACCACTAACACTACCAACACCACTAACACTACCAACACTACCAACACCACCAACACTACCAACACCATTAACACTAATAACACCACGAACACTACCAACACCACTAGCATTACCAACACCTCCAACACCATTAACTCTACCAACACTACCAACACCACCAACTCTACCAACACCACTAACACTACCAACACCACTAACACTACCAACACTACCAACACCACGAACACTACCAACACTACCAACACCACTAACACTACCAACACCACTAACACTACCAACACTACCAACACCACCAACACTACCAACACCATTAACACTAATAACACCACGAACACTACCAACACCACTAACATTACCAACACTACCAACACCACTAACACTACCAACACTACCAACAACACTAACACTACCAACACTACCAACACCATTAACACTACCAACACCACCAACACGATCGACACCACTAACCCTACCAACACCACCAACACCACTAACGCTACCAACACTACCAACACCATTAACAATACCAACACCACTCACACTACCAACACCACTAACACTACCAACACCACTAACACTACCAACACTACCAACACCACTTACACTACCAACACCACTAACACTACCAACACCACTAACACTACCAACACTACCAACACCACTAACACTACCAACACTACCAATACCACTAACACTACCCACACCATTAACACTAACAACAACACTAACTCTACCAACACCACTAACACTACCAACACCACGAACACTTGCAACACTACCAACACCACTAACACTACCAACACCATTAACACTACCAACACCACGAACATCACCAACACCACTAACACTACCAATACAACCAACACCACTAACACTACCAACACCACTAACACTACCAACACCACTAACACTACCAACACTACCAACACTACCAACGCCATTAACACTACCAACACTATCGACACCACTAACACTACCAACACCTTTAACCCTACCACCACCACTAACACTACCAACACTACCAACACCACTAACACTACCAACACCTCACTCACTCTACCAGGGTTGAGGGTTCAAATCTCTGCTTGGCTCAGAAGGTCAGGATGCCTGGAGGAAGCACCGCAGCACACTCTGCTGGTCAGACGCAGCAATCACAGGCTGACCTGCAGGGACAGGACACACACACACACACTAAAACATCTGCAGAGCGAGGTCAACCTCATGAATAATTAATGAGCTGCCTCACTAGGCCACGCCCCCACGAGCCAGAATCCTCCCTCGTTGGTGACGTTCAACTTATGTCGTTGAATTGATTTGTTTTCTTTCTTATCTTCACCTCAGACCTTCACAGCCAGGGTTCCAAAAATGTGGGCCGTGAAGGTACTGCAGGTGGGCCACGAGAGCTCATTTACTTTATATATATACAGTATGTATACATAAATATATATATATATTCGTTCCTCTCCCCGCACCATTGGAGGTCAAGGGTCTGACGGGGTCGCACCTGACCTGGATTGAGCACCGGAAGATTCCCCTCGAGCTGTTACTATCCGGGAACCATCGGGAAACAATGGTGTTCTTACTTATCAACTCTCCCCAAAACCCCTCCCCCTGGAGGGACCAGTTCCCGTGGGCCGATTCCGCCCACAACACCCTGGTCAACGTGTCCACCGGCTTGTCCCCGTTTCCCTGTTCCCTGGGCTACTGACCCCCTCTGTTGCCTTCCCAGGAGGTGGAGATTGCGGTGCCCTGAGTTCAGGTCCACATCCGCCGCT
This sequence comes from Zeus faber, assembly GCF_960531495.2. Classification (NCBI taxonomy): domain Eukaryota; kingdom Metazoa; phylum Chordata; class Actinopteri; order Zeiformes; family Zeidae; genus Zeus; species Zeus faber. The sequence goes on along the minus strand of NC_137193.1, from coordinate 1,081,097 downwards.
GCCGGAGGACACGCGACAAGGTTCGCTTTGCCCTGCTCCAGGCATCTACCCGTTCCCAGCAGCAGGCGAATCGCCGGCGGGTTCCCGCACCCGCGTACTCCCCCGGCAAGAAAGTGTGGCTTGCCACTAAGGACTTGCCCCTTAAAGTGGACTCTCGAAAACTGGTATGTTGGCCCCTTTGTTATAGAATCTATCATCCACCCCTGTGCTGTACGTCTCCGGCTCCCTCACTCCGTGTCCACCCCACCTTTCACGTGTCTCTGCTCAAGCCGGTGGTCTCCAGTCCCCTCTCCCCTCCACCCAGGCCCCACTACACCCCCACACCGTCGATGACCACCACGCCTATGCGGTCCGGCGCCTGCTGGATGTGCGCAGCCGGGGGAGGGGCCTGCAATATGCTGTGGACTGGGAGGGGTACGGTCCTAAGAAAGGCTCCTGGGTTCCCCGGAGACACATCTTGGACGCCTCCCTCATCTGGGACTTCAACAGAACGCGCATCCCCGAGGCTCCGGGTGTCCGCCAGGTGGCGTTGGCAGGGGGGGGTTACTGCGTTAGAGGCGCTCTACTCACCCGCTGCTCCTCCCTCCGGCCTATTCCACACACCTGGGATCCATTACCTGCAGTATTTATTCTCCAGCTCCACAGTCGCTCCTCGCCAGATCCTTAGCGAACCTACCTGTTTGGGTCCCCCCTCGCTGTGATACTAACAATATATATACAGTATATACAGTATATACAGTATATATATATATATATATATATATATATATATATATATATATATATATATATATATATATATATATATATATATATGTATACATACATATATATTGTCTTTAATTCTCAGTTAGTGATTAAGTTTGAAAGGACAATAAAATATTGATGATGTCATGTATTATACATGTCACCGCACCAGATGGAAGACAAACAACATGAACAGACTGGACAGAAGGAACTGAAACACATCTGCTGCCTCCAGACTGACTGGATTACATTACACACACACACACACACACACACACACACACACACACACCTTTCTTCTCACTTTTTGTCGCAAACCCATAAGAACGGGGGGTTCTTCATGCCCAGGAAGCCGTGCTGTTCACGTTTTACAGACGTCCCTCAACAGAGTTACCACGGTAACAGTTCAGGGACTGCCTGAACTGGGTATCTTAACACCTCCTGGTGTTAGAGTACCCTGTTCGACATTGGAGGGTGTCAGGGTTAGGGTGTTGTCCATGTCCAATGGGACATTTTTCGGACGATTGGGACTTTAAATGCACATTAGCTGCTGGTCCCCTCGCCCGCTGTACAGCTGTTTTTGTTGTTTGGTTCTATTAGGAAACTGAGTAAAATAAATACATCCACAATAAAATACCCACCGTTTTTATTGGTTTTCTTTGGAGAAACGAGCGGTGATGGTGAAGCGCATCCTACCGTCAACTTCACCGTTTTTTATTTTTTTAGAAATTTTAATACGGGAGATTCACAGGGAAATATTTAAAGGGGAGGACAGCAATAGATATAAATAAACATTTATTTTTAAAATACTTACATTTCCCTCATCTTCAGTCACAGCTGCTGTCACAGACAGTTGGTATGGGTTCATCTTATTTTAAAAGATTTGTGCTGGTCCGTGCAGCCAACAAAAGAGCACTTCCCATGCTCAGGGCGTCGGGTGGCGCTTGGTAGTTCCCCAGGCGTGGGTGGAGCTACTCAGATGGGGGGCGGTTCTGATTCTAATGAGGCCTCAAGTGACGTAGGAAGGGGACGCACATCTTGTTTTACCCCATTTCTCTGACATAGGGACCTCACAACAAACGGTCTGTGTCTTATTCCACACCTGCATAACAGGTGACCTTTTTTTTTTGTTTCTACCTGTGCTGTCAGCATGCTGCGCATACAACACAGAGTATTTGTTCCATTGCATCCAGGACAGAGTTAGTCTGCAAGTGGAGTTCAAGTTCTCAACCTACAATGCAACTATTAATTCTGAAATCCTCAAGAACTGCTGCAATAACTCTGTCCTGTGGAAGAGCTGCACAAAGACCAGAGCACAGGAGAGGGGCCTCACCCGAACGCCCCCCGGCCAACCACACCCCCACACCGACCCGCCAGCTACCAGTCACCCCCCAGTGCTCAATGTGTGCTGTTGGTAATTGCAGTTACAATTGCGGGGTTGGAGGTGCGAGTCCTTCAGGCAAGTCGAACCCAAATCACTCGCACCCTCCTGTCTCGCAGACCCTGGTCCGATGGAGTGTTGTTCGGAGTAGGATTGGTGTGCGAGTGTATGTGTTCTAAGCTAATGTGAGTGGGATTAAAATTTTGGGACGGACGAGAAACACGCTGGGGCAGGAGCGTGACAGGCAAGATGGCAGCTGTCATGATCTCCGCCTTCTTCTACCTTCCCCTCCCTCGCCTTACCTGTCCCATTAGTCCAACTCCATTCACCTGCGCACACAGCTCATCCAGATCTGCAATCTAACCACTATATATGCCTCTCTCACCAGTCACCCATTGCCAGATTGTCTTCGATGCTTGCACCAGACTCTCCAGCGTTCTCCGGACTGATTCCCTGCTCCCGACTCTGCCTCGCTCCGACCACGTGTCCTGCCTGCCACTCCGCCTGTCTCCTGTCTGCACTCCTCGTTATCGAACCTGCCTGTCCCCGACCACGTATCCTGCCTGCTCCCTGCCTGTCTTCCGTCTGCTCTACAAATAAAAGACATTACCAAATATCTCTGCCTGTCTTTGTGCTGCAATTGGGTCCTAACCACACCCGTTACAGTACAATCTGGCCAACAATGGACCCAGCACACAACCCCGAGTTACTGGCACGCCTGGGAAGGGTGGAGTCACAGCTCCAACACCAGGAGGCTGTCCGAGCCTCCACCTCAGCGGCCGTTCGGCTAGCAGCGGCAAGCCAGGAGCAAGGACTCTCCTTCTCACCTGGGCACGCTAGCTGCCCAGGTCCAGCAGCTCGCCATCCCTCTTGGTCAGTTCATCCCGCCGCCTGCTTCCCCGGACCCACCTGCACCAGCAGCGGCCCAGCCTGGTTACTCCCTGGAGCCCCGGGTGGGGGTTCCAGAACGCCCACGCCGGAGATGCAGATGGCTGTAGTCCGTTCATTACGAACTGTTCCATCCTCTTCACTCTGCAGCCCCACACCTTCGCCTCCGAGGAAGCCAGGGTGGCGTTCACCGTAAATCACCTGACGGGCCGCACTCGGGTTTGGGGAACGGCCGAGTTGGAACGACGCACACCAGCCTGCTCCTCCTTCCACGCCTTCGCCGCCGAGCTCCGCAAGGTGTTCGGGGTGACATCACGAGGTCCCGATGCTGCTGGTGGTCTCCTGGGTCTCAGTCAAGGGTCCCGTGGTCAATTACGTGATCGACTTCCGCACCCAGGCTCGACTGAGCGAGTGGAACCCGGCAGCCCAGATTGACCCGTTCCTGATGGGATTAGCAGAGTACGTGAAGGATGAGCTAGTTTCCCACGACCTGCCCACCTCTCTCGATGGCATCATTGAGCTTGCTTCCCGTATCGACCGACGCATCCAGGCCCGCCAGTGAGAGAGGCGTCAGAGGCAAGTGGAGTGCGCCCAGCAACTCGTCTTCCAGGTTCCTCCGCGCCGCCAGCTCTTGCGGCCCGTCAACTCACGAGTGAGGGCTCTCCCATGCGGGTTGGCCGGGCCAGCCTCACCCCAGAGGAGAAGGAGAGATGACGGGTGGGGAACCTTTGCCTCTACTGCGGTCTAGCTGGACACTACATTTCCGGGTGTCCGGTAAAAGGGCCGGGCTCGCCAGTGAGGGAGGAGGTCCTGGTGAGCCACACCTCCAAATCCCCCTCCAACCTACGCCCCCTCTGCCAGGCTCGGCTGCTCCTGTCCCAAGGCTCACATTCCCTCGCCATACTTATTGACTCTGGTTCCGATGTTAACATCATCGACGATAACCTAGCACGGCAGCTGGGTGTTGGTCGAGTTCTCCTGCCTTCTCCGGTACCTGCCACTGCCCTGGATGGCCGCCTCCTGGGGACAGTCACCCATCAGACAGTGCCCATCCGCATGCTCCTGTCTGGCAACCACCACGAGACGATACAGTTCTGCATCCTGCACTCACCTCGTCACCCTCTCCTCCTGCGGTTCCCCTGGCTCCGGCGTCACAACCCACACCTCGACTGGACCACAGGGGCTATTCTGGGATGGAGTCCTGCGTGCCATCAGGTCTGCCTGAAGCAAGCCACCGCACCTCAGCCACCCAACAGCTCCAGCTCCGCACCCGAAATGTTGGGGGTCCCCGCCGAGTACCTCGACTTCAGGGAGGTCATCAGCAATGCCAAGGCGACATCCCTTCCCCCGCACAGGCCGTACAATATCACCATCGACCTCCAGCCCGGCTCCACCCCCCCAGAGACCGCCTGTACTCCCTGTCCGCCCCGGAGAGAGAGGCCATGGACACCTATATTAACGATGCCCTGGCGGCGGGCATCATCCGTCCCTCCTCATCCCCGGCGGGGGCGGGCTTCTTCTTCGTGGAGAAGAAGGACAAGTCGCTTCGCCCCTGTATTGACTATCGCGGTCTCAACGACATTACGGTCAAGAACCGCTATCCCCTGCCCCTCATCTCATCAGCCTTCGAATTCCTGGAGGGAGCCACGGTGTTCACCAAGCTCGACCTACGCAACGCCTACCATCTGGTCCGGGTTCGAGAGGGGGACGAATGGAAGACGGCGTTCAACACTCCCTCCGGTCACTATGAATATCTGGTGATGCCCTTTAGTCTCGCCAACGCCCCAGCCGTCTTCCAGGCCCTGGTCAATGACGTGCTCAGGGACATGCTCAACAAATTCGTCTTTGTGTACCTCGACGACATCCTGATCTTCTCCCGATCCCAAGCTGAGCACGTCCACCATGTCCAGACGGTCCTGCAGCGCCTCCTGGAGAACTCACTCTTTGTGAAGGCGGAGAAGTGTGAGTTTCACGTCTCGTCCGTCTCCTTCCTGGGGTACGTCGTGGGGAGGGGGACCATCCAGATGGACTCCACTAAGGTCTCCGCCGTCACCACCTGGCCCGCCCCGGACACCTGCAAACAACTCCAGTGCTTCCTCGGTTTTGCCGAACCTTCTAGCGGAGGTTCATCCGAGGCTACAGCACGGTGGCTGCCCCCCTCCCAGCCCTAACTTCCTCCAAGGTGCCGTTTCGGTGGTCCACCGCCGCCAACGATGCCTTCCTGGCCCTGAAGGCACGGTTCACATCAGCCCCCATTCTGGAATTGCCTGACCCCGAACGGCAGTTTGGGGTTGAAGTGGACGCCTCCGGCGTGGGAGTCGGAGCTTTTCTGTCCCAGAGAACCGCCTCCGACCAGAAGCTTCATCCCTGCGCCTTCTTCTCCAGGCATTTAACCCCGGCCGAGAGGAACTACGACATCGGGGATAGGGAGCTTCTCGCCGTCAAATTGGCCCTGGAGGAGTGGCGACACTGGCTAGAGAGAACACAGCTGCCGTTCCTGGTGTGGAACGGCAGCTGGAGACTGCACTCCCGTCAGGCCCGTTGGGCGCTCTTCCAATCAAGGTTCAATTTCTCCCTCTCCTATCGGCCGGGGTCACGCAATATCAAACCTGACGCCGTGTCCCGGCAGTTCCAGGAGGAGGAGGAAGACGCTGCTGACCCTGACTCCATTCTACCGTCCTCCCGTCTAGTTGCCACACCCACCTGGGAGGTGGAAGAGAAGGTCAGACCCACCGCCCAGGACCAACCTGGACCCAGCGCATGTCCGCCTGACCGCCTGTTCGTCCTGCCTGTCCTCCGGTCCGAGGTTCTCCAGTGGGCCCACAACTCCCGACTCACCTGCCACCCGGGGATCCAGTGGACGAAGGAGGTCATCCAGCGTAGCTTCTGGTGGCCCTCCCTGGGTGAGGACGTCCGAGGGTTCATCAATGCCTGCCCCACCTGTAACCAGCACAAACCCTCTCTTCTTGCTCCTGCTGGTCTCCTTCACCCACTGCCGGTTCCTCATCGCCCCTGGTCTCACATCTCCGTGGACTTCGTTACCGGTCTGCCACCGTCTAGCGGCAACACTACCATCCTGACCGTGGTGGACCGGTTTAGCAAGATGGCTCACTTCGTGCCTCTACCAACGCTCCCGTCGGCCAAGGGCACCGCCAAGCTATTATTGTACCACGCCGTCCGCCTCCATGGCATCCCGGTAGATGTTGTATCCGACCGGGGTCCCCAGTTCGCCCCTGTCTTCTGGAGGGAGTTCTGTGCGCTCCGGGGGGCCACCGTCAGCCTCTCTTCAGGGTATCACCCCCAGTCCAACGGCCAAACAGAGCGGAAGAACCAGGAGATGGAGACAGCCCTTCGCTGCATGACATCACAACATCCGTGGTCCTGGTCCAAGCTTTTGTGGGTGGAATATGCCCACAACACCCTGACCAGTTCGGCCACAGGCCTCTCCCATTTCCAGTGCACCTACGGCTTCCAACCGCCTCTGTTCTGGCCCTTGAGAAGGAGGCTTCCTGCTCGTCCGTCCAGGCCTTCATTCGCCACTGCCGCAGGACCTGGACCCGGGCCCGGGCCGCCCTCCTCCGAGCCGCTGGCCGCAACGCCTCTGCCGCCAACCGTCGCCGCTCCCAGGCCCCGGAGTACCAGCCGGGCCAGAAGGTCTGGCTCTCCATCCCGGACCTCCCACTGAAGGTGGACTCTAAGAAGCTGGCTCCTCGGTTCGTCGGCCCATTCAAGATCGAGAAGGTCGTCAACCCGGTGGCAGTGCGGCTCAAGCTCCCCAGGTCCATGCGCGTCCATCCCACCTTCCACGTGTCCAAGGTCAAGCCAGTCCGGGAGAGTGCTCTGGTCCCCTTGGTGCCTCCCCCGCCTCCTCCGCGCTTCATTGACGGGGGTCCTGCCTTCTCTGTCCGCCGTCTCCTACGTTCCTGCCGGCGTGGGAGGGGCCTGCAGTACCTGGTGGATTGGGAGGGTTACGGCCCGGAGGAGAGGTCCTGGGTCACTGCGAGTCACATTCTGGACCATACCCTCATCAGGAGGTTCCATCAGTGCCATCCAGACCAGCCCTCCAGACCGGGTCAACCCTCCCGACCGCAGACCCCACCACCTCTCTTGTCTGCGTCCTCAAGCGATGTTTCAGAGGCGGAGGATGTCAACCCTCCTCCAATGAGGACGTGGCCCATTTAGCGGAGGACGAGGAGATGGATGGGGTCTCCAACTACTCGGATGAGGATCACGTGGCCCATTTAGCGGAGGACGTGGAGATGGACGGGGTCTCCGACGAGTACCAAATATAACTGCCTGTCTTTGTGCTGCAATTGGGTCTTAACCACACCCGTTACAGCAGCTGCCCGCCGCATCCCGACCCACATAGCCTGCACCCCGCCATCCCGCAAGCCCTCGGTCTATTGTGTGGTGTATGTGCTGAGCATGAGTTTTGGCACTGTGAGAGATAGGCGAGTCGCGACCGGATCGATCCAGGGGCCGGCAGGCCAGGGAGCAACCACGCAGTCCCCCTCCCCCCGGACCCAAACGCACCCCAGTGCGCCCCACTCCCGTACCTGGTGGCAGCACACAAGCCCAGCCACCCCACCCGCGGGGCAGGGGACCCCAGCGGTGCACCAACCCGCTGAACACGGGGCCGAGACCCGAACCAGCGACCCACACCCCCCGCTCCCAGCCCGAGCCCCAGAACCCACAACCACGCCCTGAACCAACACACGGACGCCAGCTGCAGGTACTCCCCAGGAGCACGTCCCCCCCCCACCACCCCTAGAGACAGGCCAGCTCAACTCAGGCAAAGGAGTGGGCGCCACCCCCCAGACCACCCAACTCCCCCGTGGGGCCCCGGGATCCCCCAAGAACACCGGCCCACGCACCACGGATATCCCCAGAGCCGCCCAGGTGTCCACCTAACCGCGGAGCCCCGGCAGACCAGGAGGACCCCCACAGGCCCCAAAGCACAACGACATTGCACCGACTTAGGAAGACTCAAGTATTAAATGATGGAGTTATGTCAGTGATAAAAGTAGCCCATATCTCATTAAATGAATCAACATTGTTTTGGGATATTGCCAAACGTTTTTCCATTGAGATGTAATCTATTAATAACTGCAACCATTGGGATGTGGTGAGATTATCTCTGTTTTTCCAATTGAGTAATATTGATTTCTTGGTCATTGTTAAGGCCATCAAAATGGGTTGGTGGTGTTTCATGGTGGGTCGACTGAGGAGAGGTAACCGAGAAGACATATAGACGAGGAGAATGGAACGCTGCGACCCAGAAGGGTTGATAGCTTCTTGGTGATGTTGGTCCAGAATGCTAGGATAGGTGGGCAGAGCCAGAAGGCACGAATGTAGTCATCTCTGGTATCAAGGGAACATTGGGAGCAAACGTCTTCATCCACAAAACCCATTTTGAACACTTTGTGTTCCGTGATATGAGCTCTGTGCAAAATCTTATATTGGATGAGTTGCATTTTGGAGTTGCGCGTCATAGAAAAGGTGTTGTTGCAAATAAGCTTCCACAGGTTGATATTGGTGGGAATAATAGGTGACCTTTAACCACCGCTTTGAGACCTGCATCCATCACCAAACAAACAAAAAAACGGGGGTCAGAAGTTTTTTTTCCCTTTTAATTTATTTATTCAAAACCCCTCTTAAAGATTTTTTTACACCACACAAAAACATCAAAACACAAAAATCTCACAAATGTAACAGTGGTGGTTGGGGGGGGGCAAGCCATTGTTCCGATGGCCCATTATTCCGAAACCCCAATAGTCCCAAACCCAACACCCTAAACCCTACCCCTAACCCGTTGGATCCAATCCCTACCCCTAACCCTAACCCGTTGGATCTAAATTCTAACCCTAACCTATTGGAGATGGATTACACCCTAACCCCTACCCCATAGGCTCCAACGCCGAACCCCTAACCCTAACCAATTGGATCTAACCCCAAACCACTAATGCGTTGGACATGGATGACACCCTAACCCTGACCCCTAACCCATTGGATCCAACCCCAACTTCAACCCTAACCCTAACCCCGGTCTAAGCTCCTACCGAAACGTAACCAGGTCTGACCCGACATTTTTGAAACTATGGGGGTTTCGGAGTAATGCGCCGTTGGAACAATTGGCAGTCCCAGGGGGGTGGGGGTGGGGTGGGGCAGAAGCACGGCTAACCTGCCTATCAAAACAATGAGAGAAAACAACAGTAATGCCAAGTGGGGAAAAACAAAAGAAAACACTTTTTTCCATCAGAAAAATCCAATAAAAAGCCCCATGATGAGAACCACCGATAAAACCTAATAACAGATCTGAGATTCTATTTACAATATTGCCTTAAAAACCACAGAGCTAACGGGCGGAGTTGCGATCAGACTGAAGGTTCTACCCCGTGGGGATGGCAGAAGATTAGCGGCTCCCAGTCGAGGGTCCTAAAAGGAAAGGAATGGAAGGAGAAGTCTACCGCACCCCGGCGTCTGGTCCAGAGGTGGACGGAGGGAGGGAGGGAGGGAGGAGGGGGTGGGGTATCATTTGGGTGTGGAGTAAACATGGAGTCCGATACTGTACTAGGACTCCATTAGAAGAGCAGAACGCCGAGGCGCCGTTTTAAAGGGCGGAAATTCGAGAGCGAGAGAGCAAGAGAGAGAGAGGGCGCTTTGAGGTCTGGTAACAGCCTGCCCCAAGTCTTCAGGGTACAAAGGACTTTAAAAACCCACTCCCAACCCCCACCCCGCCAACCCCCCGTCCCCCAAATAAAACAAAAAGCCAGAAGAATAAACTATTCCCAATAACTATCTCTCCCCCTCCCCTACAAGTCAAACACACAACGCGGGGGGCACCGCGCAGCTCTTATCGGGGGGCTAGCTGCGACAGGTCTACCTCTACAGGACACAGGGGGGAGCACGGCTGCGGTGCCACGACAAAGGGACTCGGAGGTGGAGTGCACCGGGACGACTGGGGCCCTTGGTGACACATCCAACGATCGGAAAGAGATGGCGGTGAAGGGCGGCGAGCCTGCGGCGCTCTGGGGAGGGTGTTGCGCACCGGGCGCCCTGCAGAGGGAGCTCTCTGACGCCGCGTCCAAACTGCTCCCCGCTCCATCTGCGTGGAGCAAACTAAACTCGCTGTAGATTGTACGATGCATGGAGGAGGACACAGTAATATCTATGTCCAGGGTGTCAAACCTCAGGCCTGCCAGACGTTTTAATGCGGCCGGCTGTATCTTTGTAATATATTGTTCAAGCTGTGTAGTGGACTACACAGTTGGACAATTCTTCGAAGGAGGTTTTGGAACGCCCTACAAAACGGCCGACGTCTGAGTAAGTCACTGACACGATGAAGGAGAGATCTTTTTGGAATGCAGCCTGAGGGTCAAAAGCCTGTGTTTTTGACAGAGGTGGACCTGGAACCGGACCAGGACCATGACCAGGACCTGGCTAGGAGGGTTGACGGGACAAGATGCAA
>NC_137193.1:1055613-1065613 GCF_960531495.2 Zeus faber | reverse complement strand
AGTTATACAACCAGTCAAAATAGTTATACAACTAGACATAATAGTTATAAATGGCTTCATTGCAACTTAATTAGTCATACTAGTTATAAAACAAGACATAATAGTTATTAAACGACTCATACTAGTTATAAAACTAGTCATACTAGGAATAAAACTAGTTTTATAACTAGTATGACTAGTTGAATAACTATTATGTCTTGTTTTATTACTACTATGACAAGTTTAATAGCTATGATGCCTTGTTTTATAACTAGTATGGCAAGTTTAATAACTATTATGTATTGTTTTATAACTAGAATGACTAGTTTTATCACTAGTATGACTCATTTGATAAGTATTATGTCTAGTTTAATGACTAGTTGAATAACTGTTATGTATTGTTTTATAACTAGAATGACTAGTTTTATCACTAGTATGACTCATTTGATAAGTATTATGTCTAGTTTAATGACTAGTTGAATAACTGTTATGTCTTGTTTTATAACTAGTATGACTAGTTTAATAGCTATGATGTCTTGTTTTATAACTATGATTAGTTCAATAACTATTATGTCTTGCTAGTTGAATAACAATGACGTATTTTATAAAAAGTATGACTAGTTTTATAGCTCTCATGTGTAGTCTAATAACTATTATAGGTTTAGGGTTAGGGTTACATAATAGTTATTAGACTACACATGATAGTTATACAACTAGTCATACTAATTGTAAAAAACGTCATTGTTATTTAATTAGTCATACTAGTTATGAAACAAGACATAATAGTTATTAAACTAATCATACTAGTTATAAAATAAGACATCATAGTTATTAAACTCATCATACTAGTTATAAAACAAGACATCATAGCTATTAAACTAGTCATACTAGTTATAAAACAAGACATAATAGTTATTCAACTAGTAATACTAGTTATAAAACAAGACATAATAGTTATTCAACTAGCCATACTAGTTATAAAACTAGACATAATAGTAATAAAAGTAGACATACAAGTTGCACAAATATACATAATAGTTATTAAACTAGTCATACTAGTTATTAAAGTTATTAGTTATTAAACTAGACATAATAGTAGTCATACTACTTATAAAAGTAGTCATAATAGTTATACAACTAGACATAATAGTTATAAAACTAGACATAATAGTTATAAAGTAGATATAATAGTTATTAAACTAGTCATACTACTTATAAAACTAGCCATACTAGTTATAAAACTAGACATAATAGTTATAAAACTAGACATAGTAGTTATAAAGTAGATATAATAGTTATTAAACTAGTCATACTACTTATAAAACTAGACATAATAGTTATCAAATTAGACATAATAGTTATAAAACTAGTCATAATAGTTATAAAAGTAGCATAATAGTTATAAAACTAGATATAACAGTTATTAAAGTAGACATAATAGTTATTAAACTAGACATAATAGTTGTAAAACTAGACATAGTAGTTATAAAGTAGATATAATAGTTATTAAACTAGTCATACTAGTTATTTAACTAGTCATACTAGTTATTTAACTAGTCATACTAGTTATAAAACAAGACATCATAGTTATAAAACGAGACAGAATAGTTATAAAAATTGACATAATAGTTATACTACTAGACATAATAGTTATTAAACAAGTCATACTAGTTATAAAACTAGACATACTAGTGATACAACTAGTAATACTAGTTATTAAATAAGTCATACTAGATCAAACGAGATAAAACTAGACATAGCAGTTACAGAAATAGACAGAATAATAGCTATTGAACTAGTTATCCTAGTTATAAAACAAGACATAATAGTTATTAAACTAGTCATTACAGCTATAAAACTAGACGTAATAGTTATTAAACTAGTCAGACTAGTTATAAAACAAGACATCATAGTTGTTAAACTACACATACTAGTTATAAAACTAGACATAATAGTAATACAAGTAGACATACAAGTTGCAGAAATATATACTAGATATCATACTAGATCAAACGAGATAAAACTAGACATAGCAGTTACAGAAATAGACAGAATAATAGCTATTGAACTAGTTGTCCTAGTTATAAAACAAGACATAATAGTTATTAAACTAGTCATTACAGCTATAAAACTAGACGTAATAGTTATTAAACTAGTCATACTAGTTATAAAACAAGACATCATAGTTGTTAAACTACACATACTAGTTATAAAACTAGACATAATAGTAATACAAGTAGACATACAAGTTGCAGAAATATATACTAGATATCATACTAGATCAAACGAGATAAAACTAGACATAGCAGTTACAGAAACAGACAGAATAATAGCTATTGAACTAGTTATCCTAGTTATAAAACAAGACATAATAGTTATAAAACTAGACATAATAGTTATAAAACTAGACATAATAGTTATTAAACTAGTCATACTACTTATAAAAGTAGTCATAATAGTTATACAACTAGACATAATAGTTATAAAATTAGCCATACTAGTTATAAAACTAGACATAATAGTTATTCAACTAGTCACAGAAATATACATAATAGTTATTAAACTAGTCCTACTACTTGTAAAAGTAGTCATAATAGTTATAAAACTAGACATAATAGTTATAAAGTAGATATAATAGTTATTAAACTAGTCATACTACTTATAAAACTAGCCATACTAGTTATAAAACTAGACATAATAGTTATAAAACTAGACATAGTAGTTATAAAGTAGATATAATAGTTATTAAACTAGTCATACTACTTATAAAACTAGCCATACTAGTTATAAAACTAGACATAATAGTTATAAAACTAGACATAGTAGTTATAAAGTAGATATAATAGTTATTAAACTAGTCATACTACTTATAAAACTAGCCATACTAGTTATAAAACTAGACATAATAGTTATAAAACTAGACATAGTAGTTATAAAGTAGATATAATAGTTATTAAACTAGTCATACTACTTATAAAACTAGACAAAATAGTTATCAAATTAGACATAATAGTTATAAAACTAGTCATAATAGTTATAAAAGTAGCATAATAGTTATAAAACTAGATATAACAGTTATCAAAGTAGACATAATAGTTATTAAACTAGACATAATAGTTATAAAACTAGACATAGTAGTTATCAAATTAGACATAACAGTTATAAAACTAGTCATAATAGTTATAAAAGTAGCATAATAGTTATAAAACTAGATGTAACAGTTATCAAAGTAGACATAATAGTTATTAAACTAGACATAATAGTTATAAAACTAGACATAGTAGTTATAAAGTAGATATAATCGTTATTAAACTAGTCATACTAGTTATTTAACTAGTCATACTAGTTATAAAACAAGACATTAGAGTTATAAAACGAGACAGAATAGTTATAAAAATTGACATAATAGTTATACTACTAGACATAATAGTTATTAAACAAGTCATACTAGTTATAAAACTAGACATACTAGTGATACAACTAGTAATACTAGTTATTAAATAAGTCATACTAGATCAAACGAGATAAAACTAGACATAGCAGTTACAGAAATAGACAGAATAATAGCTATTGAACTAGTTATCCTAGTTATAAAACAAGACATAATAGTTATTAAGCTAGTCATTACAGCTATAAAACTAGACGTAATAGTTATTAAACTAGTCAGACTAGTTATAAAACAAGACATCATAGTTGTTAAACTACACATACTAGTTATAAAACTAGACATAATAGTAATACAAGTAGACATACAAGTTGCAGAAATATATACTAGATATCATACTAGATCAAACGAGATAAAACTAGACATAGCAGTTACAGAAATAGACAGAATAATAGCTATTGAACTAGTTATCCTAGTTATAAAACAAGACATAATAGTTATAAAACTAGACATAATAGTTATAAAACTAGACATAATAGTTATTAAACTAGTCATACTACTTATAAAAGTAGTCATAATAGTTACACAACTAGACATAATAGTTATAAAATTAGCCATACTAGTTATAAAACTAGACATAATAGTTATAAAACTAGACATAGTAGTTATAAAGTAGATATAATAGTTGTTAAACTAGTCATACTCCTTATAAAACTAGACATAATAGTTATAAAACCAGACATAATAGTTATTAAACTAGTCATACTAGTTATAAAACAAGACATCATAGCTATTAAACTAGTCAATATAGTTCTAAAACTAGATATAATAGTTATAAAAATTGACATAATAGTGATCGTATTAGACATAATAGTTATAGTACTAGACATAATAGTTATACTACTAGACATAGTAGTTCTAAAAGTAGACATAATAGTTATTAAACTAGTCATACTACTGATAAAACTAGACATAACAGTTATTAAACTAGATACACTAGTTATACAACTAGTCATACCACTTATAAAACCAGAAATAATAGTTATAAAACTCGACATAATAGTTATAAAAGTAGACAAAATAGTTATTAAACTAGTCATCCTAGTTATAAAAGTCACATAATAGTTATTAAACTAGTCGTAATAGTTATAAAACTAGACAGAATAGTTATAAATGTAGACAAAGTTGTTATTAAACTAGTTACACTTGTTATTAAGCTAGTCATACTAGTTATAAAAATAGACAATAGTTATGAAGGTAGACATAATACTTGTACTACGAGACAAAATAGTTATAAAACCAGACATAAAAGATATAAAAGTAGACAAAATAGTTTTAAACTAGACGTAATAGTTATAAAACTAGCCATACTAGTTATTAAACTAGTCATACTAGTTATAAAAGTAAAATAGTTATTCAACTAGTCATAATAGTTATAAAACTAGACATAATAGTCATAAAAGTAGAGATAATAGTTATTAAACTCATCATACTGTAATAGGTATTAAACAGGACACTAGTGATTAAACTAGTCATACTAGTTGTAAAACATGACACACTAGTTGTAAATTTAAAAAACCTTTAAAACTATAGGTAGTAGGAGTTGTTATTTAGCCACAGACACTTGGTGGGTGTGTACCTCACCTTGCGTAGCTTGGGCAGCGAGGGCAGCTTGGCCAGCGATGTCAGCCCCACGTTGACCATGCTGAGGAACTCCAGCTCCTTGAAGTCCTCCGTCAGACCCTCCACCTCCCCATCGCTGGAGCGGCAGTTATCCACCACCAGCTCTGCTACCTGGGGATGGGCGTCAAAAGTTATCACTATGTATGAAATATCAATATATCAATATAGAATCCAGTATCCTAATCCACCACCAGCTCTGCTACCTGGGGATGGGCGTCAAAAGTTATCATTATGTATGAAATAAATTATCATTACATATGAAATGAGTTGTCATTATGTATGAAATAAATTATCATTACATATGAAATGAGTTGTCATTATGTATGAAATAAATTATCATTACATATGAAATGAGTTGTCATTACATATGAAATAAGTTCTCATTACGTATGAAATAAGTTATCATTACATATGAAATAAGTTATCATTACATGTGAAATAAGTTATCATTACGTATGATATAAGTTATCATTACATATGAAATAAGTTCTCATTACGTATGAAATAAGTTCTCATTACGTATGAAATAAGTTCTCATTACATATGAAATAAGTTCTCATTACGTATGAAATAAGTTATCATTACGTATGAAATAAGTTATCATTACGTATGAAATAAGTTATCATTACATGTGAAATAAGTTATCATTACGTATGAAATAGGTTATCATTATGTATGAAATAAGTGATCATTACATATGAAATAAGTTATCATTACATGTGAAATAAGTTATCATTATGTATGAAATAAGTTATCAATACATATGAAATAAGTTATCATTATGTATGAAATAAGTTATCACTACATATGAAATAAGTTATCATTACGTATGAAATAAGTTATCACTACATATGAAATAAGTTATCATTACATATGAAATAAGTTATCATTACGTATGAAATAAGTTATCATTACATATGAAATAGGTTATCATTACGTATGAAATAAGTTATCATTACGTATGAAATAAGTTATCATAAGTTATCATTATGTATGAAATAAGTTATCATTACATATGAAAGAAGTTATCATTACGTATGAAAAAAGTTAACATTACGTATGAAATAAGTTATCATTACATGTGAAATAAGTTATCATTACGTATGAAATAAGTTATCATTACGTATGAAATAAGTTATCATTATGTATGAAATAAGTTATCATTATGTATGAAATAAGTTATCATAAGTTATCATTACGTATGAAATAAGTTATCATTACGTATGAAATAAGTTATCACTACATATGAAATAAGTTATCATTACATATGAAATAAGTTATCATTAGTTATCATTATGTATGAAATAAGTTATCATAAGTTATCATTACGTATGAAATAAGTTATCATTACGTATGAAATAAGTTATCACTACGTATGAAATAAGTTATCATTACATATGAAATAAGTTATCATTACGTATGAAATAAGTTATCACTACATATGAAATAAGTTATCATTACGTATGAAATAAGTTATCATTACATGTGAAATAAGTTATCATAAGTTATCATTATGTATGAAATAAGTTATCATAACTTATCATTACGTATGAAATAAGTGATCTCTATCCATCCCTCTATCCCTCTCTCTCTCCGTCCCTCTATCCCCCTTACTATCAGTCCCTCTATCCCTCTGTTTCCGTCCCTCTATCCCCCTTACTATCAGTCCCTCTATCCCTCTGTTTCCGTCCCTCTACTCTCTCTAACCGTCCCTCATTCCACCTCTCTCCCTCTCTATTCCTCCCTCTATTCCTCTCTCTTTCCATCCCTCTATCCCTCTCTCTAGCCATCCTTCTGTCCATCCCTCTATCCCTCTCTCTATCTGTCCCTCTATCCCTCTCTCTTTCCGTCCCTCTATCCCTCTCTCTTTCCGTCCCTCTAGCCCTCTCTCTTTCCATCCCTCTATCCCTCTCTCTTTCTGTCCCTCTATCCATCTCTTTCCGTCCCTCTATCCCTCTCTCTATCTGTCCCTCTATCCTTCTCTCTATCCATTCCTCTATCATCTCTCTTTCCATCCCTCTATCCCTCTCTCTTTCCATCCCTCTATTCCTCTCTCTATCCCTCTCTCTTTCCATCCCTCTATGGGTCCCTCTATCCATCTCTCTTTCCATCCCTCTATCCCTCTCTTTCCGTCCCTCTATCCGTCTCTCTATCTGTCCCTCTATCCCTCTCTCTATCCATTCCTCTATCATCCCTCTCTCTTTCCATCCCTCTATACCTCTCTCTTTCTGTCCCTTTACCCCTCTCTTTCTATCCCTCTATCGTTCTCTCTATCCATTCCTCTATCATCTCTCTTTCCATCCCTCTATCCCTCTCTCTTTCCATCCCTCTATCCCTCTCTTTCCATCCATCTATCCCTCTCTCTTTCCATCCCTCTATCCCTCTCTCTATCTGTCCCTCTATCCCTCTCTCTTTCTGTCCCTCTACCCCTCTTTTTCCATCCCTCTATCCCTCTCTCTATCCATTCCTCTATCATCTCTCTTTCCATCCCTCTATCCCTCTCTCTCCTTGTCCCTCTACCCCTCTCTTTCCATCCGTCTATCCCTCTCTCATTCCATCCCTCTATCCCCCTCTCTATCTGTCCCTCTATCCCTCTTTCCATCCCTCTATCCCTCTCTCTTTCTGTCCCTCTACCCCTCTCTTTCCATCCCTCTATCCCTCTCTCATTCCATCCCTCTATCCTTCTCTCTTTCCATCCCTCTATCCCTCTCTTTCCATCCCTCTATCCCTCTCTCTTTCCATCCCTCTATCCCTCTCTCTTTCTGTCCCTCTACCCCTCTCTTTCCATCCCTCTATCCCTCTCTCTTTCCATCCCTCTCTCTATCTGTCCCTCTATCCCTCTCTCTTTCTGTCCCTCTACCCCTCTTTTTCCATCCCTCTATCCCTCTCTCTATCCATTCCTCTATCATCTCTCTTTCCATCCCTCTATCCCTCTCTCATTCCATCCCTCTATCCCTCTCTCTATCTGTCCCTCTATCCCTCTCTCTTTCTGTCCCTCTACCCCTCTTTTTCCATCCCTCTATCCCTCTCTCTATCCATTCCTCTATCATCTCTCTTTCCATCCGTCTATCCCTCTCTCATTCCATCCCTCTATCCCCCTCTCTATCTGTCCCTCTATCCCTCTCTCTTTCCATCCCTCTATCCCTCTCTCTATCTGTCCCTCTATCCCTCTCTCTTTCTGTCCCTCTACCCCTCTTTTTCCATCCCTCTATCCCTCTCTCTATCCATTCCTCTATCATCTCTCTTTCCATCCGTCTATCCCTCTCTCATTCCATCCCTCTATCCCCCTCTCTTTCCATCCCTCTATCCCTCTCTCATTCCATCCCTCTATCCCTCTCTCTTTCCATCCCTCTATCCCTCTCTCTATCTGTCCCTCTATCCCTCTCTCTTTCTGTCCCTCGGCCCCTCTCTTTCCATCCCTCTATCCCTCTCTCTATCCATTCCTCTATCATCTCTCTTTCCATCCCTCTATCCCTCTCTCTTTCTGTCCCTCTACCCCTCTCTTTCCATCTGTCTATTCCTCTCTCATTCCATCCCTCTATCCCTCTCTCTATCTGTCCCTCTATCCATCTTTCCATCCCTCTATCCCTCTCTCTTTCCATCCCTCTATCCCTCTATCTGTCCCTCTATCCCTCTCTCTTTCTGTCCCTCTACCCCTCTCTTTCCATCCCTCTATCCCTCTCTCATTCCATCCCTCTATCCCTCTCTCTTTCCATCCCTCTATCCCTCTCTCATTCCATCCCTCTATCCCTCTCTCTTTCCGTCCCTCTATCCCTCTCTCTTTCCATCCCTCTATCCCTCTCTCATTCCATCCCTCTATCCCTCTCTTTCCATCCCTCTATCCCTCTCTCTATCCCTCTCTTTCCATCCCTCTCTCTTTCCGTCCCTCTATCCCTCTCTTTCCATCCCTCTATCCCTCTCTTTCCATCCCTCTATCCCTCTCCTTTTCCATCCCTCTATCCCTCTTTCCATCCCTCTATCCCTCTCCTTTTCCATCCCTCTATCCCTCTCTCTTTCCATCCCTCTATCCCTCTCCTTTTCCATCCCTCTATCCCTCTTTCCATCCCTCTATCCCTCTCCTTTTCCATCCCTCTATCCCTCTCTCTTTCCATCCCTCTATCCCTCTCCTTTTCCATCCCTCTATCCCTCTTTCCGTCCCTCTATCCGCCCGTCTCCTTTATTCAGGAGCGTGCTGCCAGGGCGTCCTGGCCTTCAGCTTCCATCACAGATCAACATGCTGCCTCTCCTCCTCCACCTCCTCCATCCTCCGTTCTCCACCCTACACCAGATGGTGCTAAGGAGGCGGTGGTGTTCTCCAAACACTTATAATACACATTATCAGGTTTAATTTATACACATGATGGCAACTAATGCCATGAATAAACATTCTATTAATAACAGTAATTATCTATGTAGTGAATTAGTATTATATAATGTAATGAAGTATTATATATTCTATATATAATTACATGTGTTCTCTATTAAAAACTCTTCTAAGGAATGAATCACACTGCAGTCTATTAGTAAACAGTATGTTTACCATTTTACTCTACAAATAAGTGTGTATCTGCACCCACTGCTGTTGGAAAGAGGACATTTTATTTGCAAACATGCAATTTAGGCTGGTGATATTTATGATATAATACTACTACTACTACTACTACTACTACTACTAATAATAATAATAATAATACTACTTCTACTACTAACAATAATAATGATAATTATTATTAATATTATTATTAATATTATTATTAATATTATTGTTGTTGTTGTTATTATTATTATTATTAGTATTGTTATTATTATAATTATACATATTTCTTATGAATTCGAAAACATTTGTATCTTAAAAAAATGTAGGTTCGAATATTTTTGCAAATAATTATATTCCGCAAAACTGAGATGTTAATTGTGTTTATTTTCAAAGTTTGCTGTCGTTTTGCTAAATTT
>NC_137193.1:1033113-1048113 GCF_960531495.2 Zeus faber | reverse complement strand
CTTAGTGTTTAAATGTCTTGGACTATATAAATGACTTAGTGTTTAAATGACTTAGTGTTTAAATGACCTAATGTTTAAATGTCTAAGACTGTTTAAATGACTTAGTGTTTAAATGTCTTGGACTATATAAATGACTTAGTGTTTAAATGACTTAGTGTTTAAATGTCTTGGACTATATAAATGACTTAGTGTTTAAATGACTTAGTGTTTAAATGTCTTGGACTATATAAATGACTTAGTGTTTAAATGACTTAGTGTTTAAATGTCTTGGACTATATAAATGACTTAGTGTTTAAATGACTTAGTGTTTAAATGTCTTGGACTATATAAATGACTTAGTGTTTAAATGACTTAGTGTTTAAATGACCTAATGTTTAAATGTCTAAGACTGTTTAAATGACTTAGTGTTTAAATGGCTTAGACTGTTTAGATGACTTAGTGTTTAAATGACTTGGTGTTTAAATGACTAAGTGTTTGAATGACTAAGACTGTTTAAATTACTTAGTGTTTAAATTACTTAGACTGTTTAAATGACTTAGTGTTTAAATGACTTGGTGTTTAAATGACTTAGACTGTTTAAATGACTTAGTGTTTAAATTACTTAGACTGTTTAAATGACTTGGTGTTTAAATGACTTAGTGTTTAAATTACTTAGACTGTTAAATGACTTGGTGTTTAATTGACTTAGACTGTTCAAATGACTTGGTGTTTAAATGTGTTTATCTCCTGTCACTCTTTTTGTTTGGGTTTGACCTTGACCCAAACAAGGCTGTTGTCTCATCAGACGACAGTTACACACCTCTGACCTTGTGCACGTGTGTGTGTGTATGTGTGTGAGTCTGTCTGTGTGTGTGTGTGTGTGTGTGTGTGTGTGTGTGTGTGTGTGTGTGTGTGTGTGCGGGGGTGGAGCCATTGTTTTTAAGACAATGGCTCTGTCATACTCATGCACATAGAAAAACATAAAGCCACAGACCTCACTCAGCTGGAAAAAACAACTCAAACAGCGTGAGTGTGTGTGTGTGTGTGTGTTCGTTTGTGTGTGTGTGTGCTCTCCTATTCAACCTTTAAAACCAGATGCCACATTTTTGTAGAAAATCTGTGGGATGTCTGGGAACAGGAGTGAGAGCAGTGCATTATGGGAAATTTGTAAAAAGCAATAAAAAAATATCAAAAGATAATTTTAAAATAATGACAATCGCAGAAACTTGATTCAGCATAACACCATTTACATCTGGAAAACATGCTAAACTTGATTAAAATCTGAGAAACAAGCATAACTTTATTTACATCAGAAAAAACATGCATTACTTTATTAAAATCTGAGAAACACATATAACTTTATTATTCTGAGAAACAAGCATAACTTTATTTACATCTCAGAAAGATGCATAACTGCATTCAAATCTGAGAAACAAGCAAAACTATTTAAATCCACAAACATTAACATTAAAGAAATGTGTGTTTACATTTTTAAATATTCAAAATGTACCATTGTGAAAAGTTAAAATGACTCTCAAATGTTTTCATTCATGAAAAATATAATAAGTTAACGATAAAATTCTGTTATCCACCAGAAAGTCTCTTGGATCGATTGCTCATGCCTGTATTTGGACAATAGGGGGTGGGCTCCTCCTCATGCTACGTGTCCTTGAGCTGAGAACATGTGCGTTGAAAATTCGAAACGCTACACGCACGTGTGGTGTAGGAGTTTCACCAACTAGTCAACTAGTCAACTATTGACGAGTCAACTAGTCAACTAGTCGACTAGTTGACTCCTATAACCACTAGTCGGCACTGTTAGCAGCTGTCAACTAGTCCTGGGCAACATAATGTTTTTCAATGTCACCAGATTCACAAAAATTATTGTATTAGTAAAATAATTGATTAAAATATGTGTCTACATCTATGTCTTCAATCAGCTTTGTATTATTTAAAAAGTCTCCAAATTAAATCAAAGGTGCAGTTTGTATAATTTAGTGGCATCTAGCGGTGAGGTTGCAGCTCACCACCAACTCAACACCCCTCCAGGTGGTGCAACATGGCGGCTCCCGTGGAGGAGACGGTGAGCGCCAAACTCATCAAAGTTCCTCTCTAGAGCCAGTGTTTGGTTTGTCCCTTCTGGACTCCTGTACAATCATGGCGGTGCAACACGGCGGCCTCTGTGAAGCGTACCCGCTCCCAATGTAGATGAAAACAGCTCATTCTAAGGTAACGCCAGAACAAGCATTCTTATTTTCATGTGATTAAACACTAATTAAAACATACTTATAAATGTTATATTCCATTTCTGACAAGTCCGCTCTGTAAACTCTACAAACTGCACCTTTAACTTTAGTGAGGTCCGCTCCGTGAAAAGCGTTTGGTGGAAATTGGACAACTGTCTGGGGGCAGTAAACACCCTGGATATTTATTTAGGTGAATAAGGGACGTGACAACGTATCAGTACAATGGAGAATAAAGCACCAGTACGATGCACGGAACAGCAGTTGCCGCGTGACGGAGGGCGTCACATTTAAGACGCCGACGTCGGAAAACGCCGGAGACCTCTCTTCGTCCGACTGACGGGCGGAGCTGACGAGCGGAGGCGGTCCTCCATCCTGCCCCCTGCTGGTGTCTCCAGGACGCGCCGACCCTCTTCTGTCTCTTCACACCCCAACCACACTCTCCCATCCACACTCCCCCCGCTGGTGCCCTCCAGTGGAGCAGCCGCCTGTGACTCTGGGAAAGCTGGCGTGCAGTGCAGTGTGTGGGAGGCCTCTGGGGGCCTCTGGGGGCCCTGGGGGCCCTGGGGGGGCGGGGGGTTGAGGAAGACGTGGGGGGGGGATACGTGCGCAAAGTATGTTTTAAAGGAGTGTTTTATTTTGGAACGAGAGAAAGGACAGATGTATCTGGTCAAAGAGCACACACACACACACACACACACACACACACACACACACACACACATACACACATACACACACATACACACATACACACACACACACACACACACACACATACACACATACACACACATACACACACACACACACACACACACACACACACATACACACATACACACACATACACACACACACACACACACACACACACACACCCATTTAGCAATGTTTCCGTTGATGTTCCCATGCTCTGTGGTGACACCAGTCCACTGGGACCTGTGTGTGTGTGTGTGTGTGTGATTCATTTATTCCAGTCGAAGGAATTTTGGTAAAAACGTGTTTTGCGCTGAAAGTGATTTATAGATAAACTTCAACCAAGTAGTGTTTTCAGGGACCTCTGCTTGTTATCTGCCTTCACGCTACATCACTAGTAGCAGTGACGTACACCACCACTACCATGTTCACCTTCTCTACAGAGTGTATAACAACAACAAAACAACAACCGCACTATTGATGGAGGCTGCAGACAACCTGCAGCACCACCAGGAAGCAGCGGAGAACCATGTTCACCACCACCACCACCAACACCACCACCAGCACCACCACCAACACCGCCACCACCACGAACACCCCCACCACTACCACCACCACTACTAACACCACCAACACCACCACCACCACCACCACCACCACCACCACCCCACCTGCTGTGTGTATACACCACAACCAGTAAAAACAGAAAACAACACCCGTCACCAGGAAGTTGAAAACACAGAAAGATAAAGAGAAAGTCAGTGCAGCAATACAACCGTCATGACAACAACAACAGCAACAACAACACAGCCGTCATGACAACAAAAAAAACACAGCCGTCATAAGACGACGACAACAACAACAACAACAACAACACAGCCGTCATGACAACAACAACAACACGGCCGTCATGACAACAACAACAACACAGCCGTCATGACAACAACAATAACAACACAGCCGTCATGACAACAAAAACAACACGGCCGTCATGACAACAACAACACAGCCGTCATGACAACAACAATAACAACACAGCCGTCATGACAACAACAACAACACAACCGCCATAACAACAACAACACAGCCGTCATGACAACAACAACAACACAACCTTCATGATGACAACAACAACACAATCATCATGACAACAACAACAACAACAACAACAACAACACAGCCGTCATGACATCAACAACAACACAGCGGTCATGACAACAACAATAACAACACAGCCGTCATGACAACAACAACACAGCCGCCATGACAACAACAACAACAACACATCCGTCATGACAACAATAACAACAATATAGCCGTCATGACAACAACAACAACACAACCTTCATGATGACAACAACAACAACACAATCGCCATGACTACAACAACAACAACAACAACACAGCTGTTATGACATCAACAACAACACAACGGTCATGACAACAACAATAACAATGCAGCCGTCATAACAACAACAACACAACCGCCATGACAACAACAACAACAACACAACCGTCATGACAACAACAACAACAACAATACAGCCGTCATGACAACAACAACACAGCTGTCATGACAACAACAACAACAACAACACAGCTGTCATGACAACAACAACACAACCGTCATGATGACAACAAAAGCACAATCATCATGACGACAACGACAACAACAACACAGCCGTCATGACAACAACAACGCAGCCGCCATGACAACAACAACAACAACAACAACAACACAACCATCATGACAACAACAACAACAACAACAACAACAACAGCACAGCCATCATGACATCATCATCAACACAGCGGTCATGACAACAACAATAACAACACAGCCGTCATGAGAACAACAACACAGCCGCCATGACAACAACAACAACAACAACAACAACACAGCCGTCATGACAACAGCAACACAGCTGTCACGACAACAACAACAACAACAACAACAACAACACAGCTGCCATGACAACAACAACAACACTATCATCACGACAACAACAACAACACAGCCGTCATGACAGCAACAACACAGGGGTCATGACAACAACAATAACAACCAAGCCACCATGAACACAAACAACAACAACAACAACACAATTATCATAACAACAACAACAACAACAACAACAACAACAACACAGCCGTCATGACACAACAACAGCACAGCCGTCATGACAACAACAACACAGCCGTCATGACACAACAACAACAACAAAAACAACAACAAAAACAACAACACAACTGTCATGACAACAACAACACAGCTGTCATGACAACAACAACAACAACAACACAGCCGTCATGACAAGAACAACACAGCCACCATAACAACAACAACAACAACAACAAAAACAACAACACAACTGTCATGAGAACAACAACACAACCGTCATGACAACAAAAACACAACCGTCATGACAACAACAACAACACAACCTTCATGACAACAACAACACAGCTGTCATGACAACAACAACAACAACAACACAGCCAGCATGACAACAACAACAACAACACAGCTGTCATGACACAACAACAACAACAAAAACAACAACAACACAACCGTCATCACAACAACAACAGAGCTGTCATGACAACGACAACAACACAGCCGTCATGACAACAACACAGCTGTCATGACAACGACAACAACAACAACAACAACACAGCTGCCATGACAACAACAACAACACTATCATCATGACGACAACAACAACAACACAGCCGCCATGACAGCAACAACACAGCGGTCATGACAACAACAATAACAACCAAGCCGCAATGAAAACAACAACAACAACAACAACAACAACAACACAACCATCATGACAACAACAACACAGCTGTCAAGACAACAACACAGCCATCATGACAACAACAACAACACAACCGTCATGACAACAACAACACAGCTGTCATGACAACAACAACAGCAACAACACAGCCGTCATGACAACAACCAGGCCAAATCAAACAGGATTTATGGAAAAATAACACCTTCTATTAACATATAAGTACCTGATGTGTGTGTGTGTGTGTGTGTGTGTGTGTGTGTGTGTGTGTGTGTGTGTGTGTGTGTGTGTGTGTGTGTGTGTGTCGCTACTTTTGAAGTAGTTTCAATATTTGATGTATTGGGTGTTATTGATCTTCCCTGTGGAAGCGATGGCTCCGGTTGCCGCGGTAACCGTGACCACGCCGCGGCCACAAGGACCCCCCCCCCCTCACGCTGCACCACTTCTTGTGAGCGTGGGAGGAACCAGCTGTCGTTTCCACGGAAACCGGCCAAACAAGGGGAGCCCCAAGAGCACTTCCCCGGCGGTGAGTTCAAAACCCTCGAAAAAACCTCCTGCTCGTTCCTCTCCCACACAGCTGTGTCTGGAAGCACAATGGGCCCGACAATGACACCGACGTGTCACTTCCTGGTTGGGGTGACACTTCCTGGATGGCATGGCAGCGCATGTGGTCCATGACATCTAGTGTTAAGAGATTGAAATCCTTGTCCCCACAGCCATAGGACTACTCTGTCTGCTTACCAGCCCGACCCCTGTTGTTGTTGTTGTTGTTGTTGTTGTCGTTGGTGTTGTTGTTGGTGTTGGTGTTGGTGGTGGTGTTGTTGCTGTTGTTGTTGTAGTTTTTGTTGTTGTTGTCATTGATATTGATGTTGTTGATGTTGTTGTTTTGTTGTTGTTATTGTTATTGTTGTTGTTGTTGTTGTTGTTGTTGTTGTTGTTGGTGTTGATGTTGTTGACGTTTTGTTGCTGTTATTGTTGTTGTTGTTGGTGTTGATGTTGGGACTTTTAGGGGCCATTTTTTGTCCATTTTCTATTGCTAATGAAAAACTGACGTCAGTCGTCTATGGATGTCATAGATCCAGGAAATAAATATTTTTCTTTCTTTTTATCCAAAGAAATGTGTTCCAGATCGGTCCATAATTGTGGAATTATTTTGTCAAATTATTTTTTTTATCATCGCAGCAACGTGTGCGCAGGCGCAAACGACGGCGTGCACAGGTCCCATGACAGCATCACAGTCTCCTGATTGGTCAACAACCAGGACCTCACCAAGTTAACGCCACACACAGATGTAGTCCTGATTGGACTTTATCTCAAGGAATTTAAGATACAAACTTCTAACCACACCAAGTCACCAAGTCACAGCTGTTATTTTATTACTATTAAACTTATTATGTTTTAAAAGTATCAGCTAAAGTATTTCCAGAAGACAGTTGGATGAAACAAAGCGCA
Organism: Zeus faber; assembly: GCF_960531495.2. NCBI lineage: Eukaryota > Metazoa > Chordata > Actinopteri > Zeiformes > Zeidae > Zeus > Zeus faber. Next base: position 1,040,939 of record NC_137193.1, on the reverse strand, counting down.
GCATCTTAAACATCATGAATATATACGCTTCTGAGGACAACTAACAAGTAAGTTCTACAAAATAAAAATCCAATAACACCACTGACAGAATTTATAGACATTCCAGAGCCCTTCGCTGCGGCGTAGGAAAACCCACCCACGGCCGCAAACACCGTCCCATCATAGAATCACACTGTAACCAGGCGGAAGGAAGGAACTTCTGCACTCACTGAACACAGCAACAGAGCGACAAAGCACATCCCAACATTGAACTTTAATGAAGGCCAACGAACCGGTACCCTTTGTATTGCTGCTGGCAGTTACATTTATTGTTATTATTGTTATTCTTCTTCTTCTTCTTCTTCTTCTTCTTCTTCTTATTATTATTATTATTATTATTATTGTTGTTGTTGTTATTATTGTTATTATTGTTATTGTTATTATTATTATTATTGTTATTATTAATATTATTATTATGACCTTCAAATAACAATGCAAGACTCTTTGATTCACAAACTGGACGGAGTGTAACAGTGACGCACCAAGAGGGAAGCCTGCATGGCACCGCAGGGTTCCTTCCCTCCTGTTTCCCTCCCTCCTGGTTCCTTCCCTCCTGCTTCCTTCTCTCCTGGTTCCTTCCCTCCCTCCTGGTTCCTTCCCTCCTGGTTCCTTCCAGGAGCTGGGGATCAAACCGGCAATCTTCATGTTATTAGACAACCCGCTATTACGTATTGAGGGGCCCCTGGAGACCAGCACTAATGGGACCAGGTGGGGCGGGATCTGAGGACATGGGGTGGCTGGTTCGATTCCCTCTCTGCCTCTGTCAAGGGGTCACTGGAGGTGATCCTCTGCTGGGGCTCCAGCACCGAGCGCCCGCGACCGAGACAGCGGTCGGGGCCGGGAAGCCGACGACGTCAGCGCAATCACTTCGTCGCCCCCTTCAGCCGGCTTTTCCTTTCACTCCTCCGTTCATTTCGCAGACAGTAAAACGCAGGCACCGCCCGGAGAGCTCCGTCACGGCGGCGGTGTGTCCCCGTGTCTCCCACCAAAACAAATGAAATCAAAGGGAGTTTTCCGGGGTGTGGTACGCTCATTCCTTTTCCTCCGTTTCCTACTTCAACTTCCTACTTTACGCGCGTCTCCCCATTGCTTTCCATCGCCACGCGACTTCATTTTGTAAAAACTAGATTTGTTTTTAATGTGAATTCGGTGTCAATCTATTGTTGTTTTCCTGCTGATAGTCAGTTTCCAGAGTGATCTGGCGTACAGCGCACCACCGGTGGTACCGGTCCAGTTAGTCTGTGTGGTTTGAGGGTTCACTGGGCGTCTCTGCTGTTAAGTTAGTTAATTACTGAAGAGGGAAGTTGAAATGATCCCAGTTTCAGTTTGGTTGTATTTCTTTTGGTTGAGCGATCGTAGACGTGTGAACACAGATGCCGCATCGACCGCTTGGGCCCGTCGCAGCGATACGTCAACGCCATATTGGCTGCGTCCGTCGGTGTTTGAATAATTGTAAGTCGCTTTGGATAAAAGCGTCTGCTAAATGCAATGTGATGTAATTAATGCATTTCCACCGAACTCCGACAACATAGTCTTGCAAATGTTATTTACGCTCAACAAAACAAACAAACTTAACCAACTTAAAATTAAGAAATCAAAGGTGCAGTCTGTATAATTTAGTGGCATCTAGCGGTGAGGTTGCAGTTCACCCACAACTCAACACCCCTCCAGGTGGCGGTGCAACATGGCGGCTTCGGTGGAGGAGACGATGGGCGCCAAATTCGTCAAAGTCCCTCTCTAGAGCCAGTGTTTGGGTTGTCCCTTCTGGGCTCCTGTACAATCATGGCGGTGCAACATGGCGGCCTCTGTGAAGCGTACCCGCTCCCTATGTAGATGAAAACAGCTTATTCTAAGGTAACGCCAGAACAAGCATTCTTATTTTCATGTGATTAAACACTAATTAAAACGTACTTGTGAAAATTATATTCCATTTCTGACAAGTCAGCTCTGTAAACTCTACACACTGCACCTTTAACTGTTTTAAATGAAAGAAGACAAGTTCTGTTGATGTGCTGTTCCAAAAAAATGTGAAATTTGTGCTGAAATCCTGAAAGTCAAAGAGAATCTAGAAATAAGATAACTATTGGTCCTGCATTTGGCCCATAAAAGGCGTTTTAAAGATCCTTACGGGCACCAACACATGCTGACATGGTGCAGTATGGGAGTCCAGTGCAGCTCTAAGGTCCGGTCAGGAGGTTTGAGTCGTCGCTGGCAGCGTCTCCTTCATCCAGAGCTCGGCAGACGTTCTCCCAGAAAACAGCTTGGCGCCCGGCCGCTGCCCCAGCCACCGGCCAACTCAGGTAGCTGCTCCTCTTCATCAGCCACCTCATGCGATAGTAGGGCGAGAGCTGGCGGGCAGGAAGATCCTCCAGGAACAGGAGGATCAGCACATCCTTCTTCTCGTCAAACAGACGGAAGCTGGAAGCAGCAGGGAGCAGAGGAGACAGTGGATTTAGAGTCAATTATGCTTACCTCCTTCTTCCGAACCAATTCACTCCAGGACAGCTTCTAGTGCTACTAGGATGGATCCTGCACAGAGGTTTTCATGTAAGATCATGTAATGGGGTGGCCATGGATGCATAGTTCTGTGTAAACTGTCTGTAAACCCCATTTGCAGCATCTTCTGTACCTCCAGGTTCTGTAATGATTTTATGTGTTATAACTGCCATTTTTCCTGTAAACTGGCTTGTGAGCTCCTTTAGATCCTGCTACTGCCCGAGTCTGAATTTTTCTCCTACTTTGTCCTGGGGCCTCAGCCAAAAAAGCCTGAGCAGATCCTATCTTTTCCTCCGGCCATTTGTTTGGTAAGTTAACAAAGTATACGTGTTGGCCTTTACACCAGCTAGGCTCCCTGCACCACTTTGTATGGGCCCTGCCAGCGTACCACAAACTTGCACTCACTTGTTGGGACCAGAACCAACAGCTTCTTCCCTATCTGGAGACTGGGTCTTGCACATATAGTATGCACTCCAATGTTATCGATTACTCCGGTGCAGCCTTGGCTGCCTCCATACGGGTGTACGAAGGGTCATAGCTCAGTGTTCAATTATTTGATGAGGAGATAGCTGCTGGTCCCAGGCCTCCTTGGTGAGGTTGACAACTCAGCCTACTGTACCATACAGGAGTTTCAATCCGGAAAAAAATCCTTTTGCTAATTCACATATAGCAAACCCTACATGTGGAAACAACTTGTCCCAATTCTACCGTTCATAGTATACTCCGCAGTGAATTGTCAAAACCATCAACCCAGCAGTGATATGAACATCTGGAGCAGTTCTACCTAGTGGCATTACATCCAGGTAAGTGATATTACCTGGATGTACCTATATCACTGGCTAGGAATGGGTCCAAGGAGCACTGGTAAGCCGGCTACCACCTCCACACAAAGCCAAGCCCTTTGACACCTTGACTATCCAGTGAATTGTGGGTGTGTAAGACTCCCCCTGCTAGCATGGCTTCAGCGTCTTTTCCCTTAACATTCATGGGGACATGAGATGCTCCTCAAGTGTCCTCCTGGGCCCAGCAAGAGGTGATATACAAATAGGGGCTACTTGGGTCACTTCACTGGCAGGCACTGTGCATGGTGACACCTTAGTCGGGGCAATTGATGTCAATATGGAAGCAGCTTCTACTATGTCTCTACTCTACCTCTAGTCTAACTGTCATCTGCAGGGAACCGATAAGGGAATCCAACCATGAACATCAATACTCAGACTAAAATAATTTGTAGGAATAAAATGTATCTGGGGAAAGGGAGCGTAGGCACTCCCACCTGGCCAGCTGGATCTCTCTGGAGCACCACTCGCTCTCCAGGTAGTGTCTGCTGATGATACAGATGGTTTTGCGGCTGCCGTAGATGGCGTCTGTGATGTTGTCTATGATGGCTTTACCTGCAGAACCAACAGAAAGACATGTTGAATATGTCCCATGATCCCCTATTCCTCTACCCCCTCATGTGTCCTATCTAGATTAGTGGGGGTATCATCAGGGAGCTGGGAGCTGTGGACAGACAGACAGACCGACAGATGGAAGACAGATAGACAGACAGATGTCAGACAGACAGACAGACAGACAGACAGACAAACAGACAGACAGACGGACAGACAGACAGGCTGTCCTGACCTGGTTGGAAGTCTCGGTGGTGCAGACAGAGTCTCCGGCCCTGCTCTCCTTCCAGAGCAGGAAGCAGCTCTCCGTGAACCCAGGCCTCATCGTGGACGTTGTAGGAGATAAAAGCATCGTAATGCTGCGGCGCCCCCTTCCTCCACTTCCTTCTGTCATACAGGAGCGCCAGGAAGAGGTAGTAAGCATAGACCACCTGCCACTTCAGGAAATTGTAGGTGAGGGACGTGATCAGAACCACCCCAGTCAGACAGGTGGTGCAGATGTAGCAGAGGAAGCTAATGTCCATCCAGCAGGAGTGGATGTCAAAGTCCAAAAAGGCAGATCCATCTTTGCTCAGAGGATGGGTGCAGATCAACTGGTGTCCGTTAACAACCTGTGTCTGGTTGGTGCTCTGCAGCCAGCGCTGGAAGCCAGAGTTGGAGCAGTCGCAGTTGAGAGGGTTGTCCATCATGTCCAGGTATGTCAGAGCAGGCAGGAAGCGGAACACGCTTTCGTTGACGACCGACAACTGATTCTGACTTACTTTCAACCAGCTGAGTCTGCTGAAGCGGACCTGGGCCAGGAAGTCCAGAGACTTGAGTCTATTTGCGGAAAGATCCAGAGCCTCCAGGTTTGGGATTGACTGAAACAGTTCTGGGTTGACAACGGTTATTTCACCTTGGGTCATGCGAAGAGTCTTGAGCTGAGGTGTGTGTTTAAATGTGTTGCGGTCTAGTGAAGGTACGGAAAAACGTTCAAATGTAAAGTGCTCCAAATGTTTTGTTACCTGAAGTAACTCTATTTCCTTTATTTCCCGAATTTTATCATAGTTAGCAATCCTTAGGCTCTTCAGTGATGAAGAGGCATCTGAAAGAGAAGGCCCAAAGGTTGACAGTGTTTTGTCCTGACCATAATGTATATTTATTGAGAGGTTTTGTATGGCTGTAAGTCCTTCATACACATCCAAAATGGTGGAAGAGATAGAGACGAGCAGCGTTTCAAGGTTGACTAGGCTTTTGAAAGCAGCCTTCGCCACGTTTGGATAGGGAATTTTTTCAGTTTCTAGATTCAAGAACTTAAGGGAAGACAAATTTCCAAAGGCGCCTTCTTTGATTTCCACAAAACAGTTCCCGCTCAGATCTAACATCTCAAGATTTTTTAGAGCCACCTTGAATGCTTCCCCTAGGGTAAAAAGCCAATTTTGTCTCAGATTGAGCACTTTTAAGTTGTTCAACTTTGTGAAAGCGCACGCGTCCAGTTTACTGAAGTGATTGTTTTCCAGGTGGAGTTCTGTGAGTTGCGTCAAATTGAAAAAGTCTGCGCAGCGTATCCCGCTGATACCGTTGTTACTCAGGGTTAGGATTTTAAGGGCGAGCAGTCCTCTGAGGGCAACTGGCACTTCTGAAAGACTGTTATAGTCCATTTCTAATATTTCCAATCGTGTCATTGATTGTAGCGAAGCGCCGCCCAAGCCGTTTAAGCCGTTCAATGTGAGAACGAGCTTTGTCAGTTGAGAGCAAGACTGCAGAAGAGTATCATTCACATAATCGATTGAATTCCATTTCAGTCTGAGTGTCCGGAGGGAACTAACTTTGCAGGCGATGTCTAAGATCCCTTCATCTATCCAATCCTTCACCCAAGACAGTGTCAGCTCTTCCACAGAGTCAGAGCTTTGCAAGATTGCTTGATAGTCTTCAAACGACAACGTGGTCTCGCCCAAGTCCAGCGAGGTCAGCGTCCTCAGGACGGATGCATCAGGTATTTCCCAAATCCAGTTAGAGTATGACCTGATGACGACGGCCTGAAGATCTGGGAAGGCGTCCGCCGTGATGCTGAACTCACGCATAGGATTGTAGGAAATGTGTAACGCCCTCAGATTCGAGGACACGTTCAGCCGCAGGCTATCAGACCGAAAAGAAGACAGTGAGTTACCCGTGATGTCCAACATCTCCAGATGCTGTAGCTCTAAGATTGGCTGAACGTCTTCGATTCCACTGAGTGCATTGAAGTCGACCATTACCACCTTCACATTGGGGAGCTGTTTAAAGCTTAGTGGAGAAATGTGCATAATGTGATTGCTTGATAGTTTCAGCAACGAGAGGTTTGACAGTCCTTGAAACATGTTGTCCGTGAGGATTCTGAGGCCATTGTTCGACAAGTTCAACTCCCTTAGAGAGACCAGGTGGACAAAAACACCGTCCTCTAACCGTGAAATGTTGTTGGTCGCGGCTATTAATACCTGCAGCCTCAAGAAGTCCCTAAAATGGATGACTTTCAGCTCAGAAAGCATGTTTAGAGTCAGATCTAAAGACACAGCGTCTCTGGGAATATCGCCTGGTAGAGCGGTGAGTTGTCTTTGTGAGCAGTCTACAGCTTTGGCATCTGAGTAGGACACGGAGCAGTTTGTCAGTGAGTAGGCCAGCACGGAAGGCAGGAGCAGCACGCCGGCCAACACGGTCAGAGGGGCACTGTGGCCGCGAGGTGCCCCGCCCCCCGCAGGACGCCTGCGCTCCAGCGCCATCGCCAGCCGCCTGCTGGAGACACAGGAGTCAGTGGAAGGTTGCAGGAATGGTACCGCACTTTTTCATTTTTCACAACTTCAAATTGAGAAATGAAAGGAGCAGACATCTAGCGGTGAGGAAACAGCTACACCCTCAAAGTGTGACGTAGTTCAACAGCATTAATTGTCTATACTGTCTTCACTTTCTCTACTGTCTGCTGTCTCTATTGTCTCTAGCATCTCTACTGTCTCTACCATCTACTCTCTCTACTGTCTACTGCACTGTCTCCAGTGTCTACTGTCTCTACTGTGTCTCTACTTTCGACTCTCTCTACTGTACTGTCTCTAGTGTTAAATGTCTCTAGTGTCTTTTGTGTATCTACTGTCTCTACTGTCTCAAGTGTCTCTACTGTTTCTACTGTCTCTACTGTACTGTCTCGAGTGTCTTATGTCTCTAGTGTCTTTAGTGTCTCTAATGTCTGCTGTCTCTGCAGTTTCTGATGTCTCTACTGTCTCTACTGTCTCCAGTGTCTCTACTGGTCTATCTGTAGAAACATTTGAGGCGAGTTGAAAAGTAGAAATTTACTCACACTCAGGATTTTACAAAACCAGTAAATCAAGATAAATCAATCTCTGAGGAACGATGACGATCCTCCAACATCTCTTGAAGAAACATTTCTTTGAAGCTGACGACCCAAAGCTGAAATAGTAGTTTAATGTTGATGTTGAAGGACCGACGTGGATCACTGCTGTGTGAAACAATAGAACTCACCACAAAAGCTGAAAGGACGCCACACGACCAGAGCAGAGGAGACCAGCGACTACTGCTGTGGTGACACTTGAACTAGATCTGGATTTCACTTCTCTAAATACCCAGCACACACACACACACACACACACACACACACACACACACACACACACACACACACACGCACACACACACACAGGACATAAAACACCAACATGATACAAATTAACCGTAAAACACAACAACAAAGAGCTTTTTGTAGATTATTCCATGACCATAGTGCACGGTAAGAAAACGCTGTTTTGCCAAAGTCTGTCAAAGTGTCCCTGAGTTGGTCTAAAAAGTCATTCATGATCCACGGAATCAAACACTTTTGAAAGATCTACAAATAAGGCGGCATAATGCGTTTCTGTCCAAGGCACCAATGAGATC
>NC_137193.1:1018113-1023113 GCF_960531495.2 Zeus faber | reverse complement strand
AGACTCTTGTGACAGACTCTTGTGACAGACTCTTGTGACAGATTCTTTGACAGACTCTTTTGACAGACTCTTGTGACAGATTCTTTGACAGACTCTTGTAACAGATTCTTTGACAGACTCTTGTGACAGACTCTTGTGACAGACTCTTGTGACAGACTCTTGTGACAGATTCTTTGACAGACTCTTGTGAGAGATTCTTTGACAGACTCTTGTGACAGACACTTTTGACAGACTCTTTTGACAGACTCTTTTTACAGACTCTTTTGACAGACTCTTGTGACAGACTCTTTTGACAGACTCTTTTGACAGACTCTTGTGACAGACTCTTGTGACAGACTCTTGTGACAAATTCTTTGACAGACTCTTGTAACAGATTCTTTGACAGGCTCTTGTGACAGACTCTTGTGACAGACTCTTGTGACAGATTCTTTGACAGACTCTTGTGACAGACTCTTGTGACAGACTCTTGTGACAGACTCTTTTTACAGACTCTTGTAACAGACTCTTTTTACAGACTCTTTTGACAGACTCTTGTAACAGACTCTTTTTACAGACTCTTTTGACAGACTCTTGTAACAGATTCTTTGACAGACTCTTGTGACAGACTCTTGTGACAGACTCTTGTGACAGACTCTTTTGACAGACTCTTTTGACAGACTCTTGTGACGGACTATTTTGACAGACTCTTGTGACAGACTCTTGTGACAGACTCTTGTGACAGATTCTTTGACAGACTCTTGTGAGAGATTCTTTGACAGACTCTTGTGACAGACACTTTTGACAGACTCTTTTGACAGACTCTTTTTACAGACTCTTTTGACAGACTCTTGTGACAGACTCTTTTGACAGACTCTTGTGACAGACTCTTGTGACAGACTCTTGTGACAAATTCTTTGACAGACTCTTGTAACAGATTCTTTGACAGACTCTTGTGACAGACTCTTGTGACAGACTCTTGTGACAGACTCTTGTGACAGACTCTTGTGACAGATTCTTTGACAGACTCTTGTGACAGACTCTTGTGACAGACTCTTTTGACAGACTCTTGTGACAGACTCTTGTGACAGACTCTTGTGACAGACTCTTTTTACAGACTCTTTTGACAGACTCTTGTGACAGACACTTTTGACAGACTCTTTTGACAGACTCTTTTTACAGACTCTTTTGACAGACTCTTGTGACAGACACTTTTGACAGACTCTTTTGACAGACTCTTTTTACAGACTCTTTTGACAGACTCTTGTGACAGACTCTTTTGACAGACTCTTTTGACAGACTCTTGTGACAGACTCTTGTGACAGACTCTTGTGACAAATTCTTTGACAGACTCTTGTAACAGATTCTTTGACAGGCTCTTGTGACAGACTCTTGTGACAGACTCTTGTGACAGATTCTTTGACAGACTCTTGTGACAGACTCTTGTGACAGACTCTTGTGACAGACTCTTTTTACAGACTCTTGTAACAGACTCTTTTTACAGACTCTTTTGACAGACTCTTGTAACAGACTCTTTTTACAGACTCTTTTGACAGACTCTTGTAACAGATTCTTTGACAGACTCTTGTGACAGACTCTTGTGACAGACTCTTGTGACAGACTCTTTTGACAGACTCTTTTGACAGACTCTTGTGACGGACTATTTTGACAGACTCTTGTGACAGACTCTTGTGACAGACTCTTGTGACAGATTCTTTGACAGACTCTTGTGAGAGATTCTTTGACAGACTCTTGTGACAGACACTTTTGACAGACTCTTTTGACAGACTCTTTTTACAGACTCTTTTGACAGACTCTTGTGACAGACTCTTTTGACAGACTCTTGTGACAGACTCTTGTGACAGACTCTTGTGACAAATTCTTTGACAGACTCTTGTAACAGATTCTTTGACAGACTCTTGTGACAGACTCTTGTGACAGACTCTTGTGACAGATTCTTTGACAGACTCTTGTGACAGACTCTTGTGACAGACTCTTGTGACAGACTCTTTTGACAGACTCTTGTGACAGACTCTTGTGACAGACTCTTGTGACAGACTCTTGTGACAGATTCTTTGACAGACTCTTGTGACAGACTCTTGTGACAGACTCTTGTGACAGACTCTTTTGACAGACTCTTGTGACAGACTCTTGTGACAGACTCTTGTGACAGACTCTTGTGACAGACTCTTTTTACAGACTCTTGTAACAGACTCTTTTGACAGACTCTTTTGACAGACTCTTGTGACAGACTCTTGTGACAGACTCTTGTGACAGACTCTTGTGACAGACTTTTTACAGACTCTTGTAACAGACTCTTTTTACAGACTCTTTTGACAGACTCTTGTAACAGATTCTTTGACAGACTCTTGTGACAGACTCTTGTGACAGACTCTTGTGACGGACTCTTTTGACAGACTCTTTTGACAGACTCTTGTGACGGACTCTTTTGACAGACTCTTGTGACAGACTCTTGTGACAGACTCTTGTGACAGATTCTTTGACAGACTCTTTTGACAGACTCTTGTGACAGATTCTTTGACAGACTCTTGTGACAGATTCTTTGACAGACTCTTGTAACAGATTCTTTGACAGACTCTTGTGACAGACTCTTGTGACAAACTCTTTTGACAGACTCTTTTGACAGACTCTTTTGACAGACTCTTTTGACAGACTCTTGTGACAGACTCTTGTGACAGACTCTTGTGACGGACTCTTTTGACAGACTCTTTTGACAGACTCTTGTGACGGACTCTTTTGACAGACTCTTGTGACAGACTCTTGTGACAGACTCTTGTGACAGATTCTTTGACAGACTCTTTTGACAGACTCTTGTGACAGATTCTTTGACAGACTCTTGTGACAGATTCTTTGACAGACTCTTGTAACAGATTCTTTGACAGACTCTTGTGACAGACTCTTGTGACAGACTCTTTTGACAGACTCTTTTGACAGACTCTTTTGACAGACTCTTTTGACAGACTCTTGTGACAGACTCTTGTGACAGACTCTTGTGACAGACTCTTGTGACAGACTCTTTTGACAGACTCTTTTGACAGACTCTTTTGACAGACTCTTTTGACAGACTCTTGTGAGAGATTCTTTGACAGACTCTTGTGACAGACACTTTTGACAGACTCTTTTGACAGACTCTTTTTACAGACTCTTTTGACAGACTCTTGTGACAGACTCTTTTGACAGATTCTTTGACAGACTCTTGTGAGAGATTCTTTGACAGACTCTTGTGACAGACACTTTTGACAGACTCTTTTGACAGACTCTTTTGACAGACTCTTGTGAGAGATTCTTTGACAGACTCTTGTGACAGACACTTTTGACAGACTCTTTTGACAGACTCTTTTTACAGACTCTTTTGACAGACTCTTGTGACAGACTCTTTTGACAGACTCTTTTGAAAGACTCTTGTGACGGACTCTTGTGACAGACTCTTGTGACAGACTCTTGTGACAGACTCTTGTGACAGACTCTTGTGACAGACTCTTGTAAAAGATTCTTTGACAGACTCTTTTGACAGACTCTTGTGACGGACTCTTGTGACAGACTCTTGTGACGGACTCTTGTGACAGACTCTTGTGACAGACTCTTGTAAAAGATTCTTTGACAGACTCTTTTGACAGACTCTTGTGACAGACTCTTTTGACAGACTCTTGTGACAGACTCTTGTGACGGACTCTTGTGACAGACTGTTCTTGCTCATCCTCCTCCCTCGCTCACCCTGCGTCTGTCTGTTTGTCTGTATGGCTATGTGTCTGTCTGTCTGTCTTTATCTGTCTGTCTGGTCCTTCTTGTTGAAACCATGGAGCCCCTAAAGAACCTTTATGTTTCTGTGTGTAACCGCTCAACTTACTGTCTGTCTCTCTCTCTCTCTCCCTCTCTCTCTCTGACTGACACTTCCTTGGCAGAAGAGAGAGACACTTGGCAGGAAAAGAGAGGAGAGGTTCCTCCCCCTTCACAGACCCCCAACCATTTCTCCTCCCACACCCCCCCCCCTTGTTCCCCTATCTCCTCCCTTTTCCACACCTCTCCCTCCCTCTCTCTCTCTGCTCACACACACCCTTTCATTCGGGGCGAACGGTTCACTCTCTGGCTCGCTTTGAGACGGCATCTTCCCTCCACACTTTGTTTAATAGGTCTCTCTCTCTCTCTGTCTTCCTGCCTCTCTCCCCCTTTCCCTCCCTCCCTCTCTCTCTCTCTCACCACGTGACACACACTCCATCATGCTGAGCCTCCGGCGCTGTGGACCCTTCCCTCTGCTGCTCTGTCTGCTGCCTCTTTGCTGCGGTGAGTTCCAAACCATGCACGACGTTTCGTCCGCCCGGCGCCCGGAGCCACATCTGGCCGTTGGGCTCATTGACTTTTCGGTTCTGGACGAGCGACTCAGAAAAGCGGGATGAGTTGGTTGGATGAGTTAATGGGATGAGTTGGTTGCATGAGTTCATGGGATTAGTTGGTGGGATGTGTTGGTTGGATGCGTGTGGTTGGATGAGGTGGTTGGTTGGATGTGTTTGTCGGGTGAGTTGGTTGGATGCGTTGGTTGGATGAGTTGGTTGGTGGGTGAGTTGGTTGTATGAGTTGGTTGGTGGGATGGGTTGGTTGGATGGGTGCTTGGATGAGTTTGGTTGGATGAGTTGGTTGGTGGGGTGAGTTGGTCGAATGCGTCTGTGGGATGAGTTGGTTGGATGAGTTAATGGGATGAGTTGGTTGCATGAGTTCATGGGATAAGTTGGTGGGATGTGTTGGTTGGATGCGTGTGGTTGGATGAGGTGGTTGGTTGGATGTGTCTGTCGGGTGAGTTGGTTGGATGCGTTGGTTGGATGAGTTGGTTGGTGGGTGAGTTGGTTGTATGAGTTGGTTGGTGGGATGGGTTGGTTGGATGGGTGCTTGGATGAGTTTGGTTGGATGAGTTGGTTGGTGGGGTGAGTTGGTCGAATGCGTCTGTGGGATGAGTTGGTTGGATGAGTTGGTTGGTGGGATGAGTTGGTTGGTGGGATGAGTTGGTTGGT
>NC_137193.1:1003113-1013113 GCF_960531495.2 Zeus faber | reverse complement strand
TTGTTACCGGGTTTGTTACCGGGTTTGTTCCCAACTTGGTTACTGGGTTTGTAACCGGGTTTGTTCCCAACTTAGTTACTGGGTTTGTTACTGAGTTTGTTACCAGGTTTGTAACCGGTTTTGTCACCGGGATTGTTAACAAGTTAGTTACCGGGTTTGTTACCGGGATTGTTACCGGGTTTGTTACCAAGTTTGTTACTGGGTTTGTAACCGGTTTTGTCACCTGTTTTGTCACCGGGATTGTTACCAAGTTAGTTACCGGGTTTGTTACCGGGATTGTTACCGGGTTAGTTTCTGGGTTTGTTACCGGGTTAGTTTCCGGGTTTGTTACCGGGATTGTTACCAAGTTAGTTACCGGGTTTGTTACCGGGATTGTTACCGGGTTAGTTTCCGGGTTTGTTACCAAGTTTGTTCCCGGGTTTGTTCCCAGCTTTTGTTACCGGGTTTGTAACCAGGATTGTTACCAGGTTTGTTACCGGTTTTGTTACCAAGTTTGTTCCAGGGTTTGTAACCGAGTTTGATACTGTGTTTGTTTCCGGCATATTTGCCAGGTTTGTTACCAACTTTGTTCCCAAGTTTGTTACCAAGTTTGTTCCCGGGTTTGTCACCAGTTTTTGTTACCGGGTTTGTAACCAGGATTGTTAACGGGTTTGTTACCGGGTTTGTTATCGGTTTTGTTACCAAGTTTGTTCCAGGGTTTGTAACCGAGTTTGATACCGGGTTTGTTACTGGGTTTGTTACCGGGTTTGTTACCGGGTTTGTTACCGGGTTTGTTACCAAGTTTGTTACCGGGTTTGTTACCGGGTTTGTTACCGGGTTTGTTACAGAGTTTGTTACCGTGTTTGTTCCCGTGTTTGTTACCGGGTTTGTTACCGGGTTTGTAACCGGGTTTGTTACCAACTTAGTTACCGGGTTTGTTACCGTGTTTGTTAGCGGGTTAGTTACCGGGTTTGTTACCAGAATAGTTACCGTGTTTGTTACCGTATTTGTTAGCGGGTTAGTTACCGGGTTTGTTACCGGAATCGTTACCGTGTTTGTTACCGGGTTTGTTACCGAGTTTGTTACCGGGTTTGTGACCAAGTTTGTTATCGGGTTTGTTCCTGGTTTTTGTTACTGGGTTTGTAACCAGGATTGTTACCAAGTTTGTAATCGGGTTTGTTACCAAGTTTGTTACCAGGTTTGTTACCGGTTTTGTTACAGGGTTTGTAACCAGGTTTGTTACCAAGTTTGTAATCGGGTTTGTTACCAAGTTTGTTACTGGGTTTGTTACCAGGTTTGTTACCAGGTTTGTTACCGGGTTTGTTACCGGGTTTGTTACCGGGTTTGTTACCGGGTTTGTTACAGAGTTTGCTATCAGGTTTGTAACCGGGTTTGTTACCAACTTAGTTACTGGGTTTGTTACCAAATTTGTTACCAGGTTTGTAACCGGGTTTGTTACAAAGTTAGTTACCGGGTTTGTTACCGGGTTTGTTACCGAGTTTGTTACCGGGTTTGTTACTGGGTTTGTTACCGAGTTTGTTACCGGGTTTGTTACCGGGTTTGTTACCCAGTTTGTTACCCAGTTTGTTACCCAGTTTGTTACCAGGTTTGTTACCGGGTTTGTTACCGAATTTGTTACCAGGTTTGTAACCGGGTTTGTTACCAGGTTTGTTACCGGGTTTGTTACTGGGCTTGTTACCAGGTTTGTTACCAAGTTTGTTACCAAGTTTGTTCCCAAGTTTGTCACCAGGTTTGTCACCGGGTTTGTTACCAAGTTTGTTACAGGGTTTGTTACTGGATTTGTTACTGGGTTTGTAACCAAGTTTGATACTGGGTTTGTTTCCGGCATATTTGCCAGGTTTTTTACCAACTTTGTTCCCAAGTTTGTTCCCGGGTTTGTTCCCAGTTTTTGTTACCGGGTTTGTAACCAGGATTGTTACCGGGTTTGTTACCGGGTTTGTTACCGGTTTTGTTACCAAGTTTGTTCCAGGGTTTGTAACCGAGTTTGATACCGGGCTTGTTACCGGGTTTGTTACCGGGTTTGTTACCGGGTTTGTTTCCAGGTTTGTTACCGGGTTTGTTACCGGGTTTGTTACCGGGTTTGTTACGGAGTTTGTTACAGAGTTTGTTACCGGGTTCGTTACCGGGTTCGTTACCAGGTTCGTTACCAGGTTTGTTACCGGGTTTGTAACCGGGTTTGTTATCAACTTAGTTACCGGGTTTGTTACCGTGTTGGTTAGCGGGTTAGTTACCGGGTTTGTTACCGGAATAGTTACCATGTTTGTTACCGGGTTTGTTACCGGGTTTGTTACCGGAATTGTTACCGTGTTTGTTGCCGGGTTAGTTACCGAGTTTGTTACCGGGTTTGTGACCAAGTTTGTTACCGGGTTTGTTCCTGGTTTTTGTTACTGGGTTTGTAACCAGGTTTGTTACCAAGTTTGTAATCGGGTTTGTTACCGTGTTTGTTACAGAGTTTGCTATCAGGTTTGTAACCGGGTTTGTTACCAACTTAGTTACTGGGTTTGTTACCGAGTTTGTTACCAGGTTTGTAACCGGGTTTGTTACCAAGTTAGTTACCGGGTTTGTTACTGGGTTTGTTACCGAGTTTGTTACCGGGTTTGTTACCCAGTTTGATACCCAGTTTGTTACCAGGTTTGTTACCGGGTTTGTTACCGAGTTTGTTAGCAGGTTTGTAACTGGGTTTGTTACCGAGTTTGTTACCAGGTTTGTTACCGGGTTTGTAACCGGTTTTGTCACCGGGATTGTTACCAAGTGAGTTACCAGGTAAGTTTCCGGGTTTGTTACCAAGTTTGTTCCCGGGTTTGATCCCAGTTTTTGTTACCGGGTTTGTAACCAGGATTGTTACCGGGTTTGTTACCGGGTTTGTTACCAGTTTTGTTACCAAGTTTGTTCCAGGGTTTGTAACCGAGTTTGATACCAAGTTTGTTCCCAAGTTTGTTACCGGGTTTGTTACCAAGTTTGTTCCCAAGTTTGTTACCGTGTTTGTTACCGTATTTGGTAGCGGGTTAGTTACCGGGTTTGTTACCGGAATCGTTACCGTGTTTGTTACCGGGTTAGTTACCGAGTTTGTTACCGGGTTTTTTACCAAGTTTGTTACCGGGTTTGTTCCCGGTTTTTGTTACCGGGTTTGTAAATAGGATAGTTACCAAGTTTGTAACCGGGTTTGTTCCCAACTTAGTTACCGTGTTTGTTACCGAGTTTGTGAACAGGTTAGTTACCGGGTTTGTTAGCGGGTTATTTATAGTAAGAAGAGGAATAAGGACGTCAGGGACCAGTTCTCTGCTTCACCAGCTTCTTCACACATTGATTGATATGATGAGGAGAGACTGTCGTTCCCGCCTCTATAAAAGCTTTGTCTGCCTGTCTGCCTGTCTGTCTGTCTGTCTGCCTTCCTTCCTGCCTGTCTGTTTGTCCATCCGTCTGTCTGTCTAGGTAACGCCAGCAGTGAGGACCTGGACAGGTTCCTGAACTACACAGGCGACGGGGGCTTCGAGGATCAGGACGACTCCGCCCTGACGAGCTCCATCAGCCCCACAGAGCGAGGTCGGGTGGAGGTGTTCAGCTCAGCACCACACGCTGCCAGAGGCCCGGTGTGAACACACACACACACACACACCTAAACACACACACACATACATACACACACACACACACATACAGTATGTCTGCTCCCTATCTTCCACTCACCTGTCTTACTCTCCGTCTCCAGGTCTCCAGGTGGATTGTGGGAATTTTACTGTCGCTGGGTCTGAGTCTACAGCAGCTGGAACACACACTATGAGAGAGACAGCACGCGTGCACACACACACACACACACACACACACACACACACACACACACACACACACACACACACACACACACACACACACACGCACACTCGGAGGTGAGACAGCTGGCATGCCCATAACATGGCTGCCCTGCCTCCAAGGCCAGCAGGGGGCACCCTGTGCTCACGCCATGGCTCCCATAGAGACCATGTTAGGACTGTTCAACATACTCTTTGTGTCCTATCTCTTACATCTGATCCCACACCGACCCCTGCCCACCCCCACCCGCTCCACACCAGGACATGACCTCTGACCCTGCGCAGCAGGAGGACGACGTGTAGACGCTCAGAAACGGTCGCCGTGGTAACACGACAGTGTCTCGCGCGATGCAAGCCGGGGGGAAGTGTCCGGACCGCACCACTACCGTCACGTGCGCCTCCCGAGCGAACGCCGACGGAGCCCACCCGGGGGGCGGAGACGGGGAGGAGTGCAAACACGCGGTTACCACGGCAACCCCTGTCTCGCCCGGACGGGGGAGGACGGGGAGCGGGGGGGACGAAGAGGAGGACGTCGTGGCCGTGAATGGAGCTTGAATTCCGGAGTGTTGTTTCTCAGAGTTTTAAACTGCTGCGGAAGTCAACTTTTTATTTTACATCACTGGAACGTTTGAAATGATCTGTGTCGGTTTTGTCTTATTCTTTAATAAAGAAAAATATCCACCCTTCCCGGATGTCAGGGTTTCTGCAGGTTTCAAAAAGTTAGACTGAAGACCTTTCAAGACGTTTTTAAGACCAAAATTTAATGGAAATTGAAGACATATTTCACGTCTGCGCCGGCAAAAAAAACTGGTCTGAAATCCTTGCGGTGGTAGCCGACGGGGGGGGGGGGGGGGGACTACCAACATACAATGACAGTTTTCCGAGTTCCCTCAAACGCAGCATCGCTTCCAACACCAATTACAGTTTTCAGAGTTCCGGTGAATGCAGCACCGCTTCTGATACCAATTATAATATCCTGAGTTCCCCCGAACGCAGCATCGTTTCCCACACGAATGACAGCTTTCCCAGTTCCCGTGAACGCAGCATCACTTCCTGTGTTTGGTCTCCGCCCGCCGCCGCGCCCTTCACATTGAAAAGGAAAGATAACGTGAGGCCGGAGCGGAAGCATCCGTTTTTACTGTCTCTATTTCACTCACTAATCCACTTGTTTCCTCAAACACTTTGTTTTTAAGTTTTAGGCTACTTGGGCTGTCAGTGTTGTTGTTTTTCATCAGTTGAACGTTTTGAATGATCTGTGTCGCTTTTGTCGTATTTTAAATAAAAATAACTATTTTTCCTTTCCAACTCTGTGTAATTATGCATGTGAATTTTTTTTGTATTATTTACCCTGTGCTGTCAGCTGCTGCACATACTACAGAGTACCTGCTGCGTTGAATGTAGGACAGAGTACTTGTTGCGTTGCATGTAGACAGAGTACTTGCTGTGTTGCATGTAGGACAGAGTACTTGCTGCGTTGCATGTAGGACAGAGTACTTGCTGTGTTGCATGTAGGACAGAGTACTTGTTGCGTTGCACGTAGGACAGAGTACTTGCTGCGTTGCACGTAGGACAGAGTACTTGCTGCGTTGCACGTAGGACAGAGTACTTGTTGCGTTGCACGTAGGACAGAGTACTTGCTGCGTTGCACGTAGGACAGAGTACTTGTTGCGTTGCACGTAGGACAGAGTACCTGCTGCGTTGCACGTAGGACAGAGTACTTGCTGCGTTGCACGTAGGACAGAGTACCTGCTGCGTTGCACGTAGGACAGAGTACTTGCTGCGTTGCACGTAGGACAGAGTACTTGTTGCGTTGCATGTAGACAGAGTACTTGCTGTGTTGCATGTAGGACAGAGTACTTGCTGCGTTGCATGTAGGACAGAGTACTTGTTGCGTTGCACGTAGGACAGAGTACTTGTTGCGTTGCACGTAGGACAGAGTACTTGCTGCGTTGCACGTAGGACAGAGTACTTGTTGCGTTGCACGTAGGACAGAGTACCTGCTGCGTTGCACGTAGGACAGAGTACTTGCTGCGTTGCACGTAGGACAGAGTACCTGCTGCGTTGCACGTAGGACAGAGTACTTGCTGCGTTGCACGTAGGACAGAGTACCTGCTGCGTTGAATGTAGGACAGAGTACTTGTTGCGTTGCACGTAGGACAGAGTACTTGTTGCGTTGCACGTAGGACAGAGTACTTGCTGCGTTGCACGTAGGACAGAGTACTTGCTGCGTTGCACGTAGGACAGAGTACTTGTTGCGTTGCACGTAGGACAGAGTACCTGCTGCGTTGCACGTAGGACAGAGTACTTGCTGCGTTGCACGTAGGACAGAGTACCTGCTGCGTTGCACGTAGGACAGAGTACTTGCTGTGTTGCACGTAGGACAGAGTACTTGTTGCGTTGCATGTAGACAGAGTACTTGCTGTGTTGCATGTAGGACAGAGTACTTGCTGCGTTGCATGTAGGACAGAGTACTTGTTGCGTTGCACATAGGACAGAGTACTTGTTGCGTTGCACGTAGGACAGAGTACTTGCTGCGTTGCACGTAGGACAGAGTACTTGTTGCGTTGCACGTAGGACAGAGTACCTGCTGCGTTGCACGTAGGACAGAGTACTTGCTGCGTTGCACGTAGGACAGAGTACCTGCTGCGTTGCACGTAGGACAGAGTACTTGCTGCGTTGCACGTAGGACAGAGTACTTGTTGCGTTGCATGTAGACAGAGTACTTGCTGTGTTGCATGTAGGACAGAGTACTTGCTGCGTTGCATGTAGGACAGAGTACTTGTTGCGTTGCACGTAGGACAGAGTACTTGTTGCGTTGCACGTAGGACAGAGTACTTGCTGCGTTGCACGTAGGACAGAGTACTTGTTGCGTTGCACGTAGGACAGAGTACCTGCTGCGTTGCACGTAGGACAGAGTACTTGCTGCGTTGCACGTAGGACAGAGTACCTGCTGCGTTGCACGTAGGACAGAGTACTTGCTGCGTTGCACGTAGGACAGAGTACTTGCTGCGTTGCACGTAGGACAGAGTACTTGCTGCGTTGCTTTTAGGACAGAGTACTTGTTGCGTTGCATGTAGACAGAGTACTTGCTGCGTTGCATGTAGGACAGAGTACTTGCTGCGTTGCATGTAGGACAGAGTACTTGCTGCGTTGCATGTAGGACAGAGTACTTGTTGCGTTGCTTGTAGGACAGAGTACTTGTTGCGTTGCATGTAGGACAGAGTACTTGCTGCGTTGCATGTAGGACAGAGTACTTGCTGCGTTGCATGTAGACAGAGTACTTGCTGCGTTGCATGTAGACAGAGTACTTGCTGCGTTGCATGTAGGACAGAGTACTTGCTGCGTTGCATGTAGACAGAGTACTTGCTGCGTTGCATGTAGGACAGAGTACTTGCTGTGTTGCATGTAGACAGAGTACTTGCTGCGTTGCATGTAGACAGAGTACTTGCTGCGTTGCATGTAGGACAGAGTACTTGCTGCGTTGCATGTAGGACAGAGTACTTGTTGCGTTGCATGTAGACAGAGTACTTGCTGCGTTGCATGTAGGACAGAGTACTTGTTGCGTTGCATGTAGGACAGAGTACTTGCTGCGTTGCATGTAGGACAGAGTACTTGCTGCATTGCATGTAGACAGAGTACTTGCTGCGTTGCATGTAGACAGAGTACTTGCTGCGTTGCATGTAGGACAGAGTACTTGCTGCGTTGCATGTAGGACAGAGTACTTGTTGCGTTGCATGTAGGACAGAGTACTTGTTGCGTTGCATGTAGGACAGAGTACTTGTTGCGTTGCATGTAGGACAGAGTACTTGCTGCGTTGCATGTAGGACAGAGTACTTGCTGCGTTGCATGTAGACAGAGTACTTGCTGCGTTGCATGTAGGACAGAGTACTTGCTGCGTTGCATGTAGGACAGAGTACTTGTTGCGTTGCATGTAGACAGAGTACTTGCTGCGTTGCATGTAGGACAGAGTACTTGTTGCGTTGCATGTAGGACAGAGTACTTGCTGCGTTGCATGTAGGACAGAGTACTTGCTGCATTGCATGTAGACAGAGTACTTGCTGCGTTGCATGTAGACAGAGTACTTGCTGCGTTGCATGTAGGACAGAGTACTTGCTGCGTTGCATGTAGGACAGAGTACTTGTTGCGTTGCATGTAGGACAGAGTACTTGCTGCGTTGCATGTAGGACAGAGTACTTGCTGCGTTGCATGTAGAACAGAGTGAGTTGAACTTGTCAAGCTACAATGAAACTCTTTATTCATCTTTAATCATCAACAACTGCTGCAACAACTGTTTCCTGTGAGGAGCAGAGCACACAAGCAGCAGCCCCTCTGTGGACGAGCATCTGACCATGTTTGGCTCTAGAAACAACTGATCACTACTCCAAGAGGGAGAAGCACCACGGGTGAGACAAACAAACAGAGAAGCAAACAACATTCACACTAAAACATCAACACTGGACGACAACATGTTTTAAAAACAGTGAATCAGCTCCAGGAAAAGTGCAACTACAACTGGTCACGTGGCCTCTTCCTGTCATAGTTATGACAGTAAATGAGGGAGAAAAGGAGAGGGATGCAACCAGGAGGGTGTGTGTGTGTGTGTGTGTGTGTGTGTGTGTGTGTGTGTGTGTGTGTGTGTGTGTAGGACTTATCCCAATTGGTTTTGGGGTATAAGGTATTATATATTATGTATTGTGTATTATGTATTGTGTATTGTGTATTGTGTATTGTGTATTAGCGCCTCCGAGCAGCGGAAAGGGCCCGGAAACCTCCCCGAGCTCCGCAGCTGCATAGACACCCCAGGGCTGCAGGAAAGCCCCCCCCCCCCCCGTTACCCACTAAACAGGGTTGGTGTTAAAGGCCACTAAACACAAACACTACGCTGGACTTTAATTTCAATGTTTTACATTGGTTAAAGCTGCGCGTGAGATTGTGGAGACGTGGGAGGAACAAACAAACGGTTGCCACGGCAACCCCTCTTTACCGTGACGGGGGAGGATGGGGTTAGGGTT
This sequence comes from Zeus faber, assembly GCF_960531495.2. Taxonomy (NCBI): domain Eukaryota; kingdom Metazoa; phylum Chordata; class Actinopteri; order Zeiformes; family Zeidae; genus Zeus; species Zeus faber. The sequence continues at coordinate 1,004,292 of NC_137193.1, read as the reverse complement.
AGAGCCCGACTAATGCCAAATTTTTGGGTCTGATGCCAATCCCAATTTTGGAGAGCCTTGCCCACCGATTACTAATGTTTTGGCTGATATTTTGTCAAAATGGGCAAAACTTTCAAATGATAGTTTCTTTATTTGAGAACTTTTAACTTTTAAGCAAACAAATAAAAACACAAAGAACTTTTGATGGATGTAAAAGGTAAAAGAACGCAGCATGGCTTCCTGCTTGGAGAGGTCCGAGTGTTAACAATCATGGCTGGAGTTATTACGTCTAGTTGGACTTCTGTGCTTGTTTTGGTGAGTAACTTCAAAGAAGTGTAAAACAGACAAGTACAGGATAAATAATCAGTGTTTTTATCATCAATCCAAAGTTCCAAATGATCCATGTTGGTTTTGTTGTATTCTTAAAGATAAAAACATATCTTCCTTACCATCTCTGTGTTAAAAATGTGAAAATCCTAATGTTACACAGTGATACTGTTAGACTGTAAATTTACATTACATTTACATTTACATTTAGTCATTTATCAGACGCTTTTATCCAAAGCGACTTACAAGGGAGAATAACATTCAAGCTACATTGCGACAGAGACATTAGTGTAACAATAGATACTGCTAGGTAGTGCTAAGTACTTAGGTAAGTTAGGAGAGGAGGTACTCTCTGAAGAGCTGGGTCTTCAGGTGCTTCTTAAAGACAGAGGGAGGTCCCCGCTCTGGTCATTTTTGGCAGCTCGTTCCACCAACGTGGAACTACAAATGAGAATAGCCTGGATTGCCGTGGCTGTATGGCCGGCAGAGCCAGGCCACGCTCATTTGACGAGCGCAGCATCCGGGGGGCAACATGTGCTCTTACAAGAGCATTTAAGTAGGTGGAGCATTCCCAGCAATCACTCTGTAGGCCAGCATCAGAGACTTGATGCGAGCGGCTACAGGTAACCAAGCGGCTACAGGTAACCAAGCGGCTACAGGTAACCAGTGGAGCTCGATGACCAGCGGAGTGACGTGTAAATGGGGGTTATTCAACTTGCGGTCGACTTGCGCACATTAAAATGGATTTTTTCTTTAAATAAAATAGATTTGGAGTAAGCAAAGAAAACAAAACTAAAACAAAAAACACCTCAAAGTTGTCTCAATGCCTCCGATAAAATGGGGATTGTCTCTGTTGTCCCACCCGCCGCCGCC
>NC_137193.1:920613-998113 GCF_960531495.2 Zeus faber | reverse complement strand
GGAGCTGCTCCCGTTACCATGGTGACCGCCGTGTCAACAAGGTGACCGGCGTCAGGGATTGGGTCCGTCCCTCACCTGGCCGCCAGGTGGAGCTCTCTTATCACATTATTAGTAGTAGTAGTAGCATAATAATAATTATAATAATAATAATAATATTAAAATCACATTAATAATGTCGATAATATAAATAAGAACATTAGTAAAAATAATAATTATAACAATAATAATATTTATATTAATAATAACAGTAACAACATTAATAACCTGATTGTGATTTTTATTATTTTTAATAATAATAATAATAATAATATGAACATGAATATGATGTTAACATAAATAATATGAATAATAACAGACAAAATAACTTATACCCAGTGTGAATAAGTAGAATACAATTTATATAATAATAATAATAATAATAATATCGTTATTATAATATTCAAAATAATATAAATAATATTTATAATATTATTAATACTAGTATAATAATAATAATAATAATAAACAGTAATCATAATTATTATTATTATGAGAATAAGAATATGAATATTATTACTATACTGCCTATACTATTATTATTATACATCCTTTCATACATATACATACTTTTATTCATCTACATACTTTCATACATAGACATCAATAAAAAAACACTCAAAGATAATACAAAGCGGGGGTACAAAGTAGAAGGGAATAGAGTTATGTATATGTGATAGGCTATTTGTATATACAGATATGTGCAGTAAAGTGCATGCGAATAAAGTGAGTATGGAGATATACAGTACAGTATACAACAATACTACACAGCAATACAGTAACACCCAACAGAACAGCAATACAGCGCAGTATGCAGTAACCCAGATCTCTAGGTCAGTGATACAGTATGCAGTAACCCTGTACATTGACACAGTATGCAGTAACCCAGAACAGTGATACAGTATGCTGTTACCCAGAACAGTGATACAAGATGCAGTACAGCATGCAGTAATCCAGTAAAGTGATACAGTATGCAGTAACCCAGAACAGTGATACAGTATGCAGTACAGTATGCATCATACAGTACAGTAAGGCAGTGTGAGTGACTCAGTACTTTTTGTTTGGACACCCGGCGAGTTCAGCATTGACAGTCCTTATGTCTTGATGAAGAAACTCTGTCTCAGTCTCTCTGTTCAATGTGTCAAATATGTGCAATACACTTAGTACTCTCTTAGTATCTTATATTGTTTATAGCTGATCAGGATGCCTCCTGGGCGCCTTCCCTCTGAGGTTTTACGGGCACGTCCAACTGGTAGGAGACCACGGGGTAGACCCAGAACACGCTGGAGGGATTACATATCCCAGCTGGCCTGGTAACGCCTCGTGGTCCCCCAGGAGGAACTGGAAAACGTTGCCGGGGAGAAGGGGGCCTTGAGCTCCTTGCTCAGCCTGCTGCCACCGCGACCCGGCCCCGGTTAAGCCGAGGAAAATGGATGGATGGATGGATGGATGGAAGATAAGATAAGATAAAATGAGATAAGATATGATAAACCTTTATTGGGGACAGCAGGAAATACAGCATATCAAGGTAAGCACTAGATGCCCCAACCACCTCAACTGGCTCCTTTCAACGCGAAGGAGCAGCGGCTCTACTCCGAGCTCCCTCCAGGTGTCCGAGCTCCTCACCCTCTCTAAGGCTGAGCCCAGCCACCCTACAGAGGAAACTCATTTCGGTCGCTTGTATTTGCGATCTCGTTCTTTCGGTCACTACCCAAAGCTTATGACCATAGGTGAGGGTTGGGACGTAGGTGAACTGGTAAATTGAGAGCTTTGCCTTCCGGCTCAGCTCCCTCTTCACCACACTGGTCCGGTACAACGCCCGCATCACTGCTGACGCCACACCGATCCGTCTGTCTATCTCACGCTCCATTTTCCCCTCACTCGTGAACAAGATCCTGAGATACTTGAACTCCTTCACTTGTGGCAGCAACTCCCTCCCAACCTGGAGGAGCAATCCACCGTATTCCGTCAGAGAACCATGGCCTCAGACTTGGAGGTGCTGACTCTCAACCCGACCGCTTCACACACGGCTGGTGTGTCACGGTCTGATGAAGCCAACAAAACCACATTACATTACATTACATTACATTTCATTTAGCAGACGCTTTTATCCAAAGCGACTTACAATTGTTCAAACACCGACGGACGCAGCCATCAGGAGCAATTAGGGGTGAAGTGTCTTGCTCCAGGACACTACAGCATGCTAGCAGGAGGAGCCTGGGATCAAACCAGCAACCTTTAGATCACTAGACCACCAGCTCTACCGCCTGAGCTACCATCCCCACCCCACATCATCTGCAAAAAGCAGAGATGCATTTTTGAGGTGCCCAAATCGGACACTCTCCTCACCTCGGCTGCGCCCTGAGATCCCGGCCATGAATATCACAAACAGAATCGGGGACATGGGGCAACCTTGGCGGAGTCCAACAGCCACTGAATACGTGTTTGACTTTGTGCCGAGAATATGAACACAGCTCTCACTTTGGTTGTACAAGGCCGGATGGCTTGTACCAACGGCCCCGGTACCCCATACTCCCTCAGTACCCCCACAGGATCCCCGAGGGACACGGTCGAAAGCCTTCTCCAGGTCCACAAAACACATGTAGACTGGATGGGCAAACTCCCACGACCGCCCAGGCAAGCCTGCAAAGGTAAAGAGCTGGTCCGCTGTTCCACGTCCAGGACGGAATCTGCATTGCTCCTCTTGAATCTGAGGTTCGACAATCAGCCGGAGCCTCCTTTCCAGCACCCTGGAGTAAACTTTCCCGGGGAGGCTGAGCAGTGTGTCCCTTTTTTAAAAATGGGAACCACCATCCTGGTCTGCCACTCCACAGGTACCGTACCCGACATCCACGCGACACCAAAGAGGAGTGTCAACCAAGACAGCCCAACAATGCATCTCAGGGCAAATCTCCTCCCCTGAGGACGTATTGATCGGGTTCAGGAGTTCCTCAAAATGCTCTTTCAAGTGCCTGACAATATCCCCAGTCTGGGTCAGCAGTTTTCTTCCCCGGCTAAATCCTGAGCCAAGCCCTGCTTTCCCTTTCTGAGTCGCCGAACAGTTTGCCAGATCTTCCTTGAGGCCAACTGAAAGTCCTTCTCCATAGACTCCCCGAACTCCTCCCACACCCGGGTTTTTGCTTCAGTGATCGCCGAAGCTGCAACCCTTCTAGCCTGCCGGCACCTGTCTGCCGCCTCGGGAGACCCCTGGGCCAGCCAAGCCCGAAATGCCTCCTTCTTCAGCTTGACGGCTTCCTTCGCTGCTGGTGTCAACCAACGGGTTCTTGGGTTACTGCCACCACAGGCACCGACTGCCTTCCGACCACAGGTCCTAGCAGCCGCCTCTGCAATGGAGGTTTTGAACATGACCCACTCGGATTCCATGTCACCAACCTCCCTCGGGATGCAAGAAAAATTCTTCCGGAGGTGGGAGTTGAAGACCTCGCGGACAGGGTCATCCACCAGGCGTTCCCAGTTCACCCTCACTACACTTTTGGGTTTATCAGGTCTGTCTGGCACGCTCCCCCGCCATCTGATCCAACTCACCACCAGGTGGTGATCAGGATGCCACCCAGAGACTCCAAGAAGGCCGAATACTCTGAACTGGTGTTCGGTGCATAAGCACACAACAGTCCGAGCATTCCACTTAGCAACTTGTAGTCGCATAGAGGCGACCCTCTCTTCACTGGGGAGAACTCCAACACAGCGGCACTCAGCCGGGGGCTCGTGAGTATCCCCACACCCGCCCGGTGCCTCTCAACCTGAGCAACTCCGGAAAAGGAGACAGTCCAGCTCCTCTCCAGGAGTTTGGTTCTAGAGCCAGTGCTGTGGGTAGAGGTGAGCCCAACTATATCTAGTTGGTACCGCTCCACCTCCCGCACCAGCTCCGGCTTCTTTCCCGCCAGAGAGGTGACATTCCACGTCCCTAGAAGTAGTCTGCGATGCCGAGGATCAGCAGGCCAAGGCCCCCGCCTTTGCCCGCCGCCCGGCTGGCATTTCGCCCGACCCCAACGCCTATCCCTGCAGGTGGTAGGTCCACAGGTTGGCGGCTCCATGATATTTCTTCGGGCTGTGCCCGGACGAGCCCCGTGGGTCAAGGCCTGGCCACCAGACGCTTGACGGCGAGTCCCCTCCCAGATCTAGCTCCAGGAGGGGGCCCTGGTTCCCTATCCCGGGCGAGGTACCATTTTGCCATTGGTGTATTTTCATTGGTGTTCTTTGATTCGCTTTGTCTGGTCCCTCCCCTGGGACCACTCTGCCTTGGGAGACCCTACCAGGGGCTGATGCCCCCGACAACACAGCTCCCAGGGTCAGCCTTATTTGACATATTCTTATATATTTTACTCATTATTTTTACATTTATGTTCACGTATGCACGTACGCGTATTTTTTCTTTATTGTTATTTTATTTAGATTTAGACTGTTGACCTTTTTCAATGCTTCATCATCTTCATATTAATCATCGTCGTTGTCATTATCATCTTCATCATCTTCTTAATCATCATCGTCTTCTTCGTCAACAGCTTTCTACTGTTTGGACAACTGCTGCTGAATGAATTATTACATCTTTAATCTACTGACCTGACAGTGACGTTCACTCTTAACAAGAGACGTTGGACCTGAAATATATGAACAAAGACGTCAGAGGTAGATGACGTAACTTCTGCCGCTCAGGGTCTCAAATCAATCAATCAAAACAAAAACAGACAAGATGGCGTCTGATGACGTCAGGAGTAGCGTGGGATCATGGGAGTTGTAGTCTTCAAACAAACAATAATGGAGGAGAAAAAAAGTTTTGAAATAAGTGTGACGTCGGGATTTCTGGCGTTACATCCGGTGTTTCCCACATTGCACCGGAAGTTGTAGCATCAACGCTGCTCTTCATTGTCAGGTCTCCAAACAGCAGGAAAGAAATACTGTGAAATTATTATGTTTTTAAAATAAACTTCTTCTTCTTCTTTGTGCTGCTCCCGTTAGGGGCCACAGCGGATCATCCTCCTCCCTGACACCACCCGCCTGCATGTCCTCCCTCAGCACCTCCATCAAGATTCCCTTTGGCTTCCTCTTTTCCTCTTGCCTGGCAGCTCCACCCTCAGCCTCCTCCTCCCAATGTAACTCTCATCTCTCCTCCACACGTGTCCAAACCATCTCAATCTGGCCTCTCTCACTTTTCCACCAAACTGTCCAACCTGAGCTGTCCCTCTAATGTCCTCATTCTTAATCCTGTCCATCCTTGTCGCTCCCAATGAAAACCTCCACATCCTCAACTCTGCCACCTCCACCTCATCCACCTGCCTTTTAGTCAGTGCCACCGCCTCTAAACCGTACAACATGGCTGCTCTCACTACCGTCCTGTACACCTTCCCTTCACTCTTCATCTTCATTGTTGTTGTTGTTTGGCACGGTGGCGCAGTGCATTGCACTGCTGCCTCACAGCAAGAAGGTCCTGGGTTCGATTCCCGCCTGGGGCGCTGTTGGCACCGTGCTCCGGTGGGTTATCTCCCAAACAGGAGCCTTTCTGTGTGGAGTTTGCATGTTCTCCCCGTGCTCACATGGGGTTTCCTCCACCTCACGTCAGTAAGGACCCTCCTCAAAAACATGCACCATCATGGTCTGACCAGCGATGGACACTTATCACCTGGTCCCCGGGCGCGTCCACGTACGCTGCCCACTGCTCCTGCTGTGCCCCCGGAGGAAGGACAAGCCAGGATGGTTCAATGCAGAGGATCCATTTCACCAGCACCATCAAGCATGTGCATGTGTTGTGGAGTGTCGTGTGATGATTAAAGACTGTTTCTTCTTTCTTATTTTCTTCTTTGTTTACGTTTTAATTCATTTCATTTTTTTAAACTTTATTTTATTTTATTCTGTATTTTTTTTTTTTTGTTTAATTTATTTTAACTTTATTGTATTGCATAGTATTGTATTGAGTTGTATTGTATTGTACTGTAGTGTTGTATTGTATAGTACAGTTTAGTATAGTATAGTGTAGTGTAGTATAGTGTAGTATAGTGTAGTGCAGTATAGTATAGTGTAGTACAGTGTAGTATAGTATAGTACAGTACAATACAGTATAGTGTAGTATAGTACAGTATAGTGTAGTACAGTACAGTATGTGTAGTACAGTACTGTACAGTACAGTGTAGTGTAGTACAGTACAGCATAGTACAGTACAGTGTAGTGCAGTACAGTGTAGTACAGTGCAGCACAGTACAGTGTAGTACAGTGCAGTACAGTACAGTGTAGTGCAGTGGAGTACAGTATAGTGTAGTACAGTACAGTACAGTGTATTACAGTGCAGTACAGTGTAGTGTAGTGCAGTGCAGTACAGTGCAGTACAGTATAGTACAGTACAGTGCAGTGCAGTACAGTGTAGTACAGTGTAGTACAGTGCAGTGCAGTGCAGTACAGTACAGTGTAGTGCAGTACAGTGTAGTACAGTGCAGTACAGTATAGTGTAGTACAGTACAGTGCAGTACAGCGTAGTGTAGTACAGTGCAGTACAGTGCAGTACAGTACAGCATAGTGCAGTGTAGTACAGTGCAGTACAGCATAGTACAGTGCAGTACAGTGCAGTACAGTACAGTACAGAGCAGTGCAGTACAGTGTAGTACAGTACCGTGTATGACAGTGCAGTAGAGTGTAGTGCAGCACAGTACAGTGTAGTACAGTGCAGTACAGTACAGTGCAGTACAGTACAGTGTAGTGCAGTGGAGTACAGTATAGTGTAGTACAGTACAGTACAGTGTATTACAGTGCAGTACAGTGTAGTGTAGTGCAGTGCAGTACAGTGCAGTACGGTGTAGTACAGTGCAGTACAGTGCAGTGCAGTACAGTGTAGTACAGTGCAGTGCAGTGCAGTACAGTACAGTGTAGTGCAGTACAGTGTAGTACAGTGCAGTACAGTATAGTGTAGTGCAGTGCAGTACAGTGCAGTGCAGTAAAGTGTAGTACAGTGTAGTACAGTGCAGTACAGTGTAGTGCAGTGCAGTACAGTGCAGTGCAGTAAAGTGTAGTACAGTGCAGTACAGTGTAGTATGGTAGGGGATGCGGAGATGGTAGCTCAGGAGGTAGAGCTGGTGGTCTAGTGATCTAAAGGTTGCTGGTTGGATCCCAGGCTCCTCCTGCTAGCATGCTGTAGTGTCCTTGAGCAAGACACTTAACCCCTCATTGCTCCTGATGGCTGCGTCCGTCGCTGTTTGAATGATTGTAAGTGGCTTTGGATAAAAGCGTCTGATCAATGAAATGAAATGTGATGTAATGTAGTACAGTGCAGTACAGTGTAGTACAGTGCAGTACAGTACAGTGCAGTACAGTACAGTGCAGTACAGTGTAGTGCAGTGGAGTACAGTATAGTGTAGTACAGTGTAGTACAGTGTAGTACAGTGCAGTATAGTGTAGTGCAGTACAGTGCAGTACAGTGTAGTACAGTACAGTACAGTGCAGTACAGTATAGTACAGTGCAGTACAGTGCAGTACAGTGCAGTACAGTGCAGTACAGTACAGTGTAGTACAGTACAGTGTAGTACAGTACAGTGTATTACAGCACAGTGTAGTACAGTTTAGTGTAGTGCAGTACAGTGCAGTACAGTACAGTGCAGTACAGTACAGTGCAGTACAGTACAGTGCAGTACAGTGCAGTACAGTGCAGTACAGTGCAGTACAGTGCAGTACAGTGTAGTGTAGTACAGTACAGTACAGTACAGTACAGTACAGTGCAGTACAGTGCAGTACAGTGCAGTACAGTGTAGTACAGTGCAGTACAGTGCAGTATTTGCCGCTCCAGTCCAGCTGGTGGCGGTAATGCGCCTCCAAGCTGCTTTGCCAACCCACAATAAAGAGTAAAGAAGCAGCAGCAGCAGCAGCAGCAGAGTCAACCAAGCTTCCCATCCCTACTTATTTGTTTTTATCTCTTCCAGCTTTCAAACGCTTACACACCTTTACAAAAGCTCCATTCACTTGTGGATCCTTTGGCTTCTTCATTTCATTTCCCACGCAACGAGCAGCGCTATATCGCTTCCCTTAGCATTAGCTGCATGCTAGCAGGCCGCCGCGGAGCCCCGACCCGTCCTGCAGAGGGAGCCCGAGCAGGGGGCACCGGAGAGCGGGGAGTCCCGCAGCCAGACAGCGGCGCTTTGAGCCCAGCTCAGCTGAGGTCAGTGTTGATCACTGCTTTTATTTCCTTCTTGTTGCTCCAACTCGGCTTCTACACCTTTTCTTGGGTGGAGGCTCTTTGTGCTTTACGTGACGTCACCTGCAAGCAACACTTTCAGCTGCAAAGTCTGATTCTACACACACACACACACATATATATATATATATAAAGTAGTCATATAAATATATATATATAACATTAACATTTTTGATGGAATATTTAAATTTGTTATTTATCTTTTGTCTTGTCTCTCAACACACACACATGATTTTCTGAGGCTGATAATTTCTAATATGTCGTACATTTGCTTACCGATGGATGAGGCTCTGAATAACAGACGACGAGCTAAATTCAGATTCTGAACTGGTCACAATGAACTTGAGATTATTATTATTTGACACAACAAGGAAGATTCAGTTCTGGCTTTTGGCAACAATGACCAAACCCTGTGAGACTGAGATGAACTAAAGGAAATAGAATTAAAATAAATGGCAGAATAGTTTCTAAACTGCCTCCACCTTACTGTAAATATCATGTGAAGAGAGATCAATTATTGCAAAAGAGAATATCAATTATATTCTAAAATGGCCTGGACAGATTTGTTGGTACCCCTTAGAAAACATTATAAATAATTGGATTATAGTGATATTTATAGTATATAAAGTATAGTTTTCTTTAATTGGTATCACACGTCTTCAGTCTTATAATCAGTCATTCAGCCTATTTAAATGGAGAAAAGTAGTCACTGCTGTATCATGGTGTGCAGCACACTGAACATGAACCAGAGAAAGCAAAGGAGAGCGTTGTCTGAGGAGATCAGAAAGAAAATGATAGACAAGCATGTCAAAGGTAAAGGCTATAAGAGCATCTCCAAGCAGCTTGATGTTCCTGGGACTACAGTTGTAAATATTATTAAGAAGTTTGAGGTCCATGGGACTGTAGCCAACCTCCCTGGACGAGGCCGCAAGAGGAAAGTCGACCCCAGATTGAACAGAAGGATAGTGCGAATGGGAGAAAAAGAGCCAAGGACAACTTCCAAAGAGGTACAAGCTGAACTCCAAGGTCAAGGTACATCAGTGTTTGATCGCACCCTCCGTGGCTTTTTGAGTGACAGTGGGCTCCATGGAAGAAGACCCAGGAAAACTCCACTTTTGAAAGAGAAACATAAAAAGGCCAGACTGGAATTTGCTAAAATTCATATTGACAAGCCACAATGCTTTGGGAGAATGTCCTTTGGACAGATGAGTCAAAACTGGAGCATTTTGTCAAGTCACATCAGCTCTATGTTCACAGATGAAAATGTGAAGCCTTAAATGAAAAGAACATCACACCTACTGTGGAACATGGAGGAGCCTCTGTTATGTTTTGGGGCTGCTTTGCTGCGTCTGGCACGGGGTGCCTTGAATCTGTGCAGGGCACAATGAAATCTCAAGACCATCAAGGCATTCTGGAGCCAAACGTACTGCCCAGGGTCAGAAAGCTCCGTCTCAGTCGCAGGTCCTGGCTCCTCAACAGGATAATGACCTAATGACCCAAAACACACAGCTAAAAGCACCAATAATGGCTAAGAACAAAACATTGGACTATTCTGAAGTGGCCTTCTATGAGCCCTGATCTGAATCTTATGGAACATCTCTGGAAAGAGCTGAAACATGCAGTCTGGAGAAGGCACCTTTCAAACCTGAGACAGCTGGAGCAGTTTGCCCAGGAAGAGTGGGCCAAATTACCTGTTGAAAGGTGCACAAGTCTCATTGAGAGACTACACATGCCACTTGATTGCAGTGATTGCCTCTAAAGGTTTTGCAACAAATTTTAGGTTATGGGTCCCATAATTTTTGTCCAGGCCATTTTTGAATATAGTAGTATATACTATAGTTTTTTCAATGAGCTGTAAGGGTACCAACAAATCTATTTATGTATATTTTTCATATTCAATTGGAAATAAAGATGACAAACAAGTAAAATTAAAAAAAATTAACATTTAGTTATCCGAATAGATCACCTCATTTAATTGACATTCATATATGAATAACATCAGTAAGGGTGGACACGGTGTTCGGGCCTAAGTGTGTTATCAATACTAACTCTGCCGCTACAAGTCTGGCGCTTTTGCACGCATAGCACAGTGGAGTGCTGTGGAGTCTACTTATCACAGGAGGAGAGAAGGCTATAATCGGCAATAATAAACATTCCTAATATAAAATAAACATTTACATTTTCTTCTCATTCTAGAACAAGGAGAAGCTCCCAGCAGTGCTCTTTGACCCGGAAGTAGATCACAGCGCTCACTTTCCCGCTGCCTCCAACACAGACACGTGACCAGAAGCTCCACGACGACAACAATGGCGGAGCGGCTCGAATGCTTCACCTTCTCGGTACGAGAGCGAATCTCTGCGGCGGTGGGAGAGCTTCTGTTCCTGTGCGACAAGGTGAAGGTGAGAGAAGAAGTGAGAGACGCGCTGAGCGACAAGGTGATAGCGGCAGGAGGAGACGTTTTCAGAGAGTTTGAAGGCTCTGTGCTGCACTGGGAGAGCAGACGGAGGCGCTCGGAGCAGGAGATGCGGAGGCTGTACAGAGTGCTGGCTTCCATCCTGAGGCCTGGAGTCCAGCTGAGCAGAGCAGGTCTGGACCCTTCATATACATTTTCAAAAGCTGATGTCACATCTACCACATGGCAATTACAAAGAATTATCAGCCACGTAAACAAAGTCTTTCCTTAATGGCCGCCATCTTAGTGCTAGGTATGAAACAGTGCAAGTTACAAACTTTTCCTACAGCAGTGGGACACTGCAGCAAGATTGCTGCGCTATTTATGTGCTGTGGCTAGGCTTGGGCCCCACCCAAATTTCACGATAGATGCTTTTATCGCCGTTTATCATTGTATCGTCAATGACGGGGGGCAGTTTCTGAGAAAGTGTCCCCATTACGCACAGTTTTGTTCCATACCATTCTGCCTGTTTCATTCCATAAGGAGACGAACAACCATTGTGGGCACCCCAACTCTGGCATGCGCATCGTTTTTTGTTTACTAAAAATTAAAATGGGTAGTATTTGCACAGACTGTACCCTTTCTACCTTTCCAATATGTAATAAACAGAAAGCTGTCTTGAATCTCACCTTCAAAAATGACAATTTTGATTGTAATTCATTCTAAATGTAAATTTTTTAAATTTAATGTATCATTATTTTAAACCTTGGTTCGATTTCAATTTGAATTTCTGGGCATTTTGAGTGTATATAGTAGAATGCACCAATCTTGTGGTTTCACCAGACCTGCCAAACTGCACGCATTTTGTGTACCAACCACGGAATACTTGGTTAAAAATAAATAGATAAATAAAATATATATTTTAATTTAATTACGGAAATCAATCAATACAAAACACCGTACATTTATTGGGTATTGAAACTACATCCCTGCAGTTTAACCAGAGGTGACGACCTGTTGTTCTCTAACCCCCTCCCCCTCCTCTCTCACTCAACATCCACTGATGGGCAGCAGTACTTTATTATCCAGCGACGCTGCAGTGCTGAGGTCAGATCAGAAATGTGACTGTAATGTAAACATATAAAACGTTGGGAATAGAGATGCACCAACCTATCGACCGCTTTTCATCTTGATCAGTGAAATGTTTGTCTTTTTTTTGAGACTTGGTTCTGGACGAGTCACTCAGGAAAACGAGTCGTTCTATTTGATTCATTTGGTTCAGTTGGTTTATTGCAACGTGAGGGAAGGAGGACTTCCAGTGAACGAGAGTGAGAAGAATCATTTATTATTACTTTTATTTTAGAACTCAAGTTCCAAATACATATAATAGAAAGGTATATTTGCACTTAAAAGTGACTTTCATTTGAAGTTCGAACTGGATATTTCCATTTTAGTTATATGTTGTGTCCAGTTACAGATTGTATTATACTACAACTTGGTGACATTCAGCATATAGCGACGTGGTCGGGGACCAATTACAAGTGTACCCCATGTGAGCATGGGGAGAACATGCAAACTCGATACAAAAAGGAACCTGATCAGGAGATAGCCCGCTGGAGTGCGGTGCCAACAGCTCCCCAGGCGTGGAATTGAACCCAGGACCTTCTTGCTGTGAGGCAGCAGTGCAGTGCAATACCCGCATGAACTCAAAACGTTATTTAATAGTCAATGTTTTATGAAAATACAATTTAATTAAAATCTGAATCGGCCAAAATCGGAATCGGCAAGTAAGAGCAACGGAGACTCCGTGTTACACTATTGTTGGACTCAAAATATTTTCCCGAGGTTGGCAGGTCCGGTTCACTCATCTTTCTGGGTTTGTTTGTCAGCGTTGCCTCTAGAGCTCCAGCAGCTCTCTGTCTGTAAAGAGGAGCTTCCCCCTGAGCAGCAGGAGGAGGAGGATCCAGGGCCCCCACACATTAAAGAGGAAGAGGAGGAGTTCCCCGTGAAGACTGAACATGATGAAGAGTGCGCTCAGTGGTCCCAGCTTCATCAGCGCCAAACTGAGGTGAAGCGAGAGGCAGAAGCTGTAGCCAGCACCTCAACTCAACAGATGGAAACACAAGCTGATGGAGAGGACTGGGGAGTGTCAGAAGCAGCCAGTAGCTCAGATCCAGCAGCTGCTTTACAACCAGCTGGTGCTGAGCAGCTCTTCTCTTCACACTCTTCTCAAACTGACACTGAGGACAGTGATGAAGATTGGAAGGAGACCAGACAACCTCACTCAGGTAAGTTTTTATTTTTTATCCTTCCAAGCTGTTGACTCGATGAATGTCAACAAGTAACAACTTCATCAATTGTTGATTCCATTCATTCAATAAAATAAGCAAATGATATGAGCACTACTAGGGCTGCCCCCTAAAAGTGGACCAGTTGAATCATCAGTCGTAAACATGTCCGTCGACCTGAGGTCCTTCAAGTTGAGTCTTTTTTATTTTTGTCATTCAGTGTGCATTACGATTACAGAATAAAACAAAAGCTTACAAAAGTCACAGCCATATCAATTTAATGGGGAATTATAATTAAGGTGAATCATGAATATATTTTTATATGTGTGAATCGTTGGGATACAAATGTGAGCACGGTTCTGTGTGCCCTGATCTTCATGCCTCGTTCCTCTAAATAGAACTGAAACCGTGCTAATTAAACTTCATTGACATTCATAGTTTGTTCAAATAATTTCAAGATTCAAGAGGTTTATTCGTCACATACATATACATACTTTTATACAATATGCAGTGAAATGTTTTTGCAACGCACCCAGAGATAATGCACGATAGTTACTAAACCGAACATAATAGCTAAACAAATTCCTACCCAGCTAACTAACTGATTCCTAAAACAGTTATAGTTGCAGTTGTAATGCAGTTAGTGAATAGAACAGTAATACAGTGCAGTATGCAGTAATCCAGAACAGTGATACAGTATGCAGTACAGTATGCTACGTACAGTACAGTAAGGCAGTGTGAGTGACTCCGTGAATTTTGTTAGGATTCCTGGTGAGTTCAGCGTTGACGGTCCTTATGTCTTGATGAAGAAACTCCCTCTCAGTCTCTGTTCTCGCTCTGTGACTGAGGAGGCTTTTGCTCGACCGCAGCAGCTGGAACAGTCTGTTTTTGGGGTGGTGAGGATCCTTCATGATGCTGCTGACCACTCTCTGCAGGGCCCGCCTGTCCTGAGCAGTGCAGTTCCCAAACCAGGCAGTGATGTTGCCTGTCAGGATGCTCTCCACTGCTCCACAGTAGAAGGACTTGAGGATCCTCACCGAGACCCTGAATTTCTTAAGCTGCCTGAGGTGGTAAAGACGCTGCCTCGCCTTCCTCACCAGAGTGTCTGTTTGTAAAGTCCATGTTAAGTCCTCTGTGATGTGGACTCCCAGGTACTTGAAGCTGCTCACCCTGTCTACAGAAGTCCCATTAATCACCAAGGGCGCGTGTGTCCTTGTTTATAATCCCTTAGCTCCTTAGTTTTGCTGACGTTCAGGTGGAGGCTGTTGTCCTGGCACCAGAGTGACAGGTCAGCCACCTCCTCACTGTAAGCCTTCTCATCGCAGTCGTTGATCAGGCCACCATTACGGTGTCGTCAGCGAACTTGATGATGGTGTTGGAGCTGGACCTGGCCACACAGTCATGTGTGTACAGTGAGTACAGTAGGAGGCGGAGGACGCAGCCCTGGGGGGATCCTGTGTTCAGGGTGAGGGAGCTGGACATGTCCCTCCCCACCCTAACCACCTGGGGCCTGGCTGTGAGGAAGTCCAGGATCCAGGCACACAGCGGAGTGCTCCGTCTTAGCTCCTGCAGCTTGACAGCCAGTCTGGTGGGGACTATAGTATTGAAAGCTGAACTATAGTCTATGAACAGCAATCTCACAAAGGCCCCCTTCCGGCCATCAAGGTGTGTGAGCGTGGTGTGCAGTACCTGGGAGACTGCATCGTCCGTGGATCTGTTCAGCCAGTACGCAAACTACAGTGGGTCCAAGGTGCGGGGGAGGGAGCCGCAGATATAATCCTTAATCAGCCTCTTGAATCACTTCATGACCACCGAGGTGAGGGCCACCGGATGGTAGTCATTCAGGCAGGTAGGAGAGGCCATCTTCGGGACAGGAATGACAGTGGACCTCTTGAAGCAGGACGAGACCACCGACTCGGCCAGGAAGGCATTGAATATCCTAGTGAACACCGGGGCTAGCTGGTTAGCACAGGTCTTGAGTACTCGCCCAGATATGCCATCTGGTCCCACAGCTTTCCTGGTGTTCACACGCATCAGAGCCCTCCTGACGTCATGCTCAGACACTGAGAGTGTGCGCTCATCCCCAGCAGTGTAACTCCAGTTAGCTGGTGAGGTCGCGGTGCTGTTGCCAGACTCAAACCGCGTTCAGTTTGTTGGCTAGGGAGGCGTCCACACTTGTGGCTGGGGAGAAGCTGCTGTTGTAGATCCTAATAGTCCACAGCCCCTGCCACAAGTGTCTGGTGTCCTGTTGCTCTATCTATCGCTCCACTCTGTCCCTATACATCCATGCGAGCATTCAGAGTGTCGCAGATGGATTTATCGACCCACGTTTTCTGGTTCAGAAATATCCAAACTTTCACCGTGGTAACGATGCTTTCCACTAATATAGCTATACGTAGCTACTTCCGTAAACTCGCTCACGTCACTGGAACTTGGAATTGGATTGGAGCATGTCCCAGTCTACGTCAGTAAGAGTGTCCTTAAGCGCGATGCACGGCTTCTAAACAGGGATCAGAGCGATGGCCGTGTGGTCCGATTTCATGAAAGCAGGGAGCGAGACGGTCATGTGCCCATTCTTGTACGGTGTGTAGCAGTGGTCCAAAGTTCTATCTCCCCTGGTGGCACACGTGATGTGTTGATGGAAATTAGGCAGAGCTTTTTTAAGGATCGCCCTGTTGAAGTCCCCAGCCACCACCACAGCCGTGCGGGATGTTTGTTCTGAAGTCTGCGCAACACATCATACAGGTCGACAGTGCTGTGTCGGTGTTCGCTTGCGTGGAATATAAACGGCTGTGATGATGACCATGCTGAATTCCCGGGGGAGATGAAATGGACGGCTTGAGATGGTCAGCTGTTGCAGGTTCTGCGAGCAGGAGCGGGAGAGTCTTGATGTTGTTGGAGTTACACCAGCGGCTGTTGATCATGAGGCAGACGCCTCCACCCTTGGATTTTCCCGACTCTTCCGACCTGTCGGCGCAGAACACGGAGAAGGACTCAAGAATGGAGAAGGAATGGCTTCATCCGGCACCAGTGGGTTCAGCGTGTCTCCGTCAGGCAGAGGACGCAGCAGTTTCTCGTGTCCCGTTACATTACATAACATTTCATTTAGCAGACGCTTTTATCCAAAGCGACTTACAATTGTTCAATCACAGACGGACGCAGCCATCAGGAGCAATTAGGGGTTAAGTGTCTTGCTCAAGGACACCGTTGTAATGTAATCCTTGCTCGAAGGTCATCCATCTTGTTCTCCAGGGACTGAACATTACATTTACATTACATTTACATTTAGTCATTTAGCAGACGCTTTTATCCAAAGCGACTTACAAGGGAGAATAACATTCAAACTACATTGCGACAGAGACATTAGTGTAACAACAACATTAGTGTAACAATAAATACTGCTAGGTGGTGCTAAGTAATTGTAGGTTAGGACAGGAGGTACTCACTGAAGAGCTGGGTCTTCAAGTGCTTCTTAAAGACAGAGAGGGAGGTCCCCGCTCTGGTCATTTTTGGCAGCTCGTTCCACCAACGTGGAACTACAAATGAGAATAGCCTGGATTGCCGTGGCTGTATGGCCGGCAGAGCCAGGCGACGCTCATTTGAGGAGCGCAGCATCCGGGGGGCAACATGTGCTCTTACAAGAGCATTTAAGTAGGCGGGAGCATTCCCAGCAGTCACTCTGTAGGCCAGCATAAGAGACTTGAACTTGATGCGGGCGGCTACAGGTAACCAGTGGAGCTCGATGAGCAGCAGAGTGACATGTGCCCTCTTTGGCTGGTTGAACACCGGTCGCGCCGCCGCATTCTGTATCATCTGTAGTGGCTTCACCGCACAGGCCGGAGAGCCTGTTAGGAGGGCGTTGCAGTAGTCGAGACGGGACATCACCAAGGTTTGTAGCAGCAGTTGAGTGGCATATTGGGTCAGGTACGGCCTGACCTTTCGGATGTTGAGTAGTGCGAAGCGGCAGGACAGGGAGACGGTGGCCACCTGGTCCGAGAATGTCAGTTGGTCATCAATAATGACACCAAGATTCCTTGCAACCTTGGTAGGAACAAGAGATAGGGAGTCGATTTTAATATCAATGTTGTGATAAATACCTTGTTTGGCTGGGAAGACCAGCAGTTCCGTTTTTGCCAGATTTAGTTGAAGAACATTAGCAAGAATGATGCTTGGCAGAGGTGGACGGTAAGGTTGCGTCCTCATTTTACATTACATTTAGCAGACAATTTTATCCAAAGCGACTTACAATTATTCAATCACCGACGGACGCAGCCATCAGGAGCAATTAGGGGTTAAGTGTCTTGCTCAAGGACACTACAGCATGATAGCAGGAGGAGCCTGGGATCCAACCAGCAACCTTTAGATTACTAGACCACCAGCTCTACCTCCTGATCTACCATCCCCGACAATTCTCATTCTGAGAAATGTGCATAATCAACAAGCAGCGCCTGTGCAGGTTTCTAACGGGTGGCACCACATCACAATCAGTCACAATCATTGAGTGTTTATTAAAACCTTGTGGTGTGAAAGAGGCTTTCCGCTTTCTACTGTAACAAAATTCTCAAGGTATCTGGGTTCATACAGATTATTCAGTCAATCACATTGCTGATGTGTGATCAGTGGTGTGTTGAACACTTTCTCCTCAAACTTAATAAAACAGAAGATAGTGTTTGACCCCAAATCCATTGGTGACCACTCTACTGTGGTCATCCATGACCAGTGGATAGGACAGATGAGCTCTTACAGATATCTGGGCATTCACTTTGGTGACTAAATGGGGCAGTGGCTCAGTAGGTAGAGTGGATCCTCTAGTTATTAGAAGGTTGCTGGTTCAATCGCCGCCTCCTCCTGCTAGCATGCTGTAGCGTTTTTGAGCAAGACACTTAACCACTCAGTGTGTCCAGCTAAAAACCCAGGTTACACTCCTCACACAGAGCCATGAAGATTCTGGGAGTGGGGCAACATCCCACCCATCAGGCTCTTTTTATCAGACAGGCACAGAAAATAATTGGAGACCCTCCACATGTCCTCCACTCTGAGTACCAGCTCCTCCCGTCAGGCCCTACTTTTGCTCGGCTCAGTTGGCAAAACAAAGCGGGTTCACGGGTCCCAGCACAGCACGGTGGTACGGCACGACAACAACAGTCGGCCATCTTTCTGCCATGACCTACCTTCTTTGTCATCAGCTCTTTTCTTTCTCTCCCTCTGTTCTTCCAGCGGTGAAGACTCGTGGATTTTCCAGTCCTAAGCACATTAAGAGGAGTCACAGCGAGCTTCACGTCAAACAGCTGAGGAGTGGAGAGATCAGAGCAGAGAGTCTCCTCCCCTCTGCAGCCTCTCAGCCAATAGGAACCTCTGGAACTACCAGGAAACAGAAGCACACATCGAGACATTGTTGTAACCAGTGTGACAAGAGTTTCCTTAACTCAGGTCATCTCAAAAGACATCAGAATATTCACGCTGGAGAGAAACTGTACCACTGTGAACTGTGTGGGAAGAGATTCAATCGATCAGAAACTCTTCTGACGCATCAACGTATTCACACTGGAGATAAACCATACCACTGTGACCGGTGTGGGAAGATGTTCAATACAAGTAGTTATCTCAAGATACACCAGCGTCTTCATACTGGGGAGAAACCGTACCACTGCGACCAGTGTGGGAAGAGATTCAATAGAAGTAGTCTTCTCAAAATACATCAGAGTATTCATACAGGTGACAAACCGTACCGCTGTGACCAGTGTGGGAAGATGTTTAATACAAGTAGTAGTCTCAAAATACATCATCGTAGTCATACTGGAGATAAACCGTACCGCTGTGACCAATGTGGGAAGAGGTATAATAGAAGTGGTGATCTCAAAATACATGAACGTATTCACACAGGTGATAAACCGTACCACTGTGACCAGTGTGGGAAGATGTTTAATAGAAGTAGTCATCTCAAAATACATGAACGTATTCACACAGGTGATAAACCGTACCACTGTGACCAGTGTGGGAAGATGTTTAGTACAAGTGGTTATCTCAAAAAACATCAACGTATTCACACAGGTGATAAATCGCTTCCTCATCTTACATGAAGGACGTTGTTGTATCCAAACTGTCCACTCTCAAGTGCTTGGGCCTCCACAGTAGATCAGGGCCTGTACTCAAAGGTCTGAGAACCTCTCCTAGGAATCACATTGTTAGATTAACTAGGAGTAACAGTACTACTTCAGAGTAGGGCCCAAGTTAGTTGAGAAGCTTCCTACTCTCATTTTCAGAGGTGGAGGACTTCAGGTTTACAACAGCCTGCGATACAAAATGGAAAGACTGTCGTCCATGTTGAAATGCTTTTTGTGATATTTTTTCACATATGTATTCTTGTGTAATGCATTATGTATGTATGTATGTATCCTAATATGCTGCCAACTATGACACCTACATCTCCAGTAAGGTTGAATTGCATCCAGTGAATTGCCTTAATGTGTTTTATTTTTTGATTTCTTAACATTAAGTGTTAAAATATCTGTAAAGTGAAAATAAGTTGTGTTCTGAGTTTGTCACACCACAGGGGGGGGGGGGGGGGTTCCGCTTGGCATGAGTTCACGGTCTCCCTGAAGACGGAGGTAGCTGTGGCAGGTCCGTCCCATTAACCAGAGGAGGATGCAGGACATTTCCGCAATCCATATGACCGGTCCAACAGGCCACTGCCCAGTTCCTTCATGAAGGTCAAATCACTTGGTTTTATCTCCCACTTCTCTGCAGAGAGAGAGATGAACACATAAGAAACAGACATACAGTAATATCCACTGCTGTTTCATCCAGGGACACGGAACAGATCGTCACCCCAATCGTCGATACCACAACAGCAGCAGGCGATGTCCGGCCTGGTGAGTGTAGGAGACTGGTCGATGCAGAGAGGCTGTCTGGCACCAGGTTATCACAAGTGTCCATTGCAATGCGGATTCACCCGAAGGAATTCTTTCAAACACCGGGACGTGTTCCTTGTCAACATCTTTTTTTCTTTCGTATATCATCAGATGGCCAACTCAGTGTCATATAGCCACGCCCTCGTCTCCAGTCCTAGGTCAAAAAGGCCAGCTTCTGAGGGTGGGCTGTATAGGGGGCAGCTGGTGATTATGTGCTCGGCAGTCTGTTCAGGTTCGCCACACTCGCATGACGCACTGTCGGATAGGCCCCACTTCTTTAGAGAGGACTTGAAGCGCCCGACGCCAGTACGCAGGCGGTTCAGCGAGGTCCATAGGTGGCGTGGCATGTCTTCTCCTTTTACACCTCCTCCTGGGTCCCGGATGTATCGTTGGATGCGGGAGGGCGCAGCTGACTCCCACGATTGTCTCCAGGATGCTGCCAGCCAGGCGTCCTTGGACAAGTCGTCAGGGATCGACTGTAGCATCTCTTGTGCTGCCTTGTTGTAGGGATGGCGAGACTTGAGCCTGCATGGTGGTGCCGGTGTTGTTGTGGCTTTGTGTAGGATGTGCCAGTCGTTCTTCTGGGCTTTCCTTGCCAGGGCGAGGGTAGCTGCTTCCCGTCGGAGACTGGGTGGGGCGATACCAGCTAGGACTGGCAGGTAGGACACAGGGGTGGGTTTCAGACAACCAGTTACTATCCGGAGGGCGCTGTTGATGACAGTATCCACCTTGTTCGCATGTGGACTTCTGCTCCAGGCAGGGGCACAGTATTCCGCTACGGGTAGGACCAGGGCTTGCGTGGATATGCGTAGGGTCTGGGGGGAAGCTCCCCAAGTCGAGCCTGCAAGGCGGCGGATGAGCGAGACCCTTGCGGTTGTCTTGGCCTTCACTTCATCCAGGTGCTGCTTGTAGGACAGCGTCCGGTCCAAGCATACGCCGAGGTACTTGGGGGCTTGCTGGAACTCCAGGCGGATGTTGCCAACATGCACGTCCAGTTCCCTTCTTGCCTCCCGGTTGTAGAGGTGGTAAGCTGCAGACACTGTTTTGCCCATGCTGAGCTGAAGGTGCCACTTCTGGAGGTAGTCTGCCAGGATGCCCATGTCTCGGTTGAGGCCTTCTTCCATAGTGTTCCATGTTGGGCATCGAAGCATGATGGCCAGGTCGTCCGCATAGCCGTACTTCTTGGATGTTGTGTCTGGCAGGTCGTGAATATAGATGTTAAATAACATTGGTGAGAGGACAGAGCCTTGCGGGACACCGTTCTTCAGCCTTCTGAGCCTGCTGGTCTGGCCATCGCTGGTTTGTAGGATGAAGCTATGGTTAGATAGCATCTCCATAATAAATCTCACCATGTGCCGGTCCGGGATTGTTCTCAACAGTTTCAGGTGTAGTCCACGGTGCCACACGGTGTCATAAGCGGCTGTCAGGTCCAGGAATACTACTCCAGCTTTCTCATTATCTTGGAAGCTGTCCTCGATGTCCTGGGTGAGTAGCGTTACCTGGTCCACCGTTGACCTGCCTCTGCGGAAGCCGGCTTGTTCCGGTGGGAGTTGAGGGTCCACCACTGGCTCAATGCGGCTGTGGATCAGCCTCTCCAGAATCTTGTACGGGACACAGAGCAGGGATATGGGCCTGTAGGACTTCGGGTCTTCGGCGGGTTTGTTCGGCTTTGGAAAGGCTATGATGGAAGCACGGCGCCAGGTCTTCGGGAGCTTGGACCTCCGGAAGCATGATGAGAAGAATGTGCGTAGCCATTGAGATGTTCTTTCACTTTGGTGCATAACAAACTCTGGGTGGATATTGTCTCGACCTGGTGATTTGCCCAGCTTCAGTTTTTTAATTGCTGCCTTTAGCTCGGCTGCTGTGAAGTCTCCTGAGAGATTAGCATCAGCGCTGGCTGCTCTGGAGAGGGATGATACCTCACACGATGTCAGTCGTGCGAAGTTTTTGTCCGCATCAGGGAAGCGACCATTTTTCAGGAGCTGGGAAGCAATAGCATCTGCAGTCACTGGACACCTACGAGGTGTTGTTTTTCTCCCTGAGAGCAAGTTGATGGTCTGCCACGCCTTCCGGCTGGAGTGGGTGAAGTCGATGGATTCCGCTACTTCCGTCCACCTAGCCCTTCGGGTGTCATCCAGCTTCTGCAGTAGGGTTGTTGCTGTTGCGTCCATTTCTTCCCTGGTGATCGCCTGCTGGTGTTGGCGCAACAGGCAGCTGCACTCCTCATCCCAGCCTGGGATATAGTTTTTATTGTAGCCACGTGGGATGTTGTGCTTTGCTGCCCTTAGGAGGACTTCACAGTAGGCAATGTATGCAGCATCCACGTCTTCTGCTTCTGGGTCCATGAGACCAGCAGTTCTTCTTTCTGTTTCCACCGTAAATGACTGCCAGTTCGCCTTCCTGAAGTTCCATCTCCTGACCGGTTTGCCAGCTACCGGCTGTACTAGGGATGGTACTTTGATGATGGATGGCCGGTGGTGTGAGCGAGGGAACCTGTCCAAGACACGTCTCTCCGGTTGCAGGTCGTTACTGCGGCACGAAGGCCAGATCTGGGTTGGTATAAGAGTTCCAACGTGCAGAGCAGAAGCTTGGGGGCTCCTTTGGGTCGTACAGCAGTAGTGCCTCAATGTTAGAGGCCCACTCACTCAGTGCTTCTCCATCCTGTGATGTGTGTTGGTAACCCCAATCCGTATGTTGGCAGTTGAAGTCACCTGCATAGATGGCAGGAGCAGTCACGGATGGAAGTGATGATGCAGTCAGCGCTGTTGGTGGGGGCTTATATACGTTCACGACAGATGTTTCTTGGATTTTAGTGGCCAGCCACTCGATGTTGCAGCCAGGTGGAGATTGGCTGGTGGCTGCCCAGCTCAAACCATCTCGGACGAAGGTTGCCATTCCATGCTTCTTGCTGTGGATGGATCCAGCGAGGGAGAACCCAGGAAGCTTGAGGTTTTCATCTGACACCCAGTGTGTCTCTTGCAGGAGGACCGCTGCCACTTTGTTGGAATCGGCGAGATGCCTGATGACTTCGAGTTTTGCGATGGTAAGGCCCTCGACATTGAGTTGGAGCACCGGCAGACCTTGGTTTTCGACAGTGGGGGTGTCCGCCCGTCCTAAAGAGGATGTTCTCTGCCTTGGTTTTGGCATTGGCTTGTACCTTGGTCTGCCAGCTCGATGATTCTTTGGCGACATTAGTTTCGTGAGTTGGTCTTGCACCATTTCTCACTACTCACAGGAGAGGCCTCGTGAAGGCTGTCGTCTTCTCCCCCTTGTCAACATAAAGTAATTGGTTGTGGTTTCTATGACCTGTGTATAACAACTGACCCAAACAACAGTTTTTTTCACAGTTTAAATTCTAGTTATTGCTTTTAGTATTTGAATGATCGTCTTCACCTCATTGTTGATGCAATCAATAAAATATTTTAATTGTATGCTTGTTTTGTCTGTCCTCCTTACAGCTGTATTATTCTGGGAATAGGTTGAATAATTGTTACAAAGAAGATCTCCAGACCGGTTCTCCGGGGCTAGGCTATCCCCTCGACAAGGTAAAAGGTTATTCGGAGAATAGGCCAAATAATGTTAACAAAGAGTAAAACAAGGTTTCTTTGATTAATTTCTTGCACTGTTACTTTAATGCATTCTATGTATAAAATTCTTAAATTTCCTTAAGGCTTTTATTGTTTTATGTGAAGAACTTTAAATTGCCTTGTTGAAATGTGTTATATAAACTTGCCTTGCCTTATTTTCATATTCTGTGCAGTCTTTTCTTTTGATGACACATCTTTCTATTTTTGTTAATCAGTTAAAAGTACACTGATAGAAGTGAAAGTTTTATGGAATAAATCTTTAGTGTAAGTGTAAATTCTTGAGATAAGATTAAGATACTTTATTAATCCCCAAAGGGAAATTCCAGTGTTGCAGCAGCAATGACATACATAACAAAACACATCATGTACAAAAACATGTTTTTGAATCAATTTCTCTCTCTCTCTATATATATATATATATATACACACACACACACACACTACTCACAAAAAGTTCGGGATATTCAAAGTCTCAATAACTTGTCATGTGGCCTTGAGCATCAGTTAGAGCTTGACAAGGACGTCTCATGCTGTTCACAAGTCAACTTATTGTCTGCTGAGGCCTTGGCCCCCCACTCTTCTTGAAGGGGGCCCTCAGTTCATTGAGGTTCTGGGGTACAGAGTTAGGAGCCTCTACACGGCCACTCAGCTCATCCCATAGGTTTTCTATGGGATTCAGGTCTGGAGAAAGTGCAGGCCACTCCATTTGAGGTGCCCCAGTCTCCAGCAGCCGTTCCCTATTGATGCCACCTCCATGAGCTGGAGCGTTGTCCTCCATGAAGATGAAATGAGGCCTGTGTTGTTCATGCAGAGGCACAATGACTGGATGAATGATGTCATTCAGGTAGTATGGGCTTGTCACTGTACCATTCACAAAGTGTAGGGCAGTTCTGTATTGACTAGACACACCTGCCCACACTGTAACACCACCACCACCAAAGGCTCGTCTGGTGACAGCAGTGGCTGATGCGTAGCGCTCTCCTTGACGTCTCCATCATTTCTGCTCAAGGTGAATGGACGTTCATCAGAGAACAGCACTGAGGCCCCTGGTCCCTCGTCCAGCGTCAACGCTCCCTGGCCCCTGCAAGACCATGATGGCTGTGCCTGGTGGTGTGGTCAGGTACCCTTGCAGGTGGTCTAGCACGCAGACCACGCTGATGTCAACGGTTTTGAATGGTCTGACGTGACACTTGGTGCCTCTCACCTCCCTTAAATGTGCCTGGAGTTGAGTGGCATAATCATGCGGTTCCTCAGGCCACTGTTCACAATGAAGCGCTCATCAGTGTGGGATGTGGCCAAAGGACGTCCACTTCTATGCCTTTCTGTGACTCTTCCAGTCTCTGCATCTCTGTTGCAACCTGCTGATGACACTCTGTGACACTCTAAGCTCAGTGGCCACTTCCCTCTGACAACATCCTGTTTGAAGCCTCGCAAGGCAAGGTGCTGTTGATCAGTTGTTAGGTGTGGTCTTGGTCTCATGATGTCAACATGTCAACAGCATGATGAAGAGGACTTTAAATACCAACTCTAATTGAACCAGGAAATGTATTGGTGGATTCATGGATCAAACACCTGTTTGATCCATGTGTAGTGTAGTTTCCGTTCAGCTCCTTGTTAGAGAACAGCAAGTTGTGCAAAAAGTACTGAAACATTGAACAGTTGGACATGTGCATTCAAAAGTTTAGAGAAGGTCAAATTAAGTTCAGCTGTAAAGGTTATAGTGCATTTTAGCTTCATCCTGAAATTTCACCCGAAAGCTGAATAACCCAAACTTTTTGTGAGTAATGTGTATATGTGTGTGTGTATATATATATATATACACACACACACACACACACACACACACACACACACACACACACACACACACACATACATACATATAAAAAAACGAATGTGCCCTATAAAATAAATGAATAAAATACAATTTAACTTTGGGGAAGATAAAGCTTAAAAGTGGAAGTTAAATGTAAAATAAAAATGTGTCTTGTGCATTGCCATTCAGAGGAGGAGGTTCCTGTCCTGGAACAGGGCGGAGTCATCGTAGCTGCTGCTGTGGTGCAGCAATGAGCTCCTGTAACGTCCTTATTGAAGGAGCCTCTGGCTGAACACACTGTGTGTGTGAGCAGCAGGTCGTGTAGGGGCTGTGCGGTGTTGTCATGACGCTGAGCAGCAGGTCGTGTAGAGGCTGTGCAGTGTTGTCATGACGCTGAGCAGCAGGTTGTGTAGGGGCTGTGCAGTGTTGTCATGACACTGAGCAGCAGGTTGTGTAGAGGCTGTGCAGTGTTGTCATGACGCTGAGCAGCAGGTCGTGTAGGGGCTGTGCAGTGTTGTCATGACGCTGAGCAGCAGGTCGTGTAGGGGCTGTGCAGTGTTGTCATGACGCTGAGCAGCAGGTCGTGTAGGGGCTGTATAGTGTTGTCATGCGCTGAGCAGCTTGTTCAACATTCTTCTCTCCACAAGCAGCTCTAGGGGCCCCAGAGCGGCCCCCAGCACAGAGCCTCCTTCGTTATCACTTTGTTCAGTTTCTTGGTGTCGCTGGCTCTAAAGCTGCTGCCCCAACAGACGACGGCAAAGAAAACTGCACCAGCCACAACAGACTGGTAGAAAATATACAACATCCTGCTGCACACATTGACTGCCTCAACAAGTAGGGTCTGCTCTGTCCCTTCCTGTAGAAGCCTCAGTGTTGCATTTCTAGTCCAGGTGAACGCCCAGGTACCTGTCACCTTCCATCACTTCCAGCTCTTCTCCCAGGATGGAAACAGTGTTCGGCTTAGTGCTGGTCCTCCTGAAATCCACAACCATCATCTTGGTCTTGGTCGCATTCAAGAGGAGGTGGTTGTTTCCACATCATGCCACAAAGCGCTTCACCATTTCCCTGTACTCAGTCTCCTGTCAACCAGTGATACACCCCACAACTGCAGTCATCAGAAAATTTCTGCAGATGACAGGACTCCGAGTTGTATTAGAAGTCTGAGGTATACAGGGTGAGGTCAAGTGAAGTCACACTTTATTTATAAAGTGGGCAACACCTGCAACACATACCTAGGCAACACAATGCGCTTTACAAAGAAATACAAAAAAGAAAGAGAGAACGTATTTGTTTGCCAGTCATTACAAAAGAATGCCCCTGAAACAACAGCAACAACAAAAGCAACAGCAACAACAAAGACCAAAAAAAACAACAAATAAAAGTGACTCCAACCACAGTGGCAACAACAGCAACCGCAGCAGCAACGGAAAACAACAACAAGGGCAGCAGCAACATTGACCCCAGCAGCAACAACAGCAAAACAACATTAAAAAACAACAACAGCAATGCACATGCAAAGACGTCACCGGAACCAGAAAAGTCACTCAGGTTAGAGATGGTTAAGTTGAGGTATAAGGTTAGAGATGTTTACCAATACCAGTGTTAAAGAAATAAAACGGTGGCAGACAGACATTGGTCTTAAATAAAGAGGCAGACAGACATTTGTTTTACTTGTACAAGGGTCGGATCAGAGATGTGCTAAGGAGCAGCTCTCTGAGTCCAACGGTTTATTGTGGGTCAAAAACAATATATAGTCATTCATGTTTGGGTCTATAAACAACTGATCACTACTCCAAGAGGGGGAGATTCACCACAGGTGAGACAATTAAACATAGAAATAAACAACATTTACACAAAAACATAAACATCGGACGACAACATGTATTAAAAAACAGTCAATCAGGTCCAGGAAAACTAGAACCACAACTGGTCACGTGGCCTCTTCCTGTCATAGTTATGGTAGCAAATGAGGGAGTAAAGGAAAGGAATGCAACCAGGAGGGTGCTGGGGTGTGTGTGTGTGTGTCCACCGGTGAGTGTACAGAACTTATCCCAATTGGTTCTGGTGTATCTTTGGTATTATGTTGTGGTGCCTCTGAGCAGCGGAAAGGGCCCCAAAGTCCCCCCGAGCTCCGCAGTGTAGACAACCTACAACTGCAGGAAAGCCCGGAGCACCCTGCCCTGCGGCCACCGAAGACCCCAGGACCCCCAGAAAAGCCGGAGGGCCACAGAGCAACCACCACCACGGCCCAGAGGAGCATAACCCAGTCCCAAGGAGCACGAGGAGACTCCCAGGTGCACATACAACCCACCCCCAAGTGCAGGCACAAGTCACAGCCGCAGGCACAGAACCTGGGCCACGGGCGCCAAGACAGCCTGCAGGCCCGGCCCAGGGCCTTAACTGCCCGCCCTGCAGGCAAGCCAGTGGGACCCCCATGCCCACCCATGCAAGGCCAGCCCCACCGCAGCCACCCAGACAGCCAGCTATGATGATGGTGGGCAAACCTCCTGTCACCCTTATCAGCCCTCCAGGAACCGACTATACCAAAAAGCTTCAGCTTGGAGTTTGCTCATGAGTTTGCGGGGGGGCCAGCTACAGGGTGCAGGGTCAAGACTGAAAAGAAACTACGACGTGCGTGCGAGAGGACGGCATTTTGAAGTAGATGAGCTGGCCATGGCGTATTTATAATTTAATTAAACTTTATTTTAATTTATTTATTTTATTTGAATTTAATTTATTCTATTTTATTGTATTTCATTTTATTTTATTTTTTTTATTGTATTTCATTTTATTTTATTTTTTGGATTTTCTTTTATTTTTTTAATTGAATTGAGTTTTCTTTGTATTTTATTTCATTGAATTTCATTTCGTTTGATTTTGTGTTATTGTATTTTATTTTGTTTTATTTCATTGAATTTCATTGTATTGTATTGTGTTGTATAGTATAGTGTTGTTGTGTAGTATAGTGTAGTGTAGTATAGTATAGTATAGTAGTGTAGTGTAGTACAGTACAGTATAGTATGGTATAGTGTAGTATAGTATAGTGTAGTACAGTATAGTGTAGTATAGTATAGTGTAGTATAGTATAGTGTAGTATAGTACAGTGCCGGACAGTGTAGTACAGTACAGTGCAGTACAATGTAGTACAGTACAGTGTAGTACAGTGCAGTACAGTGTAGTACAGTATAGTGTAGTACAGTACAGTGTAGTACATTGTAGTACAGTACCGTGTATTACAGTGCAGTACAGTATAGTACAGTGTAGTACAGTGTAGTACAGTGCAGTACAGTGTAGTACAGTGCAGTACAGTGTAGTAAAGTACAGTGCAGTACAGTGTAGTGCAGTGCAGTGCAGTGCAGTACAGTACAGTGTAGTGCAGTACAGTGTAGTACAGTGCAGTACAGTGCAGTACAGTGTAGTAAAGTACAGTGCAGTACAGTGTAGTGCAGTGCAGTACAGTACAGTGTAGTGCAGTACAGTGTAGTACAGTACAGTACAGTATAGTGTAGTGCAGTACAGTGCAGTGCAGTAAAGTGTAGTACAGTGCAGTACAGTGTAGTATGGTAGGGGATGCGGAGATGGTAGCTCAGGCGGTAGAGCTGGTGGTCTAGTAATCTAAAGGTTGCTGGTTGGATCCCAGGCTCCTCCTGCTAGCATGCTGTAGTGTCCTTGAGCAAGACACTTAACCCCTCATTGCTCCTGATGGCTGCGTCCGTCGCTCTTTGAATAATTGTAAGATGCTTTGGATAAAAGTGTCTGATCAATGAAATGAAATGTGATGTAATGTAGTGCAGTACAGTGTAGTACAGTGCAGTACAGTGCAGTACAGTACAGTGTAGTACAGTGCAGTACAGTACAGTGTAGTACAGTACAGTGTAGTACAGTACAGTGTATTACAGCACAGTGTAGTACAGTTTAGTGTAGTGCAGTACAGTGCAGTACAGTACAGTACAGTGCAGTACAGTACAGTACAGTGTAGTACAGTACAGTGCAGTACAGTACAGTGTAGTACAGTACAGTGTATTACAGCACAGTGTAGTACAGTTTAGTGTAGTGCAGTACAGTGCAGTACAGTACAGTGCAGTACAGTACAGTGTAGTGTAGTACAGTACAGTACAGTGCAGTACAGTGTAGTACAGTGCAGTACAGTGCAGTACAGTACAGTGTAGTGTAGTACAGTGCAGTACAGTGTAGTACAGTGCAGTACGGTGCAGTACAGTGTAGTACAGTACAGTACAGTGCGGTACAGTGTAGTACAGTGCAGTACAGTACAGTGTAGTGTAGTACAGTACAGTACAGTGTAGTACAGTGCAGTACAGTGCAGTACAGTGTAGTACAGTGCAGTACGGTGCAGTATTTGCCGCTCCAGTCCAGCTGGTGGCGGTAATGCGCCTCCAAGCTGCTTTGCCAACCCACAATAAAGAGTAAAGAAGCAGCAGCAGCAGCAGCAGCAGAGTCAACCAAGCTTCCCATCCCTACTTATTTGTTTTTATCTCTTCCAGCTTTCAAACGCTTACACACCTTTACAAAAGCTCCATTCACTTGTGGATCCTTTGGCTTCTTCATTTCATTTCCCACGCAACGAGCAGCGCTATATCGCTTCCCTTAGCATTAGCTGCATGCTAGCAGGCCGCCGCGGAGCCCCGACCCGTCCTGCAGAGGGAGCCCGAGCAGGGGGCACCGGAGAGCGGGGAGTCCCGCAGCCAGACAGCGGCGCTTTGAGCCCAGCTCAGCTGAGGTCAGTGTTGATCACTGCTTTTATTTCCTTCTTGTTGCTCCAACTCGGCTTCTACACCTTTTCTTGGGTGGAGGCTCTTTGACCCGGAAGTAGATCACAGCGCTCACTCTCCCGCCGCCTCCGACACAGACACGTGACCAGAAGCTCCACGACGACAACAACAATGGCGGAGCGGCTCCAACTCGTCACCTTCTCGGTACGAGAGCGAATCTCTGCGGCGGTGGGAGAGCTTCTGTTCCTGTGCGACAAGGTGAAGGTGAGAGAAGAAGTGAGAGACGCGCTGAGCGACAAGGTGATAGCGGCAGGAGGAGACGTTTTCAGAGAGTTTGAAGGCTCTGTGCTGCACTGGGAGAGCGGACGGAGGCGCTCGGAGCAGGAGATGCGGAGGCTGTACAGAGTGCTGGCTTCCATCCTGAGGCCTGGAGTCCAGCTGAGCAGAGCAGGTCTGGACCCTTCGTATACATTTTCAAAAGCTGATGTCACATCTACCACATGGCAATTACAAATGAATTATCAGCCACGGAAACAAAGTCTTTCCTCAACGGCCGCCATCTTGGTGCTATGTACGTGGTCTAAAAGCATGAAGGAAATTAAAGGTTTATGTATGACATGTTATTCATGTACAGTTATGTGAAATAATTACCATATATGATCTGGTATGAAACAGAGCAGGTTGCAGACTGTTCTCACAGCAGTTGAACACTATATAATAAGAGGAATGATAAATGTATTTTTATATGTGTGAATTGTCCGGACACAAATGTGAGCGGGGTTATCCGTGTGTCCCGATCGCCGTGCCCCGTTCCTCTAGATAAAACAACTAAAACCATCTGGTGAAGGCACGGAGAACCGGGCACGACTCGTGGACACCTTTAATATTGTTTTCTGCGCGTTACGCACGGAGAGGGGGTGATCGGGGAGAGAATCGCAGAGAACGCTTCCCCGTTACACATGGTTTTCTTTCATGCCGTTGGTACTCCAAGTATTGCCCCAATGATGGCAGGTCTGGTTCAGTCATCTTTCTGTGTTTGTTTGTCAGCGTTGCCTCCAGAGCTCCAGCAGCTCTCTGTCTGTAAAGAGGAGCTTCCCCCTGAGCAGCAGGAGCAGGGCCCCGGTCTGGGCCAGGAGGAGCCGGGGCCCCCGCACATTAAAGAGGAAGAGGAGGAGTTCCCCGTGAAGACTGAACATGATGAAGAGTGCGCTCAGTGGTCCCAGCTTCATCAGCGCCAAACTGAGGAGGAGAGAGAGGCAGAAGCTGTAGCCAGCACCTCAACTCAACAGATGGAAACACAAGCTGATGGAGAGGACTGGGGAGTGTCAGAAGCAGCCAGTAGCTCAGATCCAGCTGCTGCTTTACAACCAGCTGGTGCTGAGCAGCTCTTCTCTTCACACTCCTCTCAAACTGACACTGAGGACAGTGATGGAGGTCGGGAGGAGACCGCGGAACCTCCGTCAGGTAAGTTTTTATTTTTTATCCTTCCAAGCTGTTGACTCGATGAATGTCAACAAGTAACAACTTCATCAATTGTTGATTCCATTCATTCAATAAAATAAGCAAATGATATGAGCACTACTAGGGCTGCCCCCTAAAAGTGGACCAGTTGAATCATAAACATGTCCGTCGACCTGAGGTCCTTCAAGTTGACTCCTTTTTTTATTTTTGTCATTCAGTGTGCATTACGATTACAGAATAAAACAGAAGCTTACAAAAGTCAGCCATATCAATTTAATGGGGAATTATAATTAAGGTGAATCATAAATATATTTTTATATGTGTGAATCGTCGGGACACAAATGTGAGCAGGGTTCTGTGTGCCCTGATCTTTGTGCCTCGTTCCTCCAAATAAAACAACTAAACCCATATGGTGACGGGACACGGAGGAATGGAGCACGACTGGTCGACTGTTCATAACACATAGAGAGGGGGCGATCGGGGAGAGAGTCACAGGGAAAGTGTCCCCATTACGCACAGTTTTGTTCCATGCCGTTTCATACGCACCTTTTGGTTTGTACGTCCATGTGGCAGTTTCGCCACCACACGCCTTCCAAGTAGTGTTTTAGGGCACTCCGGCACAGAGACACAGATGACGATGAGTTGTAGATCATCAGTTTATTGTAGACAGGAGGCTAGGTGGAACAAGCCAGGAGCAGATGGAACGTGTCATGACAGGACTCCTCCTGAGTATGTGTGTGGATGGTGGTTTAACTGCTGCTCATTAACACAACCATCGAGCATCAGGTGTGGCTGCTCAAGCCATCCCATCCACACACCACAGTCCATTTAGCGTCCTTCACTGCCCTCCGCAGTTTGTATGACGCCACTTTGTGGTTGTTCATGTTGCCTGATGCAAGACCCTCGTTGTAAGCGGCCGTGCGAGCATTCAGAGCGCCATGGATGGATTAATCCACCCACGGTTTCTGATTCGGAAATATCTGAACTTTCACTGTGAGAATTATGCTGTCCACTGTCGTGGCTATGGAACTCGTAGCGACTTCCGTAAACTCGCTGACATCACTGCAACTTGATTGGAACATGTCCCAGTCCCAGTCACTCACTCTGTCCTGTAGCGCGGCCTCTGATTGGTCCGACCACCACTTTAAATCCCTCTTCACCACCTTTCCATGTACGATGCATACCTGGTAAACCGGAAGATGGTGGCGTGGTCCGATTTCCCGGAAGAAGAGAGCGAGACGGTCTTGTACGGTGTGTAGGGTTGGTCAAAAGTTTTATCTCCCCTGGTGGCACACGTGATGTGTTGATGGAAATTCGGCAGAACTTTTTTAAGGTTTGCCTTGTTTAAGTCCCCAGTCACCACCACAGCTGCGTCAGGATGTTTAATCTACACAAAGTGTTAGAACAGGCGACCACAGGGGGCGGTGCCAAGCTATTGGCCTTCACTACTTGTCAGTAATGTTGGTTTTGTCGTCTGGGATGTCAGGACCCGGCTTGGCTGTGAGACAGAGATGAGCAACATGGCAGTTTTCAAATCCCCCGTCAATCAGTTTGTCTACTCACAGCTGAGCCACCGCTCCCTCCCCCACCTGCAGCACATTAAAAGCCACACCCCCGCTACACCCCCATACCACCACTGCCCGAGGAGCGGTCCGGCCGCCTGCCACCGCCCCCTTCACACCGTCTTCCCCAAGAACCCCCCGACCTGATCTGTTGTTTTGGGCCTTGGACAAGCCGCAGCCACCGCTGCGCTGTCCAGCCGTGGGCCTAGGTGGTACCCCAGATACCACACCTCCCTTCACCCAACCACACCCCTCTTGGATTGGATGTTGCACCGCAGTGACCTCTGCTTTCTGGCACTGTGAAAGATGTCTGTCACAAGGGAAGGTGGATTTTGAATATTAGAATTTGGGATCTCCAGATCCAACTCATCTCTCTCAACCACTGTCACCAGGGGACCTCCTCCACCTTTGCTTTTGAGGTTGTTGATTTGTGCCCCCCCCCCCCGGTAACATGAGGACCTTCTCTCCTCCTGAGCATCCCTAGTGTACAGGCGCCGATTTGGTCACTTGATAAGAGGCCAACTAGGAGCTAAAATCAGCACAGGTACTTTTGCTCGGCTCAGTTGGCAAAACAAAGCGGGTTCACGGGTCCCAGCACAGCACGGTGGTACGGCACGACAACAACAGTCGGCCATCTTTCTGCCATGACCTACCTTCTTTGTCATCAGCTCTTTTCTTTCTCTCCCTCTGTTCTTCCAGCGGTGAAGACTCGTGGATTTTCCAGTCCTAAGCACATTAAGAGGAGTTACAGCGAGCTTCACGTCAAACAGCTGAGGAGTGGAGAGATCAGAGCAGAGAGTCTCCTCCCCTCTGCAGCCTCTCAGCCAATCGGAACCTCTGGAACTACCAGGAAACAGAAGCACACACCAAGACATTGTTGTAACCAGTGTGACAAAAGTTTCCTTTACTCGGGCGACCTCAAAAGACATCAGAGTGTTCATACTGGAGAGAAACGGTACCACTGTGACCAGTGTGGGAAAAGATTTAATAGAAGTAGTCATCTCAAAACACATCAGCTTACTCATACTGGAGAGAAACTGTACCGCTGTGACCAGTGTGGGAAGATGTTTAATACAAGTAGTAATCTCAAAAGACATCACAGTATTCATACTGGGGAGAAAATGTACCGCTGTGACCAGTGTGGGAAGATGTTTAGTACAAGTAGTAATCTCAAAGTACATCAGCGTCTTCATACTGGGGAGAAACGGTACCACTGTGAACAGTGTGGGAAGATGTTCAGTACAAGTGATTATCTAAAAATACATCAGCGTCTTCATACTGGAGATAAACGGTACCACTGTGACCAGTGTGGGAAGGGATTCAATCGATCAGAAATTCTTAAGTCACATCAAAGTATTCATACAGGAGATAAACTGTACCCCTGTGACCAGTGTGGGAAGATGTTTAATACAAGTCGTAATCTCAATAGACATCAAAGTAGCCATGATCGAGAGAAACCGTACAACTGTGACCAGTGTGGGAAGATGTTTGGTACAAGTGGTTATCTTAAAATACATCAACGTATTCATACAGGTGATAAACCGTACCACTGTGAACTGTGTGGGAAGAGATTCAGTCGATCAGAAACTCTTAAGACACATCAAAGTATTCACACAGGAGTTAAACCGTACAGCTGTGACCAGTGTGGGAAGATGTTTAATTCAAGTAGTGGTCGCAAAATACATAATCGTATTCATACTGGAGAAAAACCATACCCCTGTGACCAGTGTGGGAAGATGTTTAATACAAGTAGTGATCTCAAAATACATCAGCGTAGTCATACTGGGGAGAAACCGTACCCATGTGACCAGTGTGGGAAGGTGTTTAGTACAAGTGGTTATCTCAAAAGACATCACCGTCTTCATACTGGTGATAAACCGTACTACTGTGACCAGTGTGGGAAGATGTTTAGTACAAGTAGTCATCTCAAAAGACATCAACGTATTCACACAGGTGATAAATCGCTTCCTCATCTTACATGAAGGACGTTGTTGTATCCAAACTGTCCACTCTCAAGTGCTTGGGCCTCCACAGTAGATCAGGGCCTGTACTCAAAGGTCTGAGAACCTCTCCTAGGAATCACATTGTTAGATTAACTAGGAGTAACAATAAGTTAGTTGAAGCTTCCTACTCTCATTTTCAGAGCTGGAGGACTTGCAGTTTTACAAAAGTCTGAGATGCAAAATGGAAAGACTGTCATCCATGTTGAAAGGCTTTTTGTAATCTTTTTTTATGTATTCTGATGTAATGCATTATGTATGTATGTATCCATAAATGCTGCCAACTATGACGTCTCCTTCTCCAGGGAAATTGAATTGCATCCAGGGAATTGCCTTAATGTGATTTCGTTTTTGCATTACTTAACATTAAGCAAAACCCACATTGTCGTGTATTTCTTTAATTGCCGGGAGCAGCCAAATAAGTTGACTGCTAGTTACATCTAGATGCTTCCAGATGCCAACACCTTCAGTCACATTGTGACTAGCTTTCGGCCAGGAGAAGATGTCATCAGGTGGTGACCAACCCTCTGGCGGTTTGACCCTTAACCACAACGTCCTCAGGTTGGGTCGGCAGTGGTGGCCAAATCACTGCCCATCTTCTGCTAGCTTCCAGCCCAACTCCTCCTATTCCAGAGCCAGCAAGAGGCTCTTTCTGCTGCCTCCCCCAAACTGCGAGCTGCAGTCTTCCTCTCCCTTCCTGCTATTCCCAGGTCTGTGAGTATCTTCCACACAGCTCATCATCGTCATCAGGTCTCTTGCTCGGCGACGGGGGTGACGCCATGCGTAGAGCCAATCAGCTTCACCCATCTTCTCTATTTGGGTCGGTCCAGTGCTTGGGACTCGGCTTAAGCAAGCGACAGGTCCATTTTGTGTAGGCCCCTGGTGATGGCATCCATCCATCGGGTGCGGGGGGCACCGCGGGGGCGTTTCCAGCCGGCAGCTTTATGTGGGAAGTGGAGGATAGCGTGAGTAGGGTGTTCTGAGGGGAGCCTTTTGACATGGCCGTACCACCGCATCCGACGCTGTGCTGCCAGGTGGGACGCAGGGGGCTGTTGGGTGCGTTCCCGCAGCATGATGTTGGAAACCCTATCTTGCCACTTTATCCCCTCTATTGAGCGCAGTGCTCTGGTGTCAAAGCCATCGATTCTGGCAGCCAGGGTCTTGTTGAGAAGCCAGGTTTCTGCTCCATAGAGGAGGATGGAGAGGACCGAGGTGTTATAAATCCTTAGTTTGGTCGCTCTTGATATGGAGTGGTGTCTCCACAGCGGCTTCCAAAGTGTGTTCATGGCACCGGCTGCCAGGGCACGTCTCCGGTTTATTTCAGGTGAAATGTTGCCATCGTTGGTGATGATGGACCCGAGGTAGGTGAAGGAGGTCACAAACTCAACCTCCTCTCCACTGATATGCAGCGGAGGGGGGGCGGCACCTCCAATGTGCATTAATTTTGTTTTGGGCCAGCTGACCTTCAGACCCAGTTTGTTGACTTCCTTTTGGTAGGTTTCCAAGGCTTCTATTAACTGGTCAAGAGTGGAGCAGAATAGTGTGGTGTGGTTCGTGTATTCCAATTCTGTAAGGGTGTAACTGCGTAGTTCAACCCCAGGAACTTGTGTACCTTCTCAATGATGAGGCGGAGGGCAGAGATCTGGTCCGTTGTGGAGCGGTTTGGCATGAAGCCCGCCTGTTGGGGGCGTCTTTCCCTTCTAATGGCCGGAAGGGCCCGGGTGAGAAGTATGCGGGTGAAGATCTTGCCTGGGATAGACAGGAGTGTGATGCCTCTGTGGTTGCTGCAAACCATTTTATCACCCTTGTGTTTCTAGAAGGGGAGGATGATACCCCTGGTCCAGTCTTCCAGGGGGTGCTCAGTTATCCAGACATAATGGATGATTTCGGTGAGCCAGTCAATGGTGTTGTCACCGCCCAATTTCATCATTTCAGCTGTCATATTGCAGATACCAGGGCCTCTGTCATTTCTCATTTTGGTCAGAGCTTGCACGACCTCTACTTTGGTGACAGGGTCTATGCTGCAGTTGTTATTTGCGCTGGCATTTTCAGATGAAAGGGTGAGAGTGGGGTCGGTTTGGGGTGCGGAGTGATGCAGAAGGTCACTGAAGTGCTCCTTCCAGCGGCTGATGCATTCATCCTCAGAGTCCAGTATGATACCCTGTGCGTCCTTTACCTGGACTGCCTTCTGTTGGGGGCCTGATTTCACTCGCCTCAGGGTTCGATACACTTGGGTGAAGTTGTTATTTTCGGCGGCAGACTCCAGGCATTCTGCTTTTCCTTGCCAGAATCTCTCCCTGTCTTCTTGTATCACGGTGTTGCGTATGCGATTTAGGCAACGGTATTCAGTCATGTCGCCCCTAAGATGTGCTGCTCTACGGAGCTCTATGATTTCTAGTGTTGTTGGTGTTATCCAGGGGCACCTAGGTGTATGGTGAGGGCGTCGGATGGAGTCAGCAGCTGCCTGGTTAATTGTGGACACGTTCGAGTTGGTGAGTTCTTCTTCGGCCAGGGCATTATACCGGTTGGAGATGGAGATGGTCAACACTGAGGTGATGGTTGGATCCTGGAGATGAGAGGATCTCAGTCGAGGTGGTGTCGTGATGATGGAACAGCCTTTAACTTCAGTCTCAACTGGGCAACCAATAATCGGTGGTCCGTGTTGCCTAGCTGGGCTCCACGATACACATGGCGGTTGGTAACACTGGATTTCCAGCGACTGGAGATGATGATGTGATCTAAGGCCTTGCGGGTTTTGCCATCATTGCTATACCATGTCCATTTGTGTATGTTCTTCCTGGGGAGCCACGTGTCTACAATAGATAGGGCCCCAGCAGTGCATAGATGCTGGAGGCGGTCACCATTGTTGTTGGGATCTGGTGATTCTGGGCCAATGATGTTTTTGGTCTGCGAGTCCCGTGAAGCAGAGGAGACGGTGGCGATGAAGTCTGCTAGCACAATAGTGATGTCATGAGGGGGTATCTGCTGGATGACCAGATGTCGTTGATCAAAGAAAGCGTTCTTTGCCTGGTCGTCTGCAACCTCTGTTGGTGCATAGGCAACAATGACTGTTAACTTGCCGTGTTGGTGGTGGAAATGGGTGGTAAGCAGCCATTCGCTGACTGGGGTCCATCCTATTAGGGATTTCCTCACATGGCATGGCATTGCTAGGGCGACACCAACCTCTACTGGAAATTGCCAGTCCTGCCACCCTTTATCCCTGCAATCTCTAACCAGGTCCTGGTATTTGGTGTTCTTCCTCTCCCAGGCAGCTCCGCAACCGTCTTCCAACGCGACCGTCATTTCAATCAGGATGATCTTTTTTGCCTCCTCTGACCATATGACTATGTCTGATCTCACGGTTGTTTGGACGACCTGGGGAAAGTGTGGCTTCTTCCCCACATCTACCCTCATCTCCCATGATGGAGCAGCCTGCAGGAGGCTCGCCCAGGTCTTTGTGGAGGCCCGTGGTTTCTCTTCCGCTGTGATGAACTGGATGGAGGGGTTTCCCGTGGGTCCGATGTTTTAGCACAAGCAGAGAGCATTCTGAAATTGAAGGACATCATTTGAAACCAATGCACTGTAAGACAAGGACTTGGAACCACCCATTTACAGCAATGGGAGAACGCTTTCAAAGGCCATAGAATAAACTAGTTGGGAACCATGAGCCTACCCACTGTGTTGTGAATGTTTTCTCCTTTGAACCAACAGTAACCGCCTGCAACAACACTAAAATTTGTAATTTTTTTACTCTGTTTTACTTAACTGGGTGACAATTTTCAATGTAATGGACGTTTGTGGCGCTTCAGAGATCATACTTATGCCCTGTTGTTTGGAATGTGAGGTGTCTGGAAGGTTTGAGGTGAATAGGTCACTGAGCTCCCAAAGCTGAGATATAGTGCAGTCATAATATTAACTATGTTATTATTAGATTTATTGCTCAAGAACGAGAACGTCAAGGTTCTGTTCAGAGGTCCTATGGGAGAGGAATTTTGTTTATTCCTCCAGCTCGACCAGAGGAGGAAATGTTTCGATTTATGACAGGACATAGGCTGAGCGGGCACCTATGGGTTGGAACCAGATGTGGTATGTTATCTCTGTACAGCTTTAAAAGCGAGTGCAGAGCGTCACTTGGCAGAGATTCCATCCGGCTCGGGTCTCTCCCAGGACATCCATGGCAAGTCTGGTTTGATGCTGATTTGTGTAATAAAATTATTATTTTATTCAAGTCAGTGTCAGCGGTCACTCCTTCATTCTTCAGCACATCACACCCATCAAGAAACTAAACTACAAATGATTTAAAAGTCCCTCATTCATATTAATACTTTCATGAGATGAATACAGGGGCATTTGTTTTTGAACATCAATAAATATTTGAATAATTGATAATTGGTGGAGACTGGAGTTTGACGAGGACATCTGCCGCATCATCCAGAACACATCCAAGTGTGACGTTGACAGCTGGCTACACAGTATGACATCAATCATCATCAGCTATGCTGCAGAGTGGTTCGGCTATGATGAAATGGGATAAACATGGAGCCTCCTACAGCAAGAACCGTAGAGCTGCCCAGATCCAACAACTGCGGCATGAGCTTCATGCACTTAAAAGGCAACACAAGAGTGAAATGGAGGATCAGAAAGAACCTCTTGCCGAACCAAGGGTCATCTTGCAGAAGAAACATGACTTTATGTAGAGCAGAGGGACACAGGAGATTCAAGATTCAAGATTCAAGATTTTTATTTGTCACATACATATACATACTTCCATACATATATGCAGTGAAATGTAATGCAACGCACCCGGTGATAGCACACAATAAGTCCTAGGAAAAAGTACAAAAATAAAATAAAATAAAAAGTAGAAAATTCCTTTCTAATAGACCGACTAACTGACTCCTAAAACGTAATACAGTAAGTGGAATACTTATAGAATAAGATAAAAAATATATAGAATAAAATACAATAAAAAAATAAATTGAAATAAAATGGAATAGGTTGAAGGAATATGCCTATGTATATACAGATATGTGCATTTAAAGTGGCATGTGAATTAAAGTGGCATGTGAATGTGAATAGTGTGAGGTAGTGTTTGGGATAATACAGCACAGTATACAACAGTACGGCGCAGCAATACGGCATCACGAACAACCCTGAACAGTGATACAGTATGCGGTACAGTATGCTACATACAGTACAGTAGGTAGTGGAGCCTAGTGCATGGCTCAGTTAGGACCCCTGGTGAGGTCAGCGTTGACAGTTCTAATGGCTTGAGGGAAGAAACTCCGTCTCAGTCTCTCTGTTCTCGCTACGTGACTGCGGAGGCGCTTGCCTGACGCAGCAGCTGGAACAGTCCGTTGTTGGGGTGATGAGGATCCTTCATGATCCTACGGGCTCTGCTACTACACCTCCTGGTGTATAGCTCCTGCAAGGGGGGGAGGGTAGTTCCAGTGGTACGTTCAGCTGAACACACCACCCTCTGCAGGGCCCGCCTGTCCTGGGCAGTACAGTTCCCAAACCAGGCAGTGATGTTGCCTGTCAGGATGCTCTCCACTGCTCCAGAGTAGAAGGACTTGAGGATCCTCACCGAGACCCGGAATTTCCTCAGCTGCCTGAGGTGGTAGAGACGCTGCCTCGCCTTTCTCACCAGAGTAGAAGGAGAAAGGAGAGAGCAAGGAAACAACTAGCCTTCTTTTCCAACCCTTTTGGCTTTGTCAAGAAGCTGTTAGGGGACAAGCGCAGCGGCCACCTCTCATGCTCCGAAGAGGAGGTCGACCAGTTCCTCAAAAACACCTTGAGCGATCCACAGAGAGATCAGGCACTCGGCCCCGAAATGCACTCATCAAGCTGCCACCCCCCAAGGTTGAATTCAACCTCAGAGAACCCATCCTAAAGGAGGTCCAGGAAGCGGGAAAAGGGCAAGATCAGCCTCAGCTCCAGGACCCAGCTCTGTGCCATATATCGTTTATAAGTGATGTCCAGGACTCCTCAGCCACCTGTGCAAGATCTTGAGGGTGATCTGGCGAAGAGGGAGAGTTGCCAATCAGTGGGGGAGTGTAGGAGTATGGATTCCAAAGAAGGAAAATTCTAAGACCATCGAGCAGTTCCGCACCATTTCTTTGCTCAGCGTGGAAGGCAAGATCTTCTTTCGCGTTTTGTGATGAGGCCTGACAGAGTTTAACCTCCGGAACAATTATATCGATACATCAGTGCAGAAGGGTGGGATTCCTGGGGTGCATGACTGCTTGGAACACACAGGTGTTGTCACTCAGCTAATCCGTGAAGCCCGGGAGTCGAAGGGAGAACTGGCTGTACTGTGGTTGGATCTGACCCATGCCTATGGGTCCATACCACACAGCTTGGTCGAAATCGCCCTGCAAAGAAACCATGTGCCCAGTACCATCAGCAAGCTGATCCTGGATTATTACAATGATTTCAGGATGAGAGTTGCATCTGGGTCCGAAACATTGAGCTGGCATCGGTTAGAGAAGAGAGTCATAACAGGTTGCACCATTTCTGTTACCCTTTTCCCTCTGGCCATGAACATGGCTGCTAAATCAGCAGAGGTTGAATGACGGGCCCAAAGACAAAATCTGGCATGAGGCAACCTCAGATCAGGGCCTTCATGGATGATATCACCATTACCACATCTTCAGTACCGGGAACCAGATGGGTCCTGCAAGACCTAGAAAAGCTCATTGCATGGGCCAGGATGAGCTTTAAATTGAGCAAATCTAGGTTGCTGGTGCTGAAGAAGGGGTGGGTAGTGGACAAGTTCCGCTTCTCACTTGCTGCTGACTCCTTTCCATCCATCACTGAGCAGCTGGTTAAAAGTTTGGGGAAGGTCTTTGACGCAAGCCTCAAGTATGCCAATTCCATCGAAAAGACCACCGAAGACCTTGAGGAGTGGCTCACAAAGGCAGACAAGTCAGGTCTACCAGGGAGGTTTAGGGCCTGGATTTACCAACATGCCATCCTGCCCAGAATCCTGTGGCCGCTGCTGATCTACGAGGTCCCGATGACAATAGAGTCAGTGGAGAGGAGGATAAGTAGCTACCTCCACAGGTGGCTCGGCCTTCCACGCAGCCTCAGCTGTGTGGCTCTATATGGAAGCAGTAACAGCCTCCAACTCCCCTTCAGCGTTTTAAAAGAGGAGTTCATGGTGTCGCGGACAAGGGATGCACTACTGTACAGGGACTCAAGAGACCCAAAGGTGTCAGCATCAGGAATTGGGGTCAGGACGGGCAGGAAATGGAAGGAGGTGAGGCACTTGAGATGGCAGAGTATCGGTTGAGATTGAGGGAGCTTGTGGGGAATGTTGCCAGAGGCAGTGCTGGTCTTGGTTACTTCCCCACGACCCAACCTCGTAAAGCCACAGGCAAAGAGAGGCGTCTTCTTCTCCAGGAGGAGGTTCAAGCAGGCGTGGAGGAAGAAAGAGCAAGCAGGATGGTGGGCCTTAGACAGCAAGGACCATGGACAAAGTGGGAATCTGTACAGCAGCGAAGGATTACCTGGGATAACATCCTGCAAGCAGACTACTACAGACTACTAGAGTCCGGTTCCTGGTCCAAGCTCTCTACAATGGACTACCAAGCCTGGCAAACCTCCACCTCTGGGGCAAGATTGAGACTCCATCTTGTGCTCTGTGTTCTGGAAGAGGATCCCTCAAGCACATCCTCAGCATCTGCCCGAAGGCACTTGCAGATGGTCGCTATTGCTGGCGGCATGATCAAGTGGTCAAGGGAGTTGTGGAGATAGTAGCCTCGGCCATAACAGCCAGCAAGCAGCACTGCCCAAGAATGATCAACTTCATTTAGGCTGGAGAGAAATACACCGCACAGACAAAATCAATGACTGGCCTCCACGCCTCAGCAGCCGACTGGCAGCTGAATGTTGATCTGGGCGAGCAGCTGCGCTTTCCTGAGCACATCGTCCAAGCAACACTGCGTCCAGACATGGTCATCTTTTCCAATTCCACCAAACAAGTGGTCATGGTGAAACTCACTGTACCCCGGGAAGAACGCATCGACAAAGCCCAAGAGCGGAAACGC
This sequence comes from Zeus faber, assembly GCF_960531495.2. Taxonomy (NCBI): domain Eukaryota; kingdom Metazoa; phylum Chordata; class Actinopteri; order Zeiformes; family Zeidae; genus Zeus; species Zeus faber. The sequence continues at coordinate 955,088 of NC_137193.1, read as the reverse complement.
GGCAAGTCCCAGGAGTTGACGGAGGAGTGCAGGAGGCTGGTCTGGTCCACCCACTGTGAGCCTATCGAGCTGGGATGACTGGGCTTTGCTGGCCAGTCTCTATGGAGAGTCTTGACCAAGCTAGGCATAATGGGCTTGGCGAAGAAGGGGGTCATCAAATCAGAGAGGGCCACCAAGGGGCTCTGGCCGAAGAGGGAGGCCCAATGGTTAACCCCAGGATACATCACTGAGGATGCATCCCAGCACTTCTGCAGGAAGTATTCATAAAGTTGATGTATTTTAATATTGTAATACACATTGCAGTATATATATATTCTTAATATATATTCTTAATATATGCGTAAGAATTCTTAATTTCTAGTTTTCATATAATTGTATTTAGTAAACTATACATCCTACTACTACTACAATACATCCTCTGACCGATGGGGCGATGGCTCACAGAACAGGGGCCTCAGGAGAGAGGTCCAGAAGGGTCCAGCTGCAGACCTCTCGCCCTATTCCAAAGTATACACTTCAAACTAAAGTTGGACCACGCATTTCTATCAGGGCCCCTGGGCTTTGGAACCACCTGCCTGAGAAGATATGGTTCAAGATTCAAGAGGTTTATTCGTCACACATATATATACTTTCATACATATATGCAGTGAAATGTAATGGTGAGCAGCATCGGTGACTTCTTTTAAATCACTTCTTGAAACACATTTTTATAGATCTGCTTTTATGTGATGTCGCCCCTTTTTCATTTCATTTGTGATTGTGTTTTTAAGTAATTTTAAGTTTAAACTTGAAAATATCTTGTGATTCGATTAATGTTGTAATTATATATTGATAAATTAACCAACCCATCTATTCAGTGTTTTATTTCCACAGTTTTAAGCAGGAATCCACTTACTGCAGTTTGACTTTTGATGTAGATGTGACAGCGTCTGATTGGGAAAACTTGAAGGACTGACAAAGAGATCACATCAAAGAGGATTGCTCTACAATTGAGTACGGCCATAACATGTCCAGCATTCAAAGGTCCTTGTACATTATTGTAATTATTACTATTTGTATTTAACTGATTTGAAAATTTGATTATGTAATAGGCTCAATTGGAATTATTTTGAGATTATATGAATGCAAGTATATACAAGGAGAGACCTTGATTGAATTGAGCTCTATATCCCATATTGAGCTCCATCGTTAAAATGTATAAAAGCATCAGATATTATAGAGTGCATTATACGACCAGAATAATTCTTGATTAGCTCTTATTTTAATATGACATTCTAGTTGTCTAGTCTAGTTGTTGAAACAACTTCAGAAGCTAAGTTAAGGATTCCAGTGTTAACACTCAGGAACACTCTTGTCAGAGCACCCTGGAGTGACTCTCTCTATGACACTGCTTCTTACAGTGGTAGACTTTTCTTTTCATCTTATGATAATGTATGAGAACAATACATTAAGCACCTTAAGGGTTTTTCACACAAGCCCAAAAGCCTGATATCCTGCTGAGAGACTTGCCTACTCCTGCATTTCCGAGAAGGTCTGTGAAAAACCTTGTATACGAGATCCAGTTTGGCCAACGTCAGGCTGAATAACTTGGGACATTTTCTGAACAACGAAAAAGCTTCTGTTATGGGAAATCAAATGCAAGTGTTGACTCCTGCTGATCCTCCCCTCCACCAACGAACATGAAGTGTTTGGCCTCCAAGTTCAGCAGACGCACAATTAAAAAATATGTTGTGCACAATTGAGGAGCCTCATCAACTGTGCTTCTTTGGAACTGGATTCAATGATGTCACTGCATCAGACACGATGAGACTGAATGACTGCAATTGGAATTTCTTCTCCAGCTGAGAGCTGTGGAATGACTGAGCACCTGAAGTCCTGCTGGAAATGATATCTGTGTGATTACCATAAGGACTGCTTCTGTGTTTTCTCAGCCATTGTTTTATCAGTCTGTCTATCCTGATAGTACACAGATTATTTCATGTTCTCTAAGAAAAACTACATTCTAGTCAGAATATTGCCGAATTTAAATTAAATAATTTTCCAAAATTTTAGGAAAAGGTTTTGAATAGTTTGTAAATTCAATTATTAAGTAGAAACCGAATTAGGCACAGATTTTAGACAGAAGTGATTGCTTCATTGATTGACGAGTATGTTATTAATAGCCCTTCTAGGTTTTAGGATGGTCTCAATTTGAATGCTGGCTCTGTTATTGTCATTATACATATATATTTGTTTGAAAAAGGTGTTAACTTGATTGGAATGCCAAATAACCTCTCCATTTTTTTTTCAAATCAGACTGCAGAATGATGGGACTTACAGTTAAATACAACCTGTCCAAAAGGTAAGACTAGCAATTCAAATCTTAGCACATATTATATGTACATTTTTTTTTTTTTTTAGGAGTTGAGTAAGGTAAATTGACCATGAGATAATCGATAGTTGATCAAATGTTATTTATCAACGCCAGTCAGGCTCCTATTATATTGATGACGTTAGGGTTCTATTAGATTGATGATGTTAGGGTTCTATTGGATTGGTGACTGCTGACATCTCAGGCTTATTGTTTGCGGTTATTAATTGTACCTTTAAGAGTATAAGTAAGAATTATACAAATAAATAAATAATAAATTAAAATGGGAATATAGTATTGAGCTCTAAATATTAAAATGTTTTAGTATGTGAATCACATTTTTCTTTACCCTCTCTAGTTGCTTAACTCGTTGTTGAAGTTATGTGGAGCCTCTGGTAATGTCTTCTTCTGCCACATTATGGAAATTTATTTTGACTTATTTTCAATTTATCAATGGCAGCACACTTATTAGAATATTGTAGTTTGTTGATCTGCTTGTGTCGTTGATACACAGGAATTCCTAAAATACTTAGAACAAGATGTTTAAGATGCCTCACAGCAAGAAGGTCCTGGGTTCGATTCCCACCTGGGGCGCTGTTGGCACCGTGCTCCGGCGGGTTTTCTCCCAAATAGGAGCCTTTCTGTGTGGAGTTTGCATGTTCTCCCCGTGCTCACGTGGGGTTTCCTCCACCTCACGTCAGTAAGGACCCCCACCAAAAACATGCACCCATCATGGTGTGACCAGCGATGGACACTTATCACCTGGTCCCCGGGCGCGTCCACGTACGCTGCCCACTGCTCCTGGCTGTGCCCCCGGAGGAAGGACAAGCCAGGATGGTTCAATGCAGAGGAGCCATTTCACCAGCACCATCAAAGCGTGTGTGGTGTGTGTGTGTGTGCAAGCATGTGTTATAGTGTGGTGTGTTGTGTGATGAATAAAGACTGTTTCTTTCTGTTTCTGTTTCTTTACAGTTTCTATTTTTTTCCCTTATAACTCCAGCCGGCACCAAAGAACGTTCATCATTTGAGTCATGACATTAATTTTATTTTAATTTTGTCTCCTCAGGGTCGCACCCTGGCATGGCCGTTCTTGGCTGTTGTGGTTATTGTTGTTTTTTTTTTTTTGGATCATGGAACGAGGCAATGCTTGCCAAGCCATTACACGGTAGAACCTTTTGTTGCTTTTCAAACAAGTTTTTTGCACCAGCTCCATGTTGGGTTTGCTGGATTACTTTAACAGTGGATGAATAAGATGGTTTAATGTAAGCTGTGTTGTTGCAATCTTATGGAAATGAACTACGTCTTGTTGCATACTATGCTCGGAAACTCGGTGCTGGGGTCATTGGGTTGATTACATGCTGTAGCCTTTATCTTGCTATGAAGCAAACCGGCCTGTTTCTCTCAGACATCACCTCCATCATCGACATGTGGAACTTTCACTTTGCTTACTCCAACTTCTCTTCTTCACTCTTATGGAGATTCACATTTGCTTGACAGCGATAGCCCTTGTGGCTTCGCCAGATCTTGCTACTGAAGTTCTTGAAAACTTCAACTACAATTATTTGAACTCATGAGTACAACAAAAGGGGGCTTTTTGTTTTGGTTCGTTTGTCCGTCATCTGTTTTTGTATAATACAGTGTGTGTCTATCTTTGTACAACCGGTTGTGTTTTTGTTTCTATCTGTGGTAAACTGTTTTGTTTTTATTTTTGATTGCATGAATATGTACAGGCAAGTGAGGCGTACCTGTTTGATGAGACATACAGAACATCTGTTTAATGTTGTGATGTCATAACCCCCCCCCCATTTTGATCTTCCTATTTGTGTTGTTCACATTAATGTGCTTGACCTCATCTCTATAGGAAATGTTGAAGCCAATGCAACCAACAAAGCCGCCGTACCCAATTTTTTCTCTGTGTAATGATGGTTGTCTCCTCCACGGATGACACAGGCTCACTAACTTTGTTTTTTCCTTTACTCAAAGGCATCCTGCACTAAATGATTGGAGTGGCAGAGCCGCTTGGTACAGTATGTACTGAGCTGTATCTTTCCCACAAGTTTTTTCATTGTTTTACTTGTTTGACATATGGTAGGTACCATTTGTCAAAAAGGAGGGATATATTTAGAGAATTAAGTAAATATAATGATTGTGCTTAGAACAATGCATGGACCTCATGATGGACTTATCAAGCTGACGCTTGTCATGATTAAAATATTGTTTGGTGATAATTGAGATGTTTTTCAGAATGGAATCCCAGTAAAGGTAAGCTCTACTGAGTTTTTATTCCTGTTGTTAGTGATGATGGGAATGCGAGGACGATCACATGGTGCAACAGGACTGTCCCAGCATGAATTGCTGACAAGGATACCAATTCAAGATTTCAAGATTTAAGGGGTTTATGCGTCCCATACATATACATACATGCATACATGTACAAACTTTATACATATACATACTTTCATACATGTACATACTTTCATACATGTACATACTTTCATACATATATGCAGTGAAATGTAATGCAACGCACCCGGTGATAATACACAATATGTCCTAGGAAAAATTTCTTTCTAATAGACCAACTAACTGACTCCTAAAACGTAATACAGTAAGTCGAATACTTATAGAATAAAATAAAAATATATAGAATAACATACAATAAAAATAAAATGAAATAGATAGAGGGAATATGCGTATGTATATAGAATAGGCAATTATGTATATACAGATATGTGCATTAAAGTGGGATGTGAATAAAGTGAGGTAGTGTTTGGGATAATACAGCACAGTGTACATTTACATCACATTTAGTCATTTAGCAGACTCTTTTATCCAAAGCAACTTACAATTATTCGAACACCGATGGACGCAGCCATCAGGAGCAATTAGGGGTTAAGTGTCTTGCTCAAAGACACTACAGCATGCTAGCAGGAGGAGCCTGGGATCGAACCAGAAACCCTTAGATATCTAGATGACCAGCTCTACCTCCTGAGCTACCGTCCCCATATAAACAGTACGCAGCAATACGGCATCACGAACAACCCTGAACAGTGACACAGTATGCGGTACAGTATGCAGTACAGTATGCGGTACAGTATGCTACATATAGTACAGTAAGGTAGTGGAGCCTATGCGTGTGGCTCAGTGAGGACCCCTGGTGAGGTCAGCATTGACAGTTCTAATGGCTTGCGGGGGAAAAACTCAGTCTCAGTCTCTCTGTTCTCGCTGTGTGACTGCGGAGGCGCTTTCCTGACCGCAGCAGCTGGAACAGTCCGTTGTGGTGGTGGTGAGGATCCTTCATGATCCTGCAGCTCTGCTACTACACCTCCTGGTGTATAAGTCCTGCAGGGAGGGGAGGGTAGTTCCAGTGGTACGTTGGGCTGAATGCACCACCCTCTGCAGGGCCCTCCTGTCCTGGGCAGTACAGTTCCCAAACCAGGCAGTGATGTTGCCTGTAAGGATGCTCTCCACTGCTCCACAGTAGAAGGACTTGAGGATCCTCACCGAGACCTGGAATTTCCTCAGCTGCCTGAGGTGGTAGACCCTGCCCCCCTCCTCACCAGAGTGTCTGTATGTCCATGTTAAGTCCTCTGTGATGTGGACTCCCAGGTACTTGAAGCTGCTCACCCTGTCGACAGAAGTCCCATTAATCACCAAGTTGTAATCCTCGCCTAATGTCCACAATCAGCTCCTTAGTTTTGCTGACGTTCAGGTGGAGGCTGTTGTCCTGGCACCAGAGTGACAGGTCAGCCACCTCCTCGCGGTAGGCCTTCTCGTCGCAGTCGGTGAACAGGCCCACGACAACAGTGTCGTCAGCAAACTTGAAGATGGTGTTGGAGCTGGACCTGGCCACACAGTCATGTGTGTGTACAGGGAGTACAGTAGGGGGCTGAGGACGCAGCCCTGGGGGGATCCTGTGTTTAGGGTGAGGGAGCTTGACATGTGTTTCCCCACCTTGACTACCTGGGGGCGTGCTGTGAGGAAGTCCAGGATCCAGGTGCACAGCGGAGCATTCAGTCCGAGCTCCTTCAGCTTGACAGCCAGTCTGGAGGGACTATGGTGTTGAAAGCTGAACTGTAATCAATGAACAGCATTCTCACATTGGCCCCTTCTGGCCATCCAGGTGCGTGAGCGTGGTGTTCAGTACCTGGGAGACCGCGTCATCCGTGGATCTGTTCTGCCGGTAAGCAAACTGCAATAAGTCCAAGGTGCGGGGGAGGGAGGCGCAGATGTAATCCTTAATCAGCCTCTCGAAACACTTCATGACCACCGAGGTGAGGGCCACCGGACGGTAGTCATTCAGGCAGGTTGGAGAGGCGATCTTCGGGACAGGAACGACGGTGGACCTCTTGAAGCAGGACGGGACCACTGATTCAGCCAGGGAGATGTTGAATATTGTGGTGAACACCGGAGCTAGCTGGTTAGCACAGGTCTTCAGTACTCGCCCAGATATGCCATCTGGGCCCGCAGCTTTCTTGGTGTTCACCTGCATCAGAGCCCTCCTGACCTCGTGCATGGACACTGAGAGTGCGCGCTCATCCCCAGCGGTGTAACTCCAATTAGCCGACAAGCTAGCGGTGTTGTTGCCACACTCAAACCGCGCATAAAAGGAGTTCAGTTGGTTGGCTAGGGAGTGTCCACACTCGTGGCTGGGGAGGAGCTGCTCTTGTAGTTTGTTATCACCCGCAGCCCCTGCCACAAGCATCTTGTGTCCCCCCCTCGCGGCCGTGCGAGCATTCAGAGCGCCAAGGATGGATTTATCAACCCATGGCTTCACTTCCCTCGTCACCACCAGTTCTCACGCGATCAGAGGCCTGTAAACAGGAACCAGCGAGATCCTGGCGTGGTCAGATTTCCGTTCTTGTACGGTGTGTAACAATGGTGCAGAGTTCTATGTCCCCTGGTGGCACACGTGATGTGTTGGTGGAAATTAGGCAGAACTTTTTTTAAGGTTGGCCCTAAAAGTCCCCAGTCACCTCCACAGCCGCGTCGGGATGTTTGTTTTGAAATCCGCACAACACATCGTACAGGTATCCGCTTGCGGTGGGATATAAACGGCTGGATCCCAGGCTCCTCCTGCTTACATGCTGTAGTGTCCTTGAGCAAGACACTTAACCCCTAATTGCTCCTGATGGCTGCGTCCGTCGGTGTTTGAACAATTCTAAGTCGCTTTGGATAAAAGCGTCTGCTAAATGAAATGTAATGTAATGTAATGTAAAAGATAAAATGGACGGCATAGGATGGTCAGCTGTTCCAGGTTCGGCAAGCAGGAGTGGGAGAGAAACTTGGTATTGTTGGGGTTACACCACCGGTTGTTTACCACGCCTCCATCTTTGGATTTCCCAGACTCCCCCGTTCTGTCGCCACGGAACACAGAGAAGGCCTCGGCTGGACGTATGGCTTCATCCGGCACCAGTGGTTTCAACCATGTCTCCGTCAGACAGAGGACACAACAGTTCTTCGTGTCACGGTGGAATTTAATCCTCGCTCATGAAGTTCATCCATCTTGTTCTCCAGGGACTGGACGTTAGCAAGAAGGATGCTTGGCAGAGGTGCACGCTAAGGTTGCGTCCTCATTCTGACCCGAATGCCGCCTTAAGGGTATGATGTGGATAATCTAAAGATGAGCAAATTGGTAAAGAACAAAAGAAACACATGACTATTTAAAAAAAAAAAAAAAAAGACTCAAATTCTTTGTTTTCTCCAAGCAGATCTCTGTCAGACGAATGACAAACGACAAAGATTGTGAAAATCTTTACGACAACGTCTTGGTACAGGAGAATATTTACACGGTAACCACCAAAATAATTGACTCCACGGAATGATGGAAGGCCCTTCCACGTTCACATTCACAAACATGTCCTTTTCTGCCTGACGGTGGTTCAACAGGAAATGTACGACACCAAAGCATCGCCTCCTCAGCTGCCTCCTCCCGTGGACCAGCGGAGGCGTGGGCCTGACGAGCTCCGTCACAACCCAATGCTGGTATCACATGAAGCTCCCACGTTGGTCAATTTACATATTAAAAAACATTTCTGGAACAGTTGATTGCGTTCACGAGACAAAATTGTCCTCTGCTTGTTCCTCTTTCACCAGGATGCCAGGTATCTGAAGGATTTAAGAGGATTCAGATTTATATTTAATACAACACAGACAATGAATTATATTAAATAATTATAGAACCCAGAATCGCGATTGTGGCGCCACCCCTTGCGGCCGCCTGCGCGAGCACTGCGTGTCGATTACGCACATTTGAGAATTTTTCGTATTTTTCGAGCTTATAGAGCTTATTGTGCGTAATCACCGGGTGTCATGACATTTCACTGCATATATGTACGACCGTATGTGTGCGTATGTGACAAATAATCTCTTGAACTTGAACTTGTTTACCTCGGTGCTTCCTCCGTGGGCCCGCTCGTGGAACAGCGGCTCCATTTTTGTTGTTGTTGTTGTTGCTAAGCGTGTTCCTGCGTAGGATTTCCGCCGGCCACTCTGCTCCCATGGATAAAAAGTCCCAAAGTTGTTCGTTTAGGGAAATTTTTATATCCATGAGTGCATCGTGGTCGTATGAGGTAACTGCCGATGCTTTTTTGGCGTACATTATGATAAAACCGGAAAAAGATACTAAAATGTGCAAAAGTCAACCGGAGCGCCGGCACAGGCGACTGCAAGGGGCGGCGCCACTATCAATGCGGTTAAGTCTGTCTTCTGTCGACAAAAGCCACATATGAATTACACCACGTAAACCAGTAGTGATCAGATTGTCCAGTTTAGTATTTATCATTGTTAGATTTACTTTATTAATGGATTTTGTCGATGGGATTATGTTCAGGCAACATTCGAGAAATGCGCTCTAGGAAAATTTGAAAAGCGTTGCATAATTTACACAATGTCGGTTGTTTTGTAGCCAAATCGAGATTCTATGGACATTGTCTCCTACATATTAGACATTGTGATAATATTATTGTTGTTACACTAGGGTGCATACATACATTTTTATGCTGAGTCAGTAGTCGGTTATTCAACATAACTGATGGGAAATGACAGAATTATTCCACGTACCCTATTTTACATTCATGGACCTAGACCAAACAATGTTGTCAAAATGTGTCTCTCACCCAAGTGTTTAAGTCCAAGTCTGTTTAAGTGCCCAGGTGAAAGCAGCCCTACCCATCCCACTCGAAGGACAAAGGAAGGAAATTCATAATTTCATATACACCACCTCCGACCAGGTGACTGAGTGGCGACTTCCAGAGGAAAAGCTGGAACTCCGCCAGATTCCTGGGACCGTTCCAGATCCTCCTCACCATCACCACCACCATAAGGGGATGGTAGCCCAGGAGGTAGAGCTGGTCATCTAGTAATCTAAAGGTTGCTGGTTCGATCCCAGGCTCTTCCTGCTAGCATGCTGTAGTGTCCCTGAGCAAGACACTTAACCCCTCATTGCTCCTGATGGCTGCGTCCGTCGGTGTTTGAATAATTGTAAGTCGCTTTGGATAAAAGCGTCTGCTAAATGTAATGAAATGAAATGAAAGACCATCGCAGTGGCAGTTAAGGTGGCAGAACGACCAATGTGGGTACACATATTCAATTGCAAGAAAGTCTGCAACCTTCCAGGGGACCAGATCAACGACAACAACGGAGAATCATCGGACGTGAACTGAGATCACGATCCTTGTCGCATATGTGCTAGTAACCTCTGTCCCGCGAAGAGGATATGCCACTAGAGTATTTCTACTTGAAAAGGATGATGCCCCATCAACAGGAAAATATTGGACACGCCTGTGTGATCATCTTTCTCATCATGATTGCCTACTGGAACACAGTTCCGCAGCGAGACTTAAATAATAGCCACTGCCCCTCCTCACTCTCACTCACATCCGATCCAGAAGAAGAGCCCCAAGTGAGAAATGAACGTTCTGTCACTAACACAGTCCACCCATGGTTAAAAGTTGAATCGACTGGACATTCATTTCAACAAGATATGTGGGGGAGATTTTTGAATCATTCAGGTAAAGAAGAGTATGGCGCGGATCATTCCTGTTATGTATGTAGTAAAATGCCTCACTCAGTGCACCATTCATCCTCTCACCTATATCAACGTCATGGGAACAATCTAGATGTTTAGCAACGGCTAAAAATTTTCCAACTTAAATTAATATGACTGAACTAATATATAATCATATTGATGGAGGTACGACACATTCTGTTGAGATGAAGCAAAACGGTGAACTGATAAAGGTATTCCACTATAATCTTTCTGTAGGACAATTGAACTGCACTAATGTATGGAGAAGATTGGTTACTACTCTAACTGATGCTCTAGCCTCCTCGACTATACGTAGTCCATTCACGTGCTAGAGTTATTCACCCCTTGTGTTTTCAATCCATTTGTTAACTGCTACCCTGGAATTCCAATTGGGATAACAACTGCATGTAAACAAACCCAAATAGTTTATACAATGGGATAAGCAACAGTTCCTGATATCTATTGGTTATGTGGACACATGGCGTATGAAGTCTGCCCAAGAATTGGACTGGCATTTGTACACCGGTTAAGTTTAGATATGCCAATTTACATGAATAATCTGACCAAGACCCATCAAGATGTGCGTGTAAGGCAATCAGGAACATATATGTCGTTGACATCGGTTCCAGCAGAGTATAAGATTGTTGGTGGAGCAGAACATTTTTTACGTCTATATTAGCGCACGTAGGTACATCTACAGCTTTTAAGTGGCTAAATATCATACATTATAAGTTGTTACTGTCAATTAATACAACAATCCTAGCAGAAGAAGCTAGAAACAAGAATTAACTTCAATCCGTTTAATGGTTCTCCAGAATCGTATGGTACTAGACATAATGAGTGCTGCTCAGGGAGCTGTATCTGCTATGATTTTGGTATCGTGCTGTACATACATTCCTGCCAATGATGTAGAATCAGGAAATTTGTCTTTAGCCATACAAGCTATGAAAGAGTTACGTGATGGTCTAATGAAAGATCAAGCTAACACTTGGGACCATTTGCTTGGCTAAGAAATGCACTGGCGCCATGGATTTCTACGTTCATAAAGATATTGATACCTGTAGTGATAATGCGTTAAATGCTATGTTGCTGTCTAGTGTGTTAAGTACCTATCTTTCGTAAGATGATTACTAATATGGCGACGGGACAGTTTGTCTCCATACCACTAGATGATTGGAAACCACCTTTTAATAACAAACAGGTTGAGATGCTGAGATGCTGAAATATGGAGATGTTTGTCTAATCATGTTTATCGTTACTTATAGCATGTGTTAGTCATTACGTGCACAATGCATTTTGCTGTTGTCATTATGAAGTAATAACCATTGATTAATCTGCATAGCATTATGTATTAGTGGAATCTCTATGTTTGTTTTGTTTATTTCATTATGCGATTCATGATTATTTTCTTTTTGTGTGTTTTCTAGTTAAAATTGTAAAATGGCCACACAGGGTTTTTCCAGCTCTTGATGTCCAACCATCTTAATGACAAGCGAATATTTAATCTTTTCTTCTTCTACACTTGGAAAACAACGTGGTTACAATTATCAATATCAGAATTTTCAAAATCGATATTGAATTGGGAAAATTTATATTGCAATGCATCGATTTTTTGGTAATTTTAGCCAGTCCTATGACACAGCATCACTTATTCCAATCAATGGCCTTTTCTGACTTTGTTCTCTAGATTTTCAATCTTTTCCTCCTTCACAGTGTGGTTGGTCTTAGTGTTTCCTTTAAACATTTTTTTTTTTTTACATTAATCATTTTTTATGTGATTGATTGACTTCATAATTCAACCTCATACATTCACTGTTATAAAGAGAGATAAAAAATCACGATATCCCAAAAGTGTCTAATTAAATTGTTTTTAACCACCGTGTCCCCTGAGGACTGTCGTCTTGGATGTGGCTCCCGGGCCTGTGGACTCCTGCCTGAGGGACAGCGTGCAATATCACGGTTCTCAAATAGATTCAGAAACTGAAATAATATCATTAAGACGTCTAATGGGATTGATTTTTTCAGACTATTCGGGCTCCTCAGAACACATTGACATTTAAATCTATCACTGTATTTATTATATGTGGCAGGTGGCCCCAAGTACAAAAGGGGAGGTGTGCCAATTAGTGAAGTTGCAGATATAGGGCTCTGCAGGAGAACCTCAGGTTGCAGCTGTTGTTTCTGGCGGGCGGAATGAGGGAGGTGCACACCTCATTCTATGCTGCAGTGTGCAGCATAGAATGAGGCATGTCTGTTTCTGTTTGTGTGTTTTTATACTTGGGTTTGAATGTGAAATGTAATGTGTCATGTATTTCAGACCTGCTTCTCTGCTGGGTTGAGGGCAGCTGGAAGTCGGGAGGAACTAGATCCATGGACCAGCTGAGTATCAGTGGTCAATTAGCTGCTCTCGCCGTGGACTCATTTTCAGTGTTTTTCTGGTTTGTTTGGGTTTATTTCTCTGTCTAGTCCACCCTGGCAAGTGAGCTGGTAGCAGGCGAAAACATGAGTATCACCCTGTGGCAGGATTTTTCTTTCATTCATTTATTTTGTTTGATTTGTTTTTCAAGAGATTCAAGATTCAATTTTTATTTTTATTTGTCACTTACATATACATACTTTCATACATATATGCAGTGAAATGTAATAAATTGAATGTTGTTATTAGCAAATCGGCTGGCTTCCCCCTCTAACAGCTCCTCTAGAATCCCAGCCAGGCGGTGAGGGCAGGCTTAAGAGGTGGGATGGTCCCTCAGTTGTAGAGCCAATACTCACCTGTGTATATTTGTTCAGCAATTATCATCATATCATATAATGTCATCATCATATCATTATTGCCATTTGTTGCGCCATCTGTCGTGGAAACAGTCTCTGAAAAGCACACATGCGACATATGAAGACTTCAAATCCCATGATCTCACGCTACTCGACGTCAGATGCCATCTTGTTTGTTATTGTTTTGATTGAAAGATCCTGAACGGAAGGAGATACACATTGTACCTCAACTATCTGAACATGTTTTCACTTTCTCTGTTTGCTGCCACGGTCGATGCTGGAGGTTCAGGGCCTTGCTCATAGGCACTCCGGTCGGGCAGAGTGTGTTGCCACAGGGTATTCTGGGAAAGCACCGTCGCTCTCGGATCCCTTGAGGTTTAATTGAGATTAAAAATGTTTGATTCGCAGCAAAATTGGGAAGAATTTCTCCTGACTTATACATGACTGACTGGCGTCTCAGCCTACATGTTCACTGCCTATCTTAACAGAGTGACACTCATAACATAACACATGTCATCCAGTGCGTTACACTACCTCCCCTTCTCAAAGTACCCCGTTCCCAAGGGGGCAAATAAAGTCTTCCAAATTACCAGGGGGTCTGAGGTTTGTCTGAGGCCGTGTCCGTCCTGGGGTAGGAGGGAAAAGGGCTGGAGCGGACCCCAGGGGAAGGGACAGGGCAATGGGTCAGGGAGGGGGAAACAGGGCAAGGGGAAAAAGGTCCAGTTCATGAGGGGCAGGATGAGAAACTGACGTCATTGGAGGGGCCAGGGGTCAGGGCAGTTGGGGGCCAGCCTATTTCGATGCAGGGCAACCTTTCCTTCCTTTTGGTGGCAGCTGGACCCTGCACATGACTTTGCCTAGTCTCTCCAGAAATTCTGCAAGGCCTCACCCAAGGCTGTCCAACTTCGGGCACCTGCCCTCCTTTCTCTTGGGGTTATATACCCAGACCAGCTCCTCTACTTCGAAATGCCGTCTTGACCCTGCACCCTGTAGTTGGCCCCTTGTGAACTCGTGAGCAGACTCCAAGTGGTCCTGAAGCATTTTGGCATAGTCAGTTCCTGGAGGGTTGACAAGGGTGACTGGAGGTTTGCCCACCATCATCTTAGCTGGGGTCTGGATCTCCCTGCCTAATATGAGAAGGACAGGGGAGCAGGAAGTGGAGTCCTGGGCAGCAGACCAGGGAACATGGGTATCCCAGTCCCATTGGTGTTTCGTGCTTCAGCATTTCCATGTTGTGCAGCTGGTCAGTGGATATCAGTGAAATCATACGCCTGTAGCTCCTCGATCCATCGTGCCAGCTGGCCTTCCGTCTCTCTCAAAGACATGAGCCACTGCAAGGCCGAGTGGTCGTTCCTAACTGAAGTGGAGTGTCCCAAGGTAATATTTGAAATGTCTGATGGCACTGACCACGGCGAGCAGCTCCCGCCTGGTGGCACTAGTGATGTTAAGCCTTGTTGAATGTCCTCCTGTGGTATGCCACCACTCTCTCTCCTCCAGGCATCACATGGGCCAGCACAGCGCCTGAGCCGACACGTTGGATGAAAGGCAGGGTGGGGTCAAGTGGGAAAAGATCTGTGAAGCCAATGCCACATGGCACTCCTCTGTCCGCAATAATGCCACCCCTTTTGCAGCAGCTAGAACAGGAGCGAAGCTATGCAGGAGAACCCTCTCATGAACCTTTGGTAGTAGGGGCAGGCCCAGGAAGCTCTTTGGGTTACGCACAGAGCTGGAGATAGGCCAGTCCTTCACAGCTTGCATCTTTTCATCCATAATTCTGACACCACCACCTCCAAGCCTGTGGCCCAGAAATGTGACCTCATGTCTCATAAAGCAGAATCTCTGGGAGTGCAGTTTCAATCCCTTCTGCCACACTCTCCAGCACTCACCTGAGGGCCCCGAGAGCAGACTCAAAGGACTCCCATGAACAAGGATGTTGATTAGGTACACAACACACTCGTGGCAGGGTCGTTGTCAAGTACCTTGTCCATCAGTCTCTTAAACATGGCGGGGTCATTGCAGAGACCGAACACAAGGACCTTATATTACCATAAGCCCCAGCTGGTGATTGAGGTAGGTTTTGGTCTCGTCTCAGGAGCGAGAGGGGCCTGCCACTATCCACTGCACAGGTCCAGAGAGGAGAACCCAGAAGACCCTGCCACTGTGCCAAAGGCACAAAAGGGGGTAGGGATCCTTTTTGGTCACTTTGTTGGGTGTCTGAAGTCCACGCAGAACCACCAATCATCCTTCAGCTTCTTGGGTACCATGACGATCAGGGAGGCCCAGGGGCTGGTTGAAGGCTCAATGGGTCCAGCCCGTATCATCTCTCAAAGGGCTTTGTCCGCCGCTGTATGCCTGGCCAGGGGAAGACATTGGCACCTCATTCTAATGGGCTGTGCATCTCCGGTTTTGATGTGGTGCTGGATGAGATCTGTCTGGCCCACATCGTCCTCTTAAAGTGAAAATCAGTTGTTAAACTCCAGCAGGAGCTGCCACAGTAGATCCTGTTCACTGGGAGACAGTCCATCACAGATTTTCTGCCACACCTCCCTCACGGCCAAGACTCACCCCCATGTCAGATAACATAACACTAACATGGTACCCAGAGCTTTTCAATATTCTCTTGTAAAAAATAATGAATACTGTTTATTCTCCTTTTGTTCCAGTTCATTTCTATTTTATTGTATTTTGAGACACTGGTCAAATAAAAAAATAGCTCTTTATTCAAGATGGAATTGAACTTTAGCCAGATCTGTTTCTCTATTTGTAGTTAAGTCTACTTTTCGAGCTTCGGTCAAACGTCTCCCCCTCTCTCTCTCTCTCTGCCTCTCTGTCCCACTCCCCCTCTCATTCTCTCTCTCATAGTGCGTAACTCTGTAACTTTCAGTTTTGATATTGTACAAACCCTGTAACTCTGTCATGTTATGTTTCGATATTGTTCAGTACTTTTCCGCTTGACTCTGTGCTGGCCTGCCAGTAGTTTTCCATATGTGGGGGGGGGCGATAAGATGAGACAGAACCGTGTCTCATGGCTCGTACCTTGGTACAGACCAGAGTGCACCATTGCTGTACCTGTTGTAATAAATCTACCTAAGTACTATACAAAGTTTACTGACTTTTTTTGTTCTTTCCTCAGTTGTATAGGCAGTAAATTACAGGCTGCCTTCTAGTGAGCTAAGCCAGGAGGTGCCGCCGTCCTCGGACACACATTGGTTTTCGGTCTAGTCAGCCAGCGACAATACTAGGAAAAATCGGTGAGCAGACCCTTTTTCATGTTTGACTGTCAGGAGCTGTTGACTGAGTTTATCTTGGGGATCTCGTGCCTCCTTTATGAACCTAAATTCTGAATTCGGTTGGATTACCAAATTTGTAATTCATAATTGATGAGACGATAAATTAACGATAATTAAGACAGACAGTAATTAATGGAAAACGGGCAGATTAGCAGAAAAGGATTGGGATCCAGCTCCGGTCAAGAGGCCAACAATTATAAAGGACAATAGTGTTTAAGATGGAATTGTTACTGCTATTGGAATAGTAGATGAACAACCAGAACTGTGGGGCCACGTTGCCATCACTGTAAGTAAAAAGCTAGGAGGGCTTAGTCTGTGTCCCTCCGGAGTCGGTGATAGAGTGCGTGAATCTGCTGAAATGAGAAGGAACCATTTCCCCATTGATAGATGAGGAAGGGCCTCCATAACCACAGCTCCCCCTCCATATGCAGAAATACCATCTCGTCTGGCTCAGCCCGCATTCCAAGCCCCAGTTAGCATAGCCCCGCTGTCAGGAAAAATGCTGTTCACCCTCTAGCTCGACGATGCTCCCAAAGTGGAAAATGAGTCAGCCCCACCGATGACTGGTTCCTGAAAAATCCAGCAGAACCTCTATTTGCCCGTCTCATCCAAGAAGAAGATGCAGGCGCCACCATAGGTCAAGGCATTAGCAGAGGCCGGCCCAAGTGTACACCCCCGACGAGACCACCCCAGTATAGGTACACTCCCGCGGATCCCAACTCATCTGCTACCGAGACCAATGCATCCAGTTTTGAGTCCGAAGATGACGAAGGCCTTCACTTGCAGAGCTGCAGCGTCGATGAAACCAAAGACGTCGCACCAATAGAAGGCGTGAAGATGCCCTTCGACGCTCCCACAGTGTCCTGGAAGAGGAATATCAGAAGCTTTTTACCGAGTACGACGGCAACCTCACCAAAACTTGCAGAGGCCTCTCACCCACCGCCCTCGATCGACTCGCCATTGAAACCAGCCCATCCAGAACCAAACACCGAAAGTTGAAATCCCGCGGGAAGTCCCTCTATCACCTTCGCTCCCACACCGACCCTGCCTGGAACATGTACCCCCTGCTGGCGGTGTCAGGAAACACCCACGGAACCCCTAAGTGTGTCCCCTGGGGACACCAGGACATGATGACCGTGGCAAACTGCCTCCCGACCCTGGAGAATGAGGCCCGGAAGTGGATCGGTGCCCGAGAAGAAGCTACATCAGGACAGCGACATGCTTTGGGAGACATCAAAGCCCTGCTCACACCCTTAGTGGAAACAGGCCAACTCCACGAGATTGCCACCCGCCCCAACATGCAAGCTGAGTTCAATCACAGCTTCCCTGTTTCAACCCCTCAACCACTATCGAAATCGACTGCGGACGGCCCTGCAAGCGGAATTCCCTGACCAGGCAAAATTGAGTGGCCTGGAGGCCATGAAGTTGGAACCAAAAGATGATCCCACAGTCCATCTCCACCACATGCAACGGCAGTGGCCGGCCAGAAAACAGACAAATCAGCACTCATCACAGCAATGTTCCGCACCAGGGTGAAAGCCACCCCGACCCAAGATGTACAGCAGTCCCTCAACAACGTGGTCTACCTCTCTTCAATGCCATGGACCCAGTACAAGGAGCACGTCATTCATCACCTTGAGAGGAGCCGCCAGAGAGCCAAAGGAAAGAGTGACCAATCTCCAGTTGAAGGTACTATACTACAAACCCCTACCCCTGGAGACACCAACCAAATGCCTCACACAGAGCTCAAAGACCACAAGGAGGAAGGGGAAGAGGATGCGGAGGGCCAGAACCACAAGGACAGCAAAATGCTTGACCGCGTGACCCAATCATCTGCTACAACTGCCGTGGATCTGGTCACATCTAATACTACTGTCCCTTGCACCACCGCTCCGCCAACAGGGAGGCCTAGAGAATGACAGGCTAATGCTTCCATAGCTGTCCCTAACCCCCTAGTCCAATCCTATGGTCCAAGTGATTATAATGGGCAAATATCACCTGTTCATGGTTGAAACCGGTGCAACCTACACCTGTATCTCCAGAACACAGCCACCCTTACCCCTTTCCGGATGGCAAATGGAGACTTTAGGATTCTCTGGGATGACCCAACCACGGCCCTCGAGCTGACCACTGAAGACCAGACCCTGACCGCCCAGATCCTCGTGTCACCTTAAACCCAGGCCAATGTCATTTGTCAGCCTCAATGGAACAGGACCACCAACCCAATGTGTTTGTGCACCTGGACAGGACTGATGTGGGGCTCCTCACCTGTTTCACCAATTGTCATTAAACTCAAACCTGATGCCCAAGGACTGTGCCAGAGGCAATATTGTCTCACCCCAGCAGCCGTGGAAGGCATCAGACCAGTCATCATGGGTCTGGTCAAGGCAGGAGTGCTTTATGCAAACAGAAGCCCATGCAAGACCCCCATCCTACCTGTACCAACCCCCATTCAACAAACTACCGCCTTGTTCATGACTTAAGAGCGTCAACAGTGTTGTCATACCTAAGACACAGTGGTCCCCGTGGACAGGCCCCATCTCTTTAACAAGGCACTTAAGGAAGATCTCTGCTCCTTGTCCCTGCCCAACAGCAGCCGACTGCAGTATGTGGATGATCTTCTCCTGTGCAGTCCAGACAGGCTCACGTCCCTTCAAGACACTAAAACTCTCCTCACCACATTTGCCACCAGAGGACCATCAAACCAAGCTCCAGGCCTGCCAGAAGTCAGTCGCATACCTCGGAAACCTGCTCGAGGCAGGAGGATCCAGAATCGGTGTGGAACATGTCACAGGCATCACCAAAGCACCCAAGCCCGAAACTCCTACGCAAATGCTCTTGTTCCTCGAAATGGCCAGCTACAGTCATCAATGAATCGCTGACTACGCGCTCATACAAATCCCCTCAGAGACATTTCAAGAGGTTTATTTGTCACATACATATACATACTTTCATACATATACGCAGTGAAATGTAATGTAATGGACATTGTCAAAGCGGCACAGGGCTCCGATCACCCCCTACACAAGAGTGGACCCCAGCAGCTCACGCAGCATTCAAACTCACCAAAGTCAGGCTTCAACAAGCACCAGCTTTCAAAACACCGGATTACTCCACTCCATTAACCCTCTACATAGGAGTATGAGATGGACACTGCCTTTCAGTGCTGAACCAGTTGTACCCGGAAGGAGCCCACGCTATAGACCACTTCAGCACCATGTTAGACAGGATGGAACAGGGCATGCCACCCTGATTTTTTGCCTATGAGAAAGCCTCAGTGCTCACGATGGGACACCCAGTCACAATCATATCTTCATGCCAACTTCACCATCACCCTGAAAAGATGTACCACGGTCAACACGGCTGAGAGAATGACCACACCAAATTATTGAACGCCTCACGATGATGAAGGCCTCTCATGTTTAGCTACGGTCTCAACATTCACCATGGTGTGACCTGACCTCCACTCCGAAACCATCACAGATGTCACCCCCGACCTCACGCTGTACATTGATGGTTCCTGCTCTAGAGACGACCATGGTTTCCCGGTCTTGCAATACAGTGGTAAGCCAGGACCCTGACTTCAAAGAGAACACAACAGCAGCCCAAGAGACCGTGTGGGCAGAAATTTAAGTTCTGATGAAAGCCTGTGAGATGGCCAAGGGACTCATTGCCAACATTTTTACAGATTCAGCCTATGCCCCACGGTGTATGTCACGCCTTCAGCACTGTTTGGAAACAATGAGCATTCGGCAGAACAGACGGAATCCCAATTTCTCACTCGCAGGCAATCGACACCCTACTAGCTGCCAAGATTCTTCCAAAAAGACTGGCAATTGTCAAATGACCAGCCCATCTGGCCAGGCCATTATGCATGGAAACATTGCAGGCGACATGGCAGCCAAAGAAGCTTCAGCGAGTCTCCAGCCTGTTAACATGGGCATCCTGACACTCCTGCCACCTTCTTCTGACCTTGCTGCCATCCAAACCGTGGCTGGCATCTATGAACATAACTCTTGGGTCCACCATGGAGCGTTCCAAGGCACGGATGGACCAAGCAAGGGTATGTGGATGATCCCATCAGAAAGGTTTGTCGCACCAAGCCAGCTCCTCCACACCCTCATTTCGGACGCACATGGTCAGGACCATAATGCGAGGGGGGAAGTACTAAAAAGATCCCAAAAATGACCGCCTCACTTGAGCATGCCATGGCAAGCTGCGTCACCTGCTTGACCTACAACAACCGAAAAGCAGCGCAGGCAGAAATCGCACGCATCCCGGTCCCCACCAGACCATTCTGGCACCTCCAGATCGAATACATCGACACGATCGCCCCAATCGGAGGCAGACAATACATGCTCGTGGTCATCGATGTCTCCAGATAAGTTGAGGCAACCCCATCCAAGCATGCAGATGCAGGAGCAGTCCTGAAGTTCCTGTGTCGAGAAATCATACTAAGATTTGGAAATTGCTGAGACAATGGACCTCACTTTGTCAACAATTTCTTTGAAGAAGTGCTCTGATAGCTCCAGATTAAGCACCTTAAAGGCTGTGTCTACCACCCCAAGTTACAGGGAATGGAGGAAAAAGCCAACGGCGCACTCAAAGCAAGAATCGCCAAAATCTGCCAGGCAACTGGCCTGAACTGGGCAGACGCCCTACCCATCGCTCTGATGGGAATGAGGAGCCAGAAAAACCGAAACACCCATCTCACACTTCACGAGATGATGACTAGAAGACCGATGCCGGTCCTGTATCTAAGAGGGCCCCACCCAGGGCCAGCTCTTGAACAATGTGAAAACGAACTGATTAGCTATGCTAAACATCTGTCTACTCTCCACCTTGCAATCTACAACCAGACGCGAGAGACCACCCAGCCTAGGGACGAACCTGCTCCAGTCCAAAGCCAGCTCCACCCCGGAGACTGGGTGTATCTGAAAGTACACAAGTACAAGTGGGATGACCCACAGCGAGGACCCTTTAAGATATCTTTGCTAACCCCCACTGCAGCTTGTATCCAAGGAAAGAACCTGTGATTCCATTTGACCCATTGCACACGAGCCCAGGAACCCAGCCGTCCTCTCCATGAGATTGCACAGCACCTGAAAGGGACAACCCCAGGAACTGAACCAGTCAGGGAACCCAAACCATCATCAGCCAAAGCGAATTAGTACACCCTGTATAATGATGTCGGCTCCACACGGCACGGCTGGCACCACTTCAGGCAGATTTGCGGACCACGAGGCACCTTGTTGTTCCTTACGGTATTTCAAGTTCCTAATATTTGGGGTAATTTTGGGGGCACATATGCAGACCCCAGTACAGTACACAAAATAAGCCAGCAATAACACCACCCCCTGAAAAAAAAAACCATGCCGTATTGTGCAGTACAGTACAGCATAGTACAGCACAGTGTAGTATAGTAGTGTAGTACAGTACAGTGTAGTATAGTGTAGTACAGTACAGCATAGTACAGCACAGTGTAGTATAGTATAGTACAGTACAGTGTAGTATAGTAGTGTAGTACAGTACAGTGTAGTACAGTATAGTGTAGTACAGTACAGTGTAGTACAGTACAGTGGAGTACAGTGCAGTACAGTGCAGTACAGTGCAGCACAGTGCAGTACAGTGTAGTACAGTGCAGTACAGTACAGTGCAGTACAGTGCAGTACAGTGCAGTACAGTGTAGTACAGTACAGTACAGTGCAGTACAGTGCAGTACAGTACAGTGCAGTACAGTGCAGTACAGTACAGTGCAGTACAGTACAGTGCAGTACAGTGTAGTGTAGTACAGTACAGTACAGTGCAGTACAGTGCAGTACAGTGTAGTGCAGTACAGTACAGTACAGTACAGTACAGTGCAGTACAGTACAGTGCAGTACAGTACAGTGCAGTACAGTGTAGTGTAGTACAGTACAGTACAGTACAGTACAGTACAGTGCAGTACAGTGCAGTACAGTGCAGTACAGTGTAGTACAGTGCAGTACAGTGCAGTATTTGCCGCTCCAGTCCAGCTGGTGGCGGTAATGCGCCTCCAAGCTGCTTTGCCAACCCACAATAAAGAGTAAAGAAGCAGCAGCAGCAGCAGCAGAGTCAACCAAGCTTCCCATCCCTACTTATTTGTTTTTATCTCTTCCAGCTTTCAAACGCTTACACACCTTTACAAAAGCTCCATTCACTTGTGGATCCTTTGGCTTCTTCATTTCATTTCCCACGCAACGAGCAGCGCTATATCGCTTCCCTTAGCATTAGCTGCATGCTAGCAGGCCGCCGCGGAGCCCCGACCCGTCCTGCAGAGGGAGCCCGAGCAGGGGGCACCGGAGAGCGGGGAGTCCCGCAGCCAGACAGCGGCGCTTTGAGCCCAGCTCAGCTGAGGTCAGTGTTGATCACTGCTTTTATTTCCTTCTTGTTGCTCCAACTCGGCTTCTACACCTTTTCTTGGGTGGAGGCTCTTTGTGCTTTACGTGACGTCACCTGCAAGCAACACTTTCAGCTGCAAAGTCTCAACATTTAAGATCCAAGAGGTTTATATGTCACATACTTATACACATTTGTATATACAGATATGTGCAGTAAAACGCATGTGATTAAAGTGATTATATTGTTTCACAACATAGAAAGTAATGAATGCAATTCCCATAATTTCCCACCTGTTTATACCAAAATAAAACGAAAATATTTTATTAAGCCATGAATAGCACACATGCACTGTACAGTGGCACAGTGCAATACACTCACAGCAAGAAGGTTCTGGGTTCGATTCCCGCCTGGGGCGCTGTTGGCACCGTGCTCCGGTGGGTTATCTCCCAAATAGGAGCCTTTCTGGGTGGAGTTTGCATGTTCTCCCCGTGCTCACATGGGGTTTCCTCCACCTCACGTCAGTAAGGACCCCCACCCAAAACATGCACCATCATGGTCTGACCAGCGATGGACACTTGGTACCAGGTCCCCGCGCGTCGACGAATGCTGCCCACTGCTGGTTAAATGCAGAGGAACCATTTCACCAGCACCACCAAAGCATGTGTGTGTGTGTGTGTGTGTGTGTGTGTGTGTGCATGTGTTATAGTGTGGTGTGTCGGTGACGATTAAAGATTCTTCTTCAAAACATAAATGAAAATTTTAATGGATGAATGTATGTACAATATAGCAATGCTTCATTAATGCACTACTTCCCTTGAGCGTGTAACATCGTAACACATCACTTCTTACAATTTTCAACGTGCTAGTCATAATGCTAAGGGTAATAATCGTAGGCTTCGTCCCCGTCGAGAAGAGGAGTTGTTCCATCAACCACCATTAGTTCTTTCTGGGTTATTGCAGTTTCAATCAGCCTTTGGAAAAGTTGGGGTGGGATGATGCAGGATGATGCAGCCTCCGAAGACCACTATCACACCTGCAATGACAGCTACAGAGGTTATTATGGACACCATCACCCCCTTCCACTGGCCGAACCATGATTCAAAGAGGCCAGTGAGGGAGGTGTCAATGCCGCAATTCTCTGCCAGTGCCTCAGCTAATGTTGTGAGCCCATGCAATGCCTTGGTCACCGAGCCATCTGGAGCGGTGTTGTTGGGACTGAACGTACAACACATCGACCCAAACATCACCCATACCCCACCCTTCTCAGCTTAGAGCATGTCTAATGCCATTCTGTTCTGCCACACCATTAGACTAGTAGCTGCCGTCTGTTCTACCAAGCCTTGAACTGTGTTCCTAGTGTGATTTATAAACCTCTGTTGGTTGTAATTGATCCAGTCCACATTCTTATTTATCGTGGACCCCCACAACAGTGCAAATTCAAAAGCTACACCTTTTTGATTTCTAGCTTTGAACTCCTCAGGTAACCCTCTGGGTACTCCAATAGCGTTGATGTAAACCTGTGTATCAAGAGATCCACCTGGCGCTACCTCTCTCTTTTGTCGTCCGTTAGCAGAGTGCTGTTGTGCAGCGTCATGTACCGTGTGGGGCTGGATCAAGGTGAAAGGCATTACCAGCTGGACTATGGCGCATGTCCCTGTCCACTCGCTTGGTAAGTTAGACCTAAGCCGTCTTCCCCCACACAGCCACCAGAGGTCAGCCCTGTCTTGGCACAGCCTTGTAAAGGGGGAGGCTGGCAACACAGAAGGAAGGTTACCCATAGCGGTGTCAGTAGTTACGTTGATCACTTGGCTACATCCTGATAGCTGTTCCATTCGATGTCCCGGGGTTACGAACCTAGTTAAACGGGTGTAATTGCCGTTAGTCACTTCAAATGGTGGTGGTGTTGGTGTTTGTCACTGGTGGAAATAGGTCATATGAATCAGTACAGTTTGGGTCGGTAGGTATTGTTGCTTTCTCATATAACTTAACCATACAGGGGAGTCAGTGGTCCGAATTTTCAAAATGTAGTGGAAAAGTTATGGTCCCCAACTTAGGCTTGGCAGTAGATCATGCATAGCAGTCGTCCTTGGCTTACGACATGGCGGTGAACCTTATCCAATCTAACAATTTGTTTTCATCAGAGTATCCTGTCTCTAATTCCATAGTATCATGTAGCTCTTTGACTTTTATGGTCTTAATAAGGTCCTTTTGTGGTACAGGTGTTGCAGCAGGTGTTGCTGTAGTGTTGGTGGTTGGCTTCCGTATCACTATGATTTTAAATGTTCCCCTGTGTCTCGTCCCGTGCTATCTGATGCCAAGTCATAGACCCCCCCCCCCCCCCCCCCCCATCGTCAGGTTGTGCTTTTTTAATAGTTATGTACACCGGGTTACAAGCGGCAGGTCCACATGGCATGAGTACATGGCCGCGGACCAAACTAAATCTGTCTTTCTTTATCTGTAAGAGTGTGTTTACTTGTGGGATGATAAGTCCAGTCATAAGGATCTGTGTGCCACCACACCTGTCCCATGACAGACAATGAGGACCCCCTATACACAGGTACTTTTGATCTGTCAATAACTGATGTGCTAGGAGCTGAGTACAGCTCGCAACTTCGCAAAGGTCTAGTTGGAATGTGGCATCTTCCCCTTCCACCAAATGCACCTCTTTTATCCCTTGGTCCACATGACCAGGTTAAGATAGTTGTTAATAGTAGGAGTATAAACATCTTCAGAGATAACTAGGTACTCAGGGATCTGTTGGTTTCTTCACCAGGTTTAAGACAGCTGTTCAATATAAGGGCAGCTCCCTTTGTAGCCCAGACTTCCTCCTTTGTACAGTTTATCTCTTTACATAGTTCACAGTGTGTCTAATCTGGATCTGGTTGTGGTGTGATTACTCTTTTGCAGTGCGTCAGGTGTATCCAGGTAGGCCTCTCCTTGATTTTCACCACTGTTGGCGTTGTTTGAAGAACTTGGAACGGTCCTTCCCACCTAGGTTGATGACATCTTTTCCTCTGGATCACTTGATGAAGACCCAATCGCCGGGTTGTACCTTTTGCTCGTCCTGTTGCTGTGGGTGTTCTTCAGCGAAGCTGTCAATGACAATACTTTTGTTAGTGATTCTGGTTTCTCCGGAAAAATCTTTTAGTGGTTGATTTTGGTCTGGCTGTCCAAACAACACTTCATATGGTGATAGCCCTCTGACACTGGGTGTCATTCTCATGTTTACTAATACTAATGGAAGGCAATCGACCCAAGTGAATCCTGTTTCTGCCATAGGTTTTTTTTCCCATTTTTTATTTAGCTCTAAATAATTCTGTATTCTGTATTGTCTAATCTATATTTCGCCTACCAACTAAGAGTGCAGAGCCAGCAACTTCCAGAGTGCAGAGCCAGCTTCTCCCAGCAACAGAGTACTCGTGTATGTGTAGTAGTGTATGCAGTAACCCGATACAGTATGCAGTACAGCAAGGCAGTGGGGCCTGTGTAGGTGACTCAGTGCTTTTTGTTTGGACCCCTGGTGAGTTCAGCGTTGACAGTTCTTATAGCTTGCGGAAAGAAACTCTGTCTCAGTCTCTCTGTTCTCAGTGTGTGACTGCAGAGGCGCTTGCCTGCTGGAACAGTCCGTTGTTGGGGTGGTGAGGATCCTTCATGATCCTGCGGGTTCTGCTACTACACCTTCTGGTATATAAGTCCTGCAGGGAGGGGAGGGTAGTTCCAGTTGTACGTTCAGCTGAACACACCACCCTCTGCAGGGCCCGCCTGTCCTGGGCAGTACAGTTCCCAAACCAGGCAGTGATGTTGCCTGTCAGGATGCTCTCCACTGCTCCAGAGTAGAAGGACTTGAGGATCCTCACCGAGACCCTGAATTTCTTTCGCTGCCTCAGGTGGTAAAGACGCTGCCTCACCTTTCTCACCAGATTGTCTGTATGTAAGTCCATGTTAAATCCTCTGTGATGTGGACTCCCAGGTACTTGAAGCTGCTCACCCTGTCAACAGAAGTCCCATTAATCACCAACGGCACGTGCGTCCTTGGTTGTAATCCCCTCCACAAGTCCACAATCAGCTCCTTAGCTTTGCTGAGGTTCAGGAGGAGGCTGTTGTCCTGGCACCAGAGTGACAGGTCAGCCACCTCCTCACGGTAGGCCTTCTCATCGCAGTCGGTGATCAGGCCACCACCACAACGGTGTCGTCAGCAAACTTGATGATGGTGTTGGAGCTGGACCTGGCCACACAGTCATGTGTGTACAGGGAGTACAGTAGGGGGCTGAGGACCCAGCCCTGTGGGGGATCCTGTGTTCAGGGCGAGGGAGCTAGACATGTGCCTCCCCACCTTAACCGCCTGGCTTAGAGGAAGTCCAGCATCCAGGCACACAGCGGAGTGCTCAGTCCTAGCTCGCGCAGATGCGTGAGCGTGGTGTGCAGTACCTGGGAGACCGCGTCATCCATGGATCTGTTCAGCTGGTACGCGAACTGCAGAGGGTCCAAGGTGCGGGGGAGGGAGGCGCAGATATAATCCTTAATCAGCCTCTCGAAACACTTCATGACCACCATGTGAGGGCCACCAGACAGTAGACATTCAGGCAGGCTGGAGAGGCGATTTTCGGGACAGGAATGACGGTGGACCTCTTGAAGTAGGACTGCACCACCGAGTCGGTAAGGGAGGCTTTGAATAGCCTAGTGAACGACAGGGCTAGCTGGTTTGCACAGGTCTTCAGTACACTGAGAGTGTACGCTCATCCCCAGCGGTGTAACTCCAATTTGCGGCCGTGCGAGCCCTCAGAGCGCCGCAGATGAAATTATTGACCTAGGGTTTCTGGTTCGGAAATATCCGAGCTTTCACCGTGGGAAGAATACTGTCCACTAACGTAGCTATAAAGCACGTAGCTACTTCCGTAAACTCGCTGACGTCACTGGAACTTGATTGGAACATGTCCCAGTCTTTGTCAGTAAAAGCGTCCTGAAGCGCGACCTCTGATTGATCCAACCACCGCTTTACGTCCCTCGTCACTACTGTTCCACCCGCGATGCATGACTTGTAATCAGGAAGTAACAAAATAGGGAAATGATCCAATTTCCCGAAAGCAGAGAGTGAGACGGTCTTGTATCCGTTCTCATTCGGTGTGTAGCAGTGGTCCAAAGATACATCTCCCCTGGTGGCACACGTGATGTGTTGATGGAAATTTGGCAGAACTTTTTTAAGGTTTCCCTTGTTAAATTCCCCAGCTACCACCACAGCCGCGTGGGGATGTTTGTTCTGAAGTCCACACACACATCTTACAGGTCTTACAGGGCTGTGTCAGTGTCGGCTTGCTCTGTTATATAAACGGCTGTGATGTTGACCGTGCTGAATTCCCGGGGGAGGTAGAATGGCAGCATTAGATGGTCATCTGTTCCAGGTTTCTCGAGCAGGAGTGGGAGAGAGTCTTCATGTTGTTGGAGTTACACCAGTGGCTGTTGGTCATGAGGCAGACGCCTCCTCCCTTGTATTTTCCCAACTCTTCCGATCTGTTCGTGCAGGACATGGAGAAGGCCTTGGCTGGACATATGGCGTGGTTTGGCACCAGCGGGTTCAGCCATGTCTCCGTCAGTCTGAGGACGCAACACTTTCTCGTGTCCTGTTGGAAAGTAATCCTCGCCCGAAGGTCATCCATTGTATTTTCCAGGGACTGGATATTGGCGAGAAGGATGCTGGGCAGCAAGGTTGCGTCCTCATTCTGGTTTGGATGCCACCTAGCTTACTGCGGTGCCGTTTAACAGCGGCTCCATTGTTGCTGCTGTTGTTGTTGTTGTTGACAGCGTTGGTGCGTAACATCTCCGGGGCCGCTGGATCCATTGATAAAACGTCCCAAAGTTGATCATTCAGGGAAATTTTCATATCCAAGAGTGTATCGCAGCCATAGGAGAAAGCTACCAATGAGTTTTTGGCGGTCATAGTGATATAAAGCAGGTAAAAATACTAATAGTGAGCATAATTAACTGGAGCGCCTGTTCAGACTGCCGCTTACGGGCGGTGCCACGTCACAATGTTCAGTTTATTCTACACACACACACACACACACAGCAGAAGGGAGAGTCACTCATGTAATGATGATGTCATAGTTTTCCAGACGGTTGATATGATTGTTGAAGCACATAGTATGTTGTGTTTGCACTTGGACTCGTTGATGACATGATGTCATTATATTGACAGGAAGGCGGAGGCAGTTGAAGAACTATTCTGCCATTTATCTCAATTGTGTTTTCTTTCATCCTTCATTGAACGTCATCTCATCAAATGTACCACGTATGAGGACTCAGCAATGATCAGCTTCAGGCGCCTTTCATGAGCTGTGTTTCATATGGGCTGTGTGTGTGTGCATGTACGCACACAACACAACAGACAACAAGAAACATGTTTCTATTCAAATTTAACTGGTAATAAAGACGAAAATAAACAAGCACATTTATTCAATTGATTAAGGAAATAAACATTTTATTATAAAATTTTTAATATAAAATAAACGTTTACACTTTATTCTCATTCTAGAACAAGGAGAAGCTCCCAGCAGTGCTCTTTGACCCGGAAGTAGATCACAGCGCTCACTCTCCCGCCGCCTCCGACACAGACACGTGACCAGAAGCTCCACGACGACAACAACAATGGCGGAGCGGCTCCAACTCGTCACCTTCTCGGTACGAGAGCGAATCTCTGCGGCGGTGGGAGAGCTTCTGTTCCTGTGCGACAAGGTGAAGGTGAGAGAAGAAGTGAGAGACGCGCTGAGCGACAAGGTGATAGCGGCAGGAGGAGACATTTTCAGAGAGTTTGAAGGCTCTGTGCTGCACTGGGAGAGCAGACGGAGGCGCCCGGAGCAGGAGATGCGGAGGCTGTACAGAGTGCTGGCTTCCATCCTGAGGCCTGGAGTCCAGCTGAGCAGAGCAGGTCTGGACCCTTCGTATACATTTTCAAAAGCTGATGTCACATTTATCACATGGCAATAACAAGTTAATATGGAGTCAAAGGTGGTCAGTGGCTGCCATTGAGTTTCCTCAGTGGCCGCCGTCATGGCCTGTTATACATGTACAGTTGTATGAAATAATTACTATATATTTTCTGGTATGAAACCGCGAAAGTTGCAAACTTTTCCTACAGCAGTGGGACACTGCAGAAGGATGGCAGCACTATTGATGTGTATGTATGTGACAAATAATCTCTTGAACTTGAACTTGTGGCTAGGCTTGGGCCCTGCCCAAACCATGTGTAACGGGGTTTCTCTGCAATTCTCTCCCCAATAACGCCCCCACGCTTTACACATGGTTTTGTTTCATGCCGTTCCTCTTGTTTCGTTTCATAAGGAGACGTAAAATAAAATAACCAACATCTAAAATAAAAACACACTTTTTTGGTGCACCAATTGTGGGCACCTTATCGCTGGTGCACGCATCACTAACACATTTTTTTCTTTAAATAAAATGGAGACATAGGTGGCATTTGCACAGGCTGTTCCTTTTCTACCTTTCCAATATGTAATTAACAGGAAGCTGTCTTGAATCAATTTTGAGTGGAAGTAATTAAGTGGAAATAATTATTATCAACATTTCATGTGTCATATTATTCTAAACTGTGATTAGATTTAAATTTGAATTTTTGGCATGGAGGATTAGGAAACTCGGGCATTTTTTATTATTACTTTTTTATTGCAATGATTGCAATTTATGTTGGAATGCAAGTTCCATATAAATATAATTGAAAGGTATAGTTGTACTTAAAGTGAAAGCGACTTTCATATGAAGTTTAAACTGGACATTTCCATTGAATTATACTAAAACTTTGTGACAGTCCCATTTTATTAGAAATCTGTGACCGTTTCATGTTCTATTATTGTTACATAATGAACAATAATAAACACAGTGTCCAAATCAGCAATTTTACTATTGTGGTAACTGAAAGTTGCTGCGGTAGTCAGTATGAAGAAGAATCTTTAATCTTCATGCTTTTTTGGATGGTGCTGGTGAAATGAGGCCTCTGCATTGACCATCCTGGCTTGTCCTTTCTCAAGTGGGGCAGCCAGGAGCAGTGGGCAGCATTTGTCGACGCCTGGGGACCTGGTACCAGGTGTCCATCACCGGTGACGGGTGCATGTTTTTGGTGGGGGTCCTTACTGATGTTAAGTGGAGGAAACCCTAACCCTAACCCATGTGAGCACGGGAAGAACATGCAAACTCCACACAGAAAGGCTCCTATTTGGGAGATAACCTACCAGAGCACAGTGCAAACAGCGCCCCAGGCGGGAATCAAACCCAGGACCTTCTTGCTGTGAGGCAGCAGTGCAATGCACTGCGCCACCAAATTAAGAATTAAGAGAAATAATTTCTCTAAACAGAGATTTAAATTCAAATGATCATAAGACAATGAAAATGTTGTTTAATAGTCAATTCAAGATTCAAGATTTTTTATTTGTCACATACATATACATACTTTCATACATATATGCAGTGAAATGTGATGCAACGCACCCGGTGATAACACACAATATGTCCTAGGAAAAAAGAAATAAAAGTAAAGAATTCCTTTCTAATAGACCGACTTACTGACTCCTAAAACGTAATACAGTAAGTTGAATACTTATAGAATAAGATAAAAATATATAGAATAAAATACAATAAAAATAAAATGAAATAAAATGGAATAGATAGAAGGAATATGCCTATGTATGTACAGATATGTGCAATTAAAGTGGCATGTGAATTAAAGTGGCATGTGAATGTGAATAGAGTGAGGTAGTGTTTGGGATAATACAGCACAGTATACAACAGTACGGCGCAGCAATACGGCATCACGAACAACCCTGAACAGTGACACAGTATGCGGTACAGTATGCTACATACAGTACAGTAGGTAGTGGAGCCTAGTGTATGGCTCAGTTAGGACCCCTGGTGAGGTCAGCGTTGACAGTTCTAATGGCTTGCGGGAAGAAACTCCGTCTCAGTCTCTCTGTTCTCGCTGCGTGACTGCGGAGGCGCTTGCCTGACCGCAGCAGCTGAAACAGTCCGTTGTTGGGGTGATGAGGATCCTTCATGATCCTACGGGCTCTGCTACTACACCTCCTGGTGTATAACTCCTTCAAGGGGGGGAGGGTAGTTCCAGTGGTACGTTCAGCTGAACGCACCACCCTCTGCAGGGCCCGCCTGTCCTGGGCAGTACAGTTCCCAAACCAGGCAGTGATGTTGCCTGTCAGGATGCTCTCCACTGCTCCAGAGTAGAAGGACTTGAGGATCCTCACCGAGACCCGGAATTTCCTCAGCTGCCTGAGGTGGTAGAGACGCTGCCTCGCCTTTCTCACCAGAGTGTCTGTGTGTACGGTCCATGTTAAGTCCTCTGTGATGTGGACTCCCAGATATCTGAAGCTGCTCACCCTATCGACAGAAGTCCCATTAATCCACAAGGGCGCGTGCGTCCTCGATTGTGATCCACGCCTAAAGTCCACAATCAGCTCCTTGGTTTTGCTGACGTTCAGGTGGAGGCTGTTGTCCTGGCACCAGAGTGACAGGTCAGCCACCTCCTCGCGGTAGGCCTTCTCATCGCAGTCGGTGATCAGGCCCACGACCACGGTGTCGTCAGCAAACTTGATGATGGTGTTGGAGCTGGACCTGGCCACACAGTCATGTGTGTACAGGGAGTACAGTAGGGGGCTGAGGACGCAGCCCTGGGGGGATCCTGTATTCAGGGTGAGGGAGCTTGACATGTACTTCCCCACCTTGACCACCTGGGGGCGGCCTGTGAGGAAGTCCAGGATCCAGGTGCACAGCGGACCATTCAATCCGAGCTCCATCAGCTTGACAGCCAGTCTGGTGGGGACTATGGTGTTGAAAGCTGAACTATAATCGATGAACAGCATTCTCACATAGGCCCCCTTCTGGCCATCCAGGTGCGTGAGCGTGGTGTGCAGTACCTGGGAGACCGCGTCATCCGTGGATCTGTTTTGCCGGTACGCAAACTGCAACGGGTCCAAGGTGGGGGGGAGGGAGGCGCAGATGTAATCCTTAATCAGCCTCTCGAAACACTTCATGACCACCGGCGGTGAGGGCCACCGGACGGTAGTCATTCAGGCAGGTTGGAGAGGCGATCTTCGGGACATGAACGACGGTGGCCCTCTTGAAGCAGGACGGGACCACTGATTCAGCC
Organism: Zeus faber; assembly: GCF_960531495.2. Classification (NCBI taxonomy): domain Eukaryota; kingdom Metazoa; phylum Chordata; class Actinopteri; order Zeiformes; family Zeidae; genus Zeus; species Zeus faber. Next base: position 922,122 of record NC_137193.1, on the reverse strand, counting down.
AGGGAGATGTTGAATATTGTAGTGAACACCGGAGCTAGCTGGTTAGCACAGGTCTTCAGTACTCGCCCAGATATGCCATCTAGGCCCGCAGCTTTCCTGGTGTTCACCCGCATCAAAGCCCTCCTGACCTCGTGCACGGACACTGAGAGTGCGCGCTCATCCCCAGCGGTGTAACTCCAATTAGCCGGCGAGCTAGCGGTGCTGCTGCCAGACTCGAACCGCGCATAAAAGGAGTTCAGTTGGTTGGCCAGGGAGACGTCCACACTCGGGGCTGGGGAGGAGCTGCTCTTGTAGTTTGTTATTGTTCGCAGCCCCTCCCACAAGCGTCTTGTGTCCCCCCGCTCCATCTGCAGCTCCACGGTGTCTCTGTACGCCCGTTTAGCGTCCCTCACCGCCCTCCGCAGATTGTACGACGCCGCTTTGTAATTGTCCTTATTACCAGATACAAGACCGTCGTTGTAAGCGGCCGTGCGAGCATTCAGAGCGCAGCGGATGGATTTATCAACCCATGGTTTCTGGTTTGGAAATATCTGAACTTTCACCGTGGGAACGATTTCATCCCCGAGCGTAGCCACAAAACTTACTACAACCTCCGTAAACTCGCTGACGTCACTTGAACTTGTTTGGAACATGTCCCAGTCTACGTCAGTCAGAGCGTCCCGAAGCGCAGCCTTCGATTGGTCCGTCCACCGCTTCACTTCCCTCGTCATCACCAGATCCCGCGCGATCAGAGGCCTGTAAACAGGAACCAGCGAGATCGTGGCGTGATCTGATTTCCCGAAAGCAGGGAGCGAGACGGTCTTGTATCCGTTCTTGTAAGGAGTGTAACAATGGTCCAGAGTTCTGTTTCCCCTGGTGGCACACGTGATGTGTTGGTGGAAATTCGGCAGAACTTTTTTAAGGTTGGCCCTGTTAAAGCCCCCAGTCACGACCACAGCCGCGTCGGGATGTCTGTTCTGAAATCCGCACAACACATCGTGCAGAACCGACAGAGCTGCGTCGGTGTCCGCTTGAGGTGGGATATAAACGGCTGTAATGATGACCGTGCTGAATTCCCGGGGGAGATAAAATGGACGGCATAGTATGGTCAGCTGTTCCAGGTTCGGCGAGCAGGAGTGGGAGAGGAATCTGGTGTTGTTGCCGTTACACCAGCGGTTGTTTACCATTAGGCAGACGCCTCCACCTTTGGATTTCCCCGACTCTCCCGTTCTGTCGCCGCGGAACACGGAGAAGGCCTCGGCTGGACGTATTGCTTCATCCGGCACCAGTGGGGTCAGCCATGTTTCCGTCAGGCAGAGGACGCAACAGTTCCTCGTGTCTCGCTGTAATTGAATCCTCGCACGAAGTTCATCCATCTTGTTCTCCAGGGACTGGACGTTAGCAAGAAGGATGCTTGGCAGAGGTGGACGGTAAGGTTGCGTCCTCATTCTGACCCGAATGCCGCCTCGTTTACCTCGGTGCTTCCTCCGTGGGCCCGCTCGTGGAATAGTGGCTCCATTCTTGTTGTTG